>NC_092352.1:9212577-9812577 GCF_963676685.1 Mytilus edulis | reverse complement strand
ATCACAGGTAGATTTTTAGTAAGGTTCAATAAGAAGAATTTGATAGTATATGAACACTCATTTACTGGGATACCAATGGAGGAGATAGCTGGTAAAATAGTGCAGAAAAGATAAAGCATATGTATATTTTGTAGGCCAACAGACAAGTCAATATGGTAAACAACAGAAAGGTGCACGAGGAGGCGGAGGAGGAGGTTATCATCCATACAACCGATGAAGAAATTTATAGGTCTCATTTTTAATGTAAAGTATTTTCATTTCTCATACTTCTAACAAAGTGTGCACCTTTTTATAAAAGTTTTATTTTCTAACCATTCGTAGTTAGAAAATGCAGATGGTAGAAATTAACAAGCACCTTTGTTAGATGAACGTTTTCTAGAGATTTTAGATGTTTTGATTGTATAATCTATATAATTTTCTGTCATTTTTGAAATGTATTCCAAAATTTACTGTTAAACTAACATGTGATTCTGTAAGCCTCTTCTTCGGTGATTATGTTATGTTTACCACCATATTTGGATGTGTGCTTTATCAGGTTTGTTGGCAAATTTTTTATTTAATGAATTCTGGGTTATTTTACAACAGTGTAAAACACTGTATAAATGAAAGGTGTGCATAGCCAGCAAAACTAAATAAAGCACATAGCTAGATACGGTTTTATCACAAGATAATTAATTATATATTTTTAAGAAAAGAATGTAAGAAAAAAGGCAATTGTGGTGGAGGTGTTATGCATTTTCATGGAGTAATGCTGATATCAGCAAGTTCATGTATATAAAAAAAAATAGATGCAGACTAACCTCAAGAAACAGAAAATCATGTTTGTTTCAGTTTCATATTCAAATTTGCCTTCAATCTGTTTGTTGACACATTCAGTTTATAAAATGCATTGTACAAGAACATGAAACGCATACCCAAAAAAATGAAGAGAACAATGAGAACTAAAACACAGAAACCAGAAAGTGTCAAAGATGACTAAAATTTCAATTGAATATTGAAAAATAAAAGCTATAGGACAATTTCAGAACTAGTGCATCAGGAAATTAAACACTTGTAAAAAGTGAGCTACAGAACAAAAAATCTAAAAAATGTTGTGCGACTTGTTCTAGATTTTAGCTGCATGTAGAATATTTCTGCTGGTTAATTGATGGACTGGTGAAAAATTTTACAACTTTTTAACTTTTCTGATGTTCTGGGGAAAATTTACAAAAATCACAAATAAGACCTTGATATGATATAAAACAGATGTTATTTATTCTTGATAGTACTTGCAGCTACTTCTGAAACAGTTGATCTTGAAGGTAATGTATGAACATTTTAATTTGAACAAATTTAATTTCTATTTACAGAATGGTAATTCATCGATTCATCCTCATCCCTCATCAATCAATCAATGGAATATCATCGATCATGGACATGTCAACTTTTTTAACAAAAAATGTTGTATACACAACTATGTGATTTTTAACTTTTGCTTTGTTTTAAAAAAAACTGTTTACTCTTGTCAAGAAAGCAAGAGTTTAAAATACATAGTGTAAATATTGTAATTTGAATAAATGTCCCTGGTCAGGGAAAATTGAAAATATTAAATATTACTTTTTGTACTTTGGCTTCACTTGATACATATCTTGAAAAAAAACTTGACCAAATCCACTTAGTCCCCTGCACATCTAAAAATGTTCAGAAATGAAAATTGGCATTTAGCCTAGACCAGAGTTTGTTGATTGTCAATTTGGGCTGCTGTTGTGTTCATTTTGTCATGTATATCTGTTAATAAGCTTGCATTTCTAAAGACACTAGAGGTCTGTCACTCACTTGGTAACAGTTGTCTGCTGATTCTTGTTGCATTGATTGACCATTGCAAGAATCAAAACAGAAAGAACAAGTTGGAAAGTTCCAACCCTTTTTGTCTCGCTTGACAAGTCGAAAAGCTAAGACATGGGTATGCTGTTTCCAGCGGCAGCGACAACAATGTATTAGTTTGTGATTAAGTCTAGTTAATGGTGAACCACTAGTGGCAAGTTAAAGATATTTGGTATAGTTATATTATTAATGTCATCTCATTACCATGGAGGTTATTTGGCCCTGCCCCCTAAGTTATACTCTATTGACTTTGGAATTTTTGCTTAGTTTCATGTATTAGCTTGTGTTTAAGTTTGTTTCAAGGGAACAGCTTTAATGTTAAAGTGTTGCTATTTTATTTTCAATACTTGCATTATCGAAATTACAAAAAAGCAAGACATCTGTGATAAGTTTATTTTGACTAACAATGTATGAATAAGGTTCTTGTATTGTAAATCTTGTCATAATTGTCCCTGTGGCAACGGAAGACAGTAGCAAAATGCATCATCAATGGCTTGAAAGTATTTTTACAAAGCTCTACTTCAGAAGGTAAAATATCTTAGTACTTTGTTCCTTGTATGTAGATGCCAAATGTTGTTTATGTCTTGAATGTTGATTATCCTCGACTTAATTTCATGGTACAGGGACTGCTTGATAAAACTTGCTATATTTGGAATATGGGATCCTTGCAAGCTCTTTTTGTGTTGTACAGGTTTTCCTGAACTAGACCTCAATTCATGGATCAGTGGACACTGTTTTGTAAGCAATGAATCAACTTTATTTAGTATATGACATGAATGCAAGGTGTAGCTGTCGGACTTGACTAGCTTCAATCAGACTTTGATCTCATTTTATAGTTCAGTTATGTACAAATTTCTAGGCTTTGTTCTCTTGGATCCTTGTAGATCATAAAATTCTCAACATCAGATTGCAAATTGGCATTATCCCATGTTAACAGAGGATGGTCAATGTGTGCAGGATAATAAAACATTTCTTTAATAGTTATCCCACAAGGACTTGGTGTGTCAGTGTAAGATCGCCCCTAGCCAGAGAGTGATCTAACACTGACACACCAAGTCTGCCAACTCGTCCCACTTATAAAAAGATCTTGCTTCCTTTAAGTATGTTAAGTTACTGTTAGTTTGTATCCAGTCGTCCTGGTGATATGGTATGTGTCGTGGCTTGATATGCTTTAGTTCTCGAGTTCGAATCCAAGCATATACACTAGATTTTTTCTACATGAATTTTGATGGACAGTCTTTTCCGTATAATTAAAGTTTTATAGTGGATTTGACATTCCCACCAAAATGTTACAAAGAAACTCGAACTGGGATGATCCCGCTCAGATCATCCCTGTTAAAACCAAGGGTATGGATGCAATTCAATAGATACAAGATCTGGTTTGATTGCCAATGAGACTTGAGTCCTATTTTTAACCGGATTTTTGTGACAAAAATGTCAGTTATTAATTTGGGGATGTACGGTGGGCGGGCGGCAATCAAATGTCTGTGCATTAACTCATGAACCGTTCAACCAAAGCTTTTAAAATTTTAATATGTTGTTACTTACAACTAAATGAAGGTCAAGTTCAATAATGGCGATTTTGACTTTTACTGTTCAGGAGTTATGGTTCTTGAAGGATTGAAAAATGGAGTTTCCAGTCGTGTCCGTGCATTTACGCATGAACTGTTCTACCTAAGCTTCCCAAATTTTAATATGTTGTTACTGATGACAAAATGGAGGTCAAGTTCAATAATGGCGATTTTGACTTTTACCGTTCAGGAGTTGTGGTTCTTGAAAGATTGAAAAATGGAGTTTCTAGTCGTGTCCGTGCATTTACGCATGAACTGTTCTACCTAAGCTTCCCAAATTTTAATATGTTGTTACTGATGACAAAATGGAGGTCAAGTTTATTAATGACGATTTTGACTTTTACTGTTCAGGAGTTATGGTTCTTGAAAGATTGAAAAATGGTGTTTCCAGTCTTGTCCGTGCATTTACGCGTGAACTGTTTTACCAAAGCTTCCCAAATTTTAATATGTTGTTACTGATGACAAAATAGAGGTCAAGTTCAATAATGACGATTTGGACTTTTACCATTCAGGAGTAATGGTTCTTGAAAGATTTAAAAATGGTGTTTCCGGTCGTGTCCGTGCATTTTCTCATGAACCATTCAACCAAAGCTTTTGAAATTTTTATATGTTGTTACTGATGGCAAATTAGAGGTCAAGTTCAATAATGACGATTTTGATTTTTACCGTTCAGGAGTTATGGTTCTTATGAAATGGCGTTTCCATTCACGTTGTTGCATTTTCTCATGAACCATTCAATCTAAGCTTTTCAAATTTTAAGATGTTGATACTGATCACAAAATGGAGGTCAAATTTGATATTGACGATTTTCACTTTCACCATTCATTAGTAATGGTTCTTGTGATATTGCCAGGACACAAATAAATATTAATAAATCCGGTTTGCTGTCGTTGTGACAGCCTCTTGTATAAAAGTAAACCATTATAATGTCAAGTGCAGCTCTTGCTGAACGGCAATCTTTAAAGGGCCCTAAAATGACTAGTGTAAAACAACCAAAGATCTATAAATCTACTAAGAAATAGGAAACACCTGTGAACGACGACCACTGAACATCAGGTTCCTCACTTGAGATAGGTGTAAACAAATTTTATAACCTTGTATACAGGCCTCATTTAAACCAAAGTTTCAGCAGGTCACATTCTGCTTGTCCTCTGACGTTTAAAACGTATCTTGACCTCAATTTAAGGAGTCTTTCCTACCCAAAGTGTGACCATTATACACGGGTTTGACTGAAACAATAAACTTAATGGAATCTGTATTTTTAGCTCACCTTTCCTAAAAGGAAATGTGAGCTTTTGCCATCACTTGGCGTCCGTCGTCGTCCGTCCGTCGTCGTCGTCATCGTAAACTATTTCAAAGATCTTCTCCTCTGAAACTACTAAACCAATTAAAACCAAACTTCATCTGATTGATTCCTAGGGTATCTAGAATAAAGTTTGTGTTTTAATTCCAATTTCTTCAAAAAAACATGGCCGCCATGGCTTAAAATAGAACATAGGGATAAAATGCAGTTTTTAGCTTATAACTCAAAAACTAAAGCATTTAGAGCAAATCTGACGTGGGGTAAAATTGTTTATCAGGTCAAGATCTATCTGCCCTAAAATTTTCAGATGAATCGGACAATCCGTTTTTAGGTTGCTGCCCCTGAACTGGTAATTTTAAGGACATTTTGCTGTTTTTGGTTATTATCATGAATATTATTATAGATAGAGATAAACTGTAAACAGCAAAAATGTTCAGCAAAGTAAGATTTACAAATAAGTCAACATGACCGAAATGGTCAGTTCACCCCTTTAGGAGTTATGGCTCTTTATAGTCAATTTTAAAAATGTTTCGTAAATCTAAGTTATCTTTTACAAAAATCTTCTCATCTGAAACTACTGGGCCAAATTGAACCAAACTTGGCAACAGTCATCATTGGGGTATCTAGTTTAAAAATTGTGTCCGGTGACCCAGCCAACCAACCAAGATGGCCACCATGGCTAAAAATAATACATTGGGGTAAAATCAGTTTTTGGCTTATAACTCAAAAACGAAAGCATTAAGAGCAAATCTGACAGAGGTTAAATGGTTTATCAGGTCAACATCTATCTGCCCTGAAATTTTCAGATGAATCAGACAACTGATTGTTAGGTTGCTGCCTCTGAATTGGTTATTTTAAGGAAATTTTGCTGTTTTTGGTTATTATCATGAATATTATTAAAGATAGAGATAAACTGTAAACAGCAATTATGTTCAGCAAAGTAAGATTTACAAATAAGTCAACATGACCGAAATGGTCAGTTGACCCCTTTAGGAGTTATGGCCCTTTATAGTCAATTTTTAACCATTTTCCGTAAATCTTGGTTATCTTTTACAAAAATCTTCTCCTTCTGAAACTACTTGGCCAAATTTAACCAAACATGGCCAAAATTATTATTAGGGTATCTAGTTTAAAAATTGTGTCCGGTGACCCGGCTAACCAACCAAGATGGCCGCCATGGCTAAAAATAGAACATAGGGGTAAAATGCAGTTTTTGGCTTATAACTCAAAAACCAAAGCATTTAGAGCAAATCTGACATGGGTTAAAATTGTTTATCAGGTCAAGATCTATCTGCCCTGAAATTTTCAGATGAATCGGACAACCCGTTGTTGGGTTGCCGCCCCTGAATTGGTAATTTTAAGGAAATTTTGCTGTTTTTGGTTATTATCTTGAATATTATTATAGATGTAGATAAACTGTAAACAGCAATAATGTAATGCTTGGGGTATACAATGTTTTTTTTTATACTTTCATCATAAATTATGTTATGAACATGAGACAAACGAGACATTTCAGTGTGTCCACTCTTGTTTTTGCTTTTGAAGAAGATATGACAGAATCGAAGAACCATTTATATAAATTGAAAACCCAAAATAATCATTGATGGAAGATTTAAGCAAAAAAATTAAGGTGAGCGATTCAGGCTCTTGAGAGCCTCTTGTTAAGAATATCTGACAGTTTTGACTAGTCACTACGGATCCTCATGTTTTAGTGCTTGTTGATATAATAGAGACGGTCATGACTTGGTAGGTAGGAATTTTATTGCCAGAACAAGTTATAATGCAGTGTTGAAAAGCATGGACTTGGAATCTGTAATATAATGACTGAAATGATGAGATCTATATCTTTCAACTCAAGTTAAATGCATCTTAAATACAAAAAAAAAAATGAGAATGGAAACTTTTGAAAACGATTAGTAATTGTCAAAACATTTATATCCACAGGTCTTGTCTATGTTATAAATATATATAGGTTTATGACAAAATTAAAGTGCAATAATATCAAAACCGCAAAAAAAAATTTAATATTAAAGATGTGCCATATTGTACATATATCAAGGAGAAACTCCCTTCCAATATATAGGTCACAGTGTAGATACTATTCTGTACGCTATCCGGAAGTCGCGATTTTCGAAGCGAGAACGTTTTGGATCACATTTTAAATTTGATGGGTATACTGAATTAAACGGTAAGTTGATCATCTGTACATTGCTTAATGATTAATTCAGCCGACATCGACATTCTCAAATGGTTTAGAATTAAATTCCGCACATTCAATATTCGTGTCTTTGCCTTAATCAAGAGATTTTCAAGTGCATCACTAAGAAAATCAGTCGGCGAACCTAAAAAAAATCTTTTTACCCTCTTAGTGTACAAATTAACGTAAAAACCAGACCTAATTAACTCAATGAAGTATATTTCAAGTGGTGGTAAAAGTTTCAACTAGATCTTTGAAGCCAGAAATAAGAAAATTACACTTGTTTGAAGTTCTCACTGTACGATCAGTCTCGCTTGTTTATTTTAAAACTGTATGATCAGTCTTTATGTCACTGTATTCTAGTGATGATTTCAAAGTTATTTACGATACATTAGAAGGTGGCATTTTTCTAAATAGCACAAATATATTTCAATACATTCACATCCTGAAAACTTATGAAACATGTTTTAGCTTGATAGGGTGTACTCGACTTACTACATTAAGTATAAGGATGTTTAAGTGTTGCTAAAATAAGAGGAAGGTTTGATGTATACTAGTATACAAGTTTCAGAAATGTCCTCCGTTATACTTAAAATTGTACAAACACACAGATTTAGTTGTTATATAAAAATGCATGTATTTACACACATTCGAGGCCGTACTGTAGCCTTTAATTGATCACAGTTCCTTCACTTTGTTTAAGATGTAGAGCTATATAAAAAAGAAGATGTGGTATGATTGCCAATGAGACAACTATCCACAAAAGACCAAAATGACACAGACATTAACAACTATAGGTCACCGTACGGCCTTCAACAATGAGCAAAGCCCATACCGCATAGTGAGCTATAAAAAGCCCCGATAAGACAATGTAAAACAATTCAAACGAGAAAACTGTCTCTTTGACACTCAATTGTACACCACTTTGTCAAGCGGGGGGTTATAGTGATAAAGAACTCCGTCTTTCCGTTCGTCCGTTGGACCGGTACAATATGTTTCGCCGGTTTTGTAAGCGCATCTCCTCATAAACCACTTAATATACATTGGGGGTTCCGGCCATTTTTTAAATGGAGAGGGGTCCAATCCAGGAGAAAAGGGGATTCCAAATATATGTTCCCATACAAATGAATTGATAGTTAAAAAAGGGTTCCAAACTGCCGGATCCCCTTTTTTTGAATCCGTCACTGATATAACTATTAATTAATCTTATTCGGATTCCTTATCATAAATGATAATGACTGTATTGTGTACCGTCTATTTCGGATTTTAGTAAAAATCTTTTATGGGGTAACTTTATATAAGATACGGACTTGAACATTACATTATATGGGGGCACCCATCAGGTATTTCCAACACCTCCTAAGGCAACAACCATTTGATTATCTGGGGGGGGGGGGGCTATGTTTTTTTTTGGAAAAAAAGTTTGTTTGTTACACCCTCAGCTGCCACTATATGTCAAATGTATGTAATGCTAAAATTGAAAGAAAAAAAATTGTTTTCGACTTGTCACGAAAAAAATAGATTGTTTTTCGCCGCAGGCGAAAAAAAAAGTTTGTACAGAAAAAAAAACATAGCCCCCCCCCCCAGACAATCAAATGGTTGCTGCCTAAACCAATCATGAAAGTTTTATGAAATTGCTCCATTTTTACTCGATTAATGCATTATGGACCTTCTATTTCTGTAAACTTACCAAAATTATATCACATGAATTATCCCCCTACGCAAAGCTGTCTTTATTCATTTTTTGTTATTTTGAAAGACAAGCTTGATTTATGTTATCATCAATTGGTCAACGGCGGACGGTGTAAATATTTTTTAAAAATGTAATAGCTAAACAGATAACTGTTACGATACACTATTACAAAGTCCACAAGCGAATCATGTATTACTTTTTAGGCATTTGATTTTAAATAAGACTGATGGAACAAAAATACAATTAGTTTGCCGTCTAAAAAATTCATCAGAAATATATTTGTATTGTCTGATGAAAGTAATTACACGTTATAGTTCCCTGGATAGTTCATAATATCACATATACACATATATACCTTCAAATTGCTGTTGTTTTTTTCTTCAAAATCACGACTGGTCATACAGTCAAAAATTTTTAAATCGCTTCTAGAATACAGTCAGTTTTAGACTGATCGTACAGTAATTTATTTTGGGATCCTCAAGGAAAACGTATTTTTTTATGGGAAATACGAATATTCTACTTAAATACGAAAAGAATATTGAAACAGTATATATTTAACTGTAAACTGATGCAAATATTTGCAATAAAAGATTATTTGCTTTGTACTACGAGAACAAAATTGTCCATCGATTTCACTTTTTTTCTACCAAGTTGAAGTGATGCACACGTATATTTTATATTCTAATGCATGTTTTTGTTACAGTTACTCATATTTATGATGCTATATATACCTTGAAGATGTTCAAAGCACTTTGTAGATATAGGAGTAAACAAATGATGAGAAAAGTTACCGTAGGCAAAACCGTCCTGTTAGCCAGTTGGAAATCATCGCTTCGAAAATCGCGACTTCCGGATAGCGTACAGAATAGTATCTATACACTGTGTAGGTAGGCTAAGCTATTTACAATGATTCCTTGCACCATATACGCTTGAAACTTAGTTCGCCTTTTACATTGAGCAATGAACCATAAATAATAGGCCATGGTCAAATCAAACATGCCAGACATCGTAAAATATTGAAACGAAATGGGGGTCCCTTGAAATTGAACTTGTTTTCCCTAAAATTATGTGATGATGTTGTTAAAAAACCTTACCATAAATTTACTGTTCCTATTATATATTTATTGTACAACTTTGTGTAAACATTGTTAACTTTTTATTATTCTTTCCTTTGTTTTTACAATCGGAACAGCTGTGAATTGTTTACTTCAAATGAAGTACACCAATGACGTCATAACCTATTTTTGTTATGACGTCGGCTCTGGGTTTGGTAATTTAGGTAAATGGTAAGCCGAAATGGTAAAAATGGTAAGCCGAAATGGTAAAAATGGTAAGCCGAAATGGTAAATGGTAAACCATTTTGGTAATGGTTTACCAAAGTATAAATACGGTAGAGAGAAAGGATAAGGTTTAGTACGACTTTACCCTGGGCAAGTAACACACGCTAATTCCAAGCGATTTAAATATACATGTACCGTCTACCGAAACCATTTACCAGACTAAGTAATAACCAGACTATTTCCGTATAATGTGGGCTTGTTAATTCCATAACAAGTTGTATTTAGAGAATAACTTCTCGAGAGAAACGTTGTCTTTTAACATTGAATTCGACTTACCATTTTGCCGATTACCAAACTATAGTTCGTAGGGGGTATAGAATAGAATAGAATAGAATAGAATATTTTATTTACCAAATTAGGGCCCCAGGAGGGCATATGATACAGACAATATTATTATAAACAATAACATATGCAATACACACACAGTAAAGATATGTAACAAGTGTTATAAAAATAATAAAATAAAATAATATAACACAGAAAATACACTCAACGAAATAGTAGCAATGTATTATTATTCAATGAATACTATGTTGAAAATGACTCAAGTGCACCCGGTAAGTGTATCTTCATTTTTTGAAGACAAACATGAGGCATTAGTAGTTTGTGCGGAGAAATGTCAATATATAAAAATACAAAAAAAATACAAAAAGAACCCAATAAAAAACAAAGCAATTAAGCACTCCCACATTTGACTATGAGGTATACTGCAAATAACAAAGTTTATTTAATAAAGGATATTTAATATGACTTATCTGCAGAAAGCACCAAGAGTCGGTGCTTAAAGGGGAGTCCCTACTTGTACTTAATGCAGATGAGTCAAGCTCCTTAATTATTGAAAATATATTTTTAAAACATATTTCTAAGATTATAGATTCTGTGTCCAGCCAGCAAAGATCATCAAGGGACGGTGCCAAAGAATTTGAAATTCTTCTTATGATCTGTGCAGGCTTAACAGGGTATCCAAATTTATATTAAAGAGTTATAATGAATTAGTTATTGCAGATTAAGTTGTACTTTAATTCTTAAGTATCTTCTATATATTTGTAAAATGCAAATAGTACATTAGGATCCTCATTATTCATTATCCAAATTAATTTGTTATCAATATTTAAATTTTGAAAGTTTGGACATGATTTTAATATATTTTGCATCATTTCCTCTCTTTTTAATAAATGAGTGTCACATTTAAATAAAAAATGAACTTCATCCTCAACCTCACCTGAGGTGCACCTGAGACAAATTCGGTTTTGTCGAAGAGTACCCTGGTATCTACTAGATTCAATTTGCAATTTGTGAGCAGATATTCTTAATCTAGTTATACATTTCCTTTGCTCAAAATGTCGCATTATTGACAAATAATTTTCAAAACCATAGTTGCACTTGAATGTTACATAAGTTCGTAGTTTACCATCTTTATGTTTGTCTAGCTGTTTTTTCCACAATGCAGTATAGTATCCCTTAACTATCTGACCACAGTGTAGTTTAAATGTTGAGTATTTTTCAAGAATATGTTTTTCTATGCCTGACATTTTTTCCCTTAAAATATTAATTGATCCATACCAAGAGGTTTTTTTTTTGTTTCAAATAGCTTTTTAGAACAATTATATGCAGCTTTTAACAAGGGAAATGATGAGCCAATATTTTCTAAACGATGCCAATATCCTAAAACATGTTTGACTATATCATAGTGAAGTGGGAAACGGCCTAATTCAGACAAAACTGCAAAGTTTGTACTCTTCCTATTAACGCCTAAAATATATTTGCAGAATTTAATATGAAGTTTTTCACAAAGTATCCTTGAGTAAATTGTATCCACTGTTATGTTTTCTTTTTTTAAACGTGCAGTAAAGGGATTGAAATATCCCCAAATTTCACACCCATATAAAAGTATAGGCTTTATTGTATGGTCAAAAACATGAATTGCATTTTTAACAGTAGGATTATGCACTAAAAAATCATTACATAGTTTGAAGTATGCTTTTAAGGCTCTTTGGTATATATCATTCTGAGCATATGAAAAAGAACATGATGCATTAAATTGGATACCCAAATATTTATAATTAGATACACACTCCAGCTCATCTTTGTTGAAAATAAATTTTTGAGAGATATGTCTGCCTGCCTTGTTGAATATCAACACCTTAGTTTTTTTAGTATTTGAGACAATATCTGAAAAAGTCTAATTTCCATGTCCCGCACTTCACCAGCAATTATTTTTTTATTCAACCATCTTTTTTGAAAATTTTAAGTTTTAGTATAAACTAAATTATATAATGCACCATGGCCTGCCAATTAAACACTCATTCTTATATTTCTTCCAATAAAATATTGTAATTTAAATGTTCAACCCCCCCTAAAATCATGTTGTCCCCTGTGTTTTTTTGAAAACTAAATAATTCAAATAATATCCAAATTAACTAAACAGGCGTCCGATTCTCACATATAGGATATATTATTTAATAAACTTGCCCCTAATTTGTCTTTTTATATTATAACTATAGCATGTAATAAAATTTTGCAAATTTTAAGAGAAAAAAAAATTGTCCCCAGGGGTGATTTCCCTCCTGTTATCACTGGTTTTTTTTTACCTGTGGAAACGTTTACAAGACCAAAAGTTATTTTCCCATTATGTATTGTGAAGAGCATCATTCCCTGAATGTATTAGTACAAAGAAATAGTTGGAAAGGCGGCCAGGTTTGAAAATTCAAGCACATCCAAGGTAAGAATTTATAGAAAAATACTTATTGGTGTTCTATCCTGTTATAGCCTTTTTTTACACTTTCTGAGAATATTTTTAAGTGTGCACCACAACATTAAGTGTGTTTTTATATCATCTTTTTAAAAGTTATATGTCACAGGAAATACACTTACATTTAATGTGATAAAAAGGACAAAAACTATCGCGTAATTCCTTTCTGTTACGTTCTGTCATGTTACCTGATCAAAAGTAACAGCATAACCATCATCAGTAACAGGAAGGATGTTCAAGACAATTTCACTGAAGAATCGAACAGTTAATCTACTATATGCCAACCATTTCATTTAATATAAGTTATCACCCCCATATCAAATAAATTTCAAAATAATATACAGTATATTGAATAAAAAAATAGGTTTTTTGCTTTTGATAACAGCAGAGAACATTGTGCAATTCTAGTATAGTAGATTGTAACAGAAAGGAATTTATTTTAGAATTTTTCATTACCTGGCCAGATTTTTCATCTTGCAAATACAGTTTCAAAGGATAAATGACATTGTTTGCTGTTATCTTCCAATTGTGACCAATCTAAAATGATTTATTTTTCTTAAACTTTAAAATAAAGCAGAAAAATCCTTTCTGTTACCAACTCTGTCCTGTTACCGTTGTCCTGTTACTCAAGATTCTTTCATGTTACCGACATATCTGACTATATTTAAGTATATTTCTAAACCTTTTGTATTGCAAATGCTAAAATCAATAATTGGCATTTGACAAACTATTGCAGGATATACTAGTAAACCACTAATAGTGTCTTAAACTTATTCCTTATTCCCATTAGAAACTTTTTAAAATTGATTCACTTTGGTAACAGGAAAGAACTGGATTTTTTTTGTACCATTTTTTAAATTGCCATTGTTTCCTTATTAAACAAGTATTTGAATTACAGACAACAGTTCCTAGATCCCCAATGTGTGTTCTTCGATTTGTGCTATTAAAATACCGGGTCTAAAGAATTTTTTTTTGGTTTTTTCTTATTGCCAAAAACTAGACTTTTTCAGATATTGTCTCATTTATATCTAAGCACCAGTCATTGCAAAAAATATGAAGTTCATTTAATTTCTCTTGTAGTCCTTCAGCTGAGTTAGATAAAATTACAATGTCATCAGCATACATAAGGCAATCAATGAGTTTGCCATCCAGCATAATTGGATCTCTGGTTCGTGTAAAATAGTCTGGAAGGCTATTTATAAATATTTTAAACAAGTTAGGACTCAAGTTATCTCCTTGTTTAATATTAATTCCGCTATCCATTTTCTTTGCGATATTCAATTTTAAAAAAGTGTGGTATTTATTTGTTAGACTAGAATACTGTGAAGTTATTTAATATGTGTACGCATTGTTGATATTTAATACATCTTAAAGTAAATACAAGTTGGTTTTTATTTAACGAGTCTGTTATTCTTACAAAAACCTAAACGGAACCGAAATGAGATCTATCAGAATACCACTAAGTACAACAAAACCTATACAGAACCAACCTTAGATCTACCGAAATACCGCAAAGTACCACGATACCAGAGTACCACGCTACCAAAGAAGGGTCGCCAGTTATAACTTTAGTTCATGATATAAAACACATTCTTATAGCAAAACACTAAGGGTTCCAATATTTATAGTTAACACCAAAGCTTGACCGCTCGGTTATCGTTAAAATATATTCATACACCAAATAAAGTTGAATCAATTAAATGAAACCCGGTTGAAATAGAACAAAAGAATCGAAGCTCTTTGTTAGAGAGGGCGATAAATGCTTACTGTAATGTTTACTATAATGACAAAAAATTTAAAAGTTAATAGAAACAAACAAAATTACAATTTTCTTCTCAATTACGAAGTGTTTTATATTAAAAACACCATTTGCATAAGTTTTCAATTTATCTAGAACATAGTTAAGTAGAACAATTAGATATCAAGTCGACGACATGGGTATCTTTAAAATCAAGTTGGATGTAGAAAATGCATAACCTCCGATTTTAAAAAAATAATTACCACGGACGGAAAACATATCAATCTATTAGTTCAGCAATTTTCGTGTCTGCCCTTCCATTATGTGACTCAACAGTGGCGGATCCAGAACTTTTCCTAAGGGGGGCCCGCTGACTGACCCAAAAAGGGGGGGGGGCCGCTCCAGACATGCTTCAATGATTCCCTATATAATCAACCAAATTTTTCCCACGAAAGGGGGGCCCGGGCCCCCCAGAGCCCCCCCCCCCCCCCCCCCTGGATCCGCCTATGCTCAAGAAAATATTCCAAAAAAAAGGGTAACAATTGTATCGAAAAGAGAAAATCGAGTGCTCCTTTTAATGTTAGGATGTGTTTGAGTTGAATATTTTGTCTTGATATCGTACAAAGCAAGACTATCTCATACATCGTCTCGCTTCAGACTCTATCATTTTTATATATCAAAGCTACAGGTTGACTTTATTACATAAAAAAATCACAGTACTTAAAGATGAAATATATGGGTCAAGTGAAATACCTATCTAATGAATCACAAAAACAGAGTAGGTGTGTTCGAAGAGCTATTTTTTTACTGAAAGTACTTGACGACAGTCTTTCAAGTTGGATGATGAAAATGCATATCTTTTAAAATTTATGATTTTTTTGTGTGTGTGATAACTAGGGTTTATTGTCTTCAACCACTGAACAGAATTCCCCACAGAATCGGTTGATATACCTATTAAGATTCAGACTACTTCAACAATGAGCAAATTAGTCAAGTGTCGTGAATTTTCAGGATACCCCCAAGATAACGCTAAAGGATTTTTCAGTGAATTTGAATCTTACGAACTTCTCCATGAATTGCCAGAAACAGACAAAGGACGCATTGCAGCATTTCATTTACATCTAAAGGGGACTGCGTTAACTTGGTACAATTCTTTGAGTGACGAGTCTAATTGAGAGTTCGTGGATAACAATTTGTGTTTTGTTCAAGGAAAAATATATTAATTTTAGTTGGCAAAGCGCAACAGTTATAATGGAAAGTGAAATTTTCCAAAACATGGTATTATCTCCGGGTCAGTCGTTAGAAGATTATTTCAGTCAGCTGTCGGAAAAAGCTCAAATATTAAGAAAGCATGACCACGAGTTAGTAGCAAAATGTATAAGTTGGTTGCCAGAAAAAATGTCGTTTTTTGTCCGTGCTGGTCAACCAGTCGATGCACACCATGCCTTAACTTCTGCAAAAATGGCGGAAGCCTGTGGGTATAGACAACACGGAGACTCTGTAAATGCTCTTAAACATGAAAAAAAAACATGCACCTCGGCAGTTGCCAGGAAAATCAAACATTATTGATTCCAACAAGAGGGAGGTTATCCGTGATTTACAAAATCAGGTTGCTATTCTTACCGACTTAGTTCAGGGTAAACGCAAGGAGCATGTTCAGAGTGAACCATCCCGTTCTGATGTTCATGACATTAGGGATCAAATCGGACAGTTAAGCGGTCTGATAACTAGTATGGCAGTCAGGGAAGTACCCAACAAAGAACCAAAAAGACCTGAAAATACAAGCACGAGTTATGCAAATACGTCTCGTTTTGACTCAGCTGAATGTAGGAGATGCAAAGGTCTCGGTCATTTTCAAAGGGTTTGTAACTGGAACGGGTATGGTCAATTTCAACCGTCTAATCAATGCCAACTTTGTAATCAGAATGGCCACATTGCTCAATCCTGTACCAAACTGGAGTTTTATGCACAGGAAAACAGGACCAACCTGGGTGTGGGGAACAATCGTCCGGGTTAACTTCGTCTATTGGTGCCGATTTTGATGAAAATGCAACTAAGGATAAATTTTTGTACATAACTGTTTTATTTGGCGATTTAAGAATAGCTGCATTAGTTGATACAGGAAGCTCTTTCAATGTCATTTATAAATCTTTGTATGATTCGATATCCGATCGTCATAAACTTTATTTGAGCAACTAAGTGAATCGGAAATTCGATTAGCCAACAACGATAAAATCCAAACTTCAAGCCACAATTCATCAGAAAAATGAAATTATTGAAACATATATAGCATTCCCAAAACATCTCATCCTTTGATTCTCGGTACTGAATATTTACGAGAAAATAAAATTGTTTTAGATTTTAGTGATTTTAGTTGTAATCAGAAGACTGTGCCGGTTAAAACAGGTAAGAGGATAGATATATGGCAAGCCGTTCTCGTCAAAACTATGTTTAAACCATTTTTTTTCGAAAAATTTACACACTGTGAATTACAACAAAGCACACTGAGATTTAAAAACTTCAAAACGCACACTGAGAATTGAAAATTACACACTGAGAATTGAAAATTACACACTGAGAATTGAAAATTACACACTGAGAATTAAAAATTACACACTGAGATTTCATAAAGACGCACTGAGATTACAAAAATGAAAAACGCACACTGAGAATTGAAAATTACACACTGAGAATTGAAAATTACACACTGAGATTTCAAAAAGACACACTGAGAATAAATAAACTGAAAACACACACTGAGAATTTGAAATTACACACTGAGAATTTAAAATTACACACTGAGATTTGTGCGCACTTTTTATGCGCACATATCTTATTAGCATACTTAATCTGAATCTATTACAAGCTTAAAACAAGGGGACAGAACTCGTTAGTCCTTCGATTTGGTTCCAAATTATTAATAAAAAAAACTTTAGAAATACAAGAACAAGAAAAATACCCACTTACTCTTATTACAAAATATAACCAAATGGTGAAAAACGTTATTAAAATTATAAGAAAACATTGGAACAATCTGCAAAAGAATGCAGTGAAATGTGAAATGTTTACTCAAGTGTCTATTATAGCATATAAACGTAACAAAAATATAAAAGATTAACTAGCGAAATCAGGAAACAGTTGGAAGACTTTTGAAAAGGGACCCATGTTTAATTACTGGTAGTAATGATCTGAATTATAGGCAACAAACTTATGAATATGAGCGATGTTAAGTCTTGAAATTTATTACGAATGTTGGTTGAAGGAATCGCATTTCATTATAATGACAAGAGTTTTTGAGATCAAGATATTAATCTGTTGAATTATTCATCTCATGAATATTCATTAGTAATTTGCATATTAATCTCAGTGTGTATTTTTGAAATCTCAGTGTGTAATTAATAATTCTCAGTGTGTGTTTTTCAATTTATTTCATCTCAGTGTGTCTTTTTAAAATCTCAGTGTGTAATTTTGAATTCTCAGTGTGTATTTTTTATTTTTTTAAATCTCAGTGTGTTATTTTAGGTTTTTAAATCTCAGTGTGTATTTTTTTTCGAAAAAAAAGGTTTAAACATAGTTTTGACGAGAACGGCTGGCCATATTATGGCGATAGAACTTGAACCGAATTCTTATATGGCCTCCGTTAAATACTTGGGATCTCATGTCATACGTATATATGCCGTTATCGATACAGCTAATAACATAAAGTAAAACGTACGTTAATTACTCATTCAATATACTAAATACTAGAAATAACTTCTGACAACTTATATAAACTCTCTTAATACAATAATAACAATATTCTTTTACTTGGAAATAACCAATATACACATTTACAACAGATGGGTATACTGATTTTCTGATGCTTAAATTAAAAATGTGGCATAATGGAACTGAAGTTAGAACTTTATCAGAAGGACCCATCAAAGGAAAAACCAAATATCATTCGTTTCGGATCAAAGTCTTTATCACGATGGCAGCAGTCGTATATGGTCCTACGAAATTAGAGTTGTTGGGAATGGTCACTAGTATTCTTGACTGTGCGGACTATTTAAGGGGTACACAATTTATCGTGGAGTGCGACTGACCACCAAGCACTCCAACCATTGTTTATGAAGCAATTCAAAGGTCTGGAGCTATTTATGAGCGTTGTCTTGCCATTCTCCAGCAATTTACATTTGAAATTCAATATAAGCCTACAGAACAAATGAAAGTCGCTGATGCGCTCTCAAGGTGTGAAAATCCCCAAAACATTCCGATCGAAAGCCCTGCAGAAGATGATTCGTTTTCCCCCTTGGTAACAGAAAATACAGGAGAAATACGTTTACCCGGTAGAGTGAAATTTGTTGATTTATTTGAATCAAATGATAATACGGACGTTGTTGTACAGGCTATAGACATGGTAGCTGACAAGCACACCGATTTGTACAATGCAGAAACTGAAGAGCATATAACTCGCTAAATGATCCATATGATGCCGATACGGACGAGTCAGACTCCTATGTATACAATCGCAAAAAGAAATTTGACAGAAATAATCAGAACATTGAACAGCTTGCTAATACTTTGCGCGATTTTCAAGTTGGTGCAAATACCTCTAACATCAAAAAGTTACAACGGAAAGATAGCGATTCAAAGAAAATCATTGCATATTTAGAAGATGATGTTTTGCCAGATTCACAAAAAGAATCTCGCCGTATTTTATTGGAGTCGTGTGATTTCATTTTAGTTGACGATGTGTTATATCTCCGTAGAAAGGCAAAATCAGAAAGGACAAAGAACATGAGTGAATTTCAACTTGTTATTCCTACGCTTCAGTGATTCCCTATATAAGCAACTAATTTTTTTTACAAAAAGGGGGGGCGGTCCCCCCCCCCCCCCCCCTAAATCCGCCTTTGAAATAGACATTTATGGACCACTTGTGTCATCAAATAATGCCAATACATACGTTTTTACAGCAGTTGATGCTTTCAGTAATTTCTTGTTTGCTTTGCATTAAGAAATAACGATGCAATATCAGTATCTCGGGCAATTTTCATTTTTTTCTGTAATTTTGGTGTGTGTAGTACGGTTATTTCAGACCAAGGATCAGAATTTATATGTACAATGGAAGTGTGCAAAATGTTGAATGTAGAGCAAGAATTTACACCTAGTATGATGCATCACTGTTTGGGTCGCTGTGAACGAACGCATCGGATCTTAGCGGAGCGTTTAACGCCTTATGTTTTAGACAATAAACAATGGGAAGAAATGCTTCCTGGAATAGTATTCTCAATCAATAGTTGTGTAAATTCAGGATCAAAATACACTGCTTTTGAAATTGTCTAAGGAAAAAGGCAAACTTTTCCGTTATCGCCTTCTTACATAGTTGAATTTAAAGATATTCAGAAAGATGTAAAAATCTTTGTTGAGAATTTGGATGCCCGTTTGAACATTATTCGAGAGCATGTAAAATTGAATACCCTTGTTGCTCAACGGAAAATGGTAGAGACCGAAAATAAAAATGCACATGAACTAGATTTGACTATAGGCGACAATGTTTATTTATCCAGAGAGCCCGTTGGACAAGGCAGGAAATTTCAGCATATTTATGATGGACGTTTACTGTAACATGTCTTCCGAGTACACATCTAGTTATTTTAAGAGATCCAACAGGAAAAAGAAATTTTCGCCGTCCCGTGCACATCAATAGATTAAAGCTTGCACATATACGGGTGCCCTTACCAGCACCTTATTTTAACCTACAAACCGACGAAAGTGAAAATACTAGCAGTAAATCGGATAATAGTTCTAGCTCCGTTGACAGAGACACCTCGGAGAATTCTAAGTCTATTTCTACAAATGTTACGACAGAAAGTGAAGCCATGGATACAGATGTGGTTTCTCAACATGATACTACGAATTTAAATAGACCAAGAGAGAATATTCAGAAGCCTGTGCGGTACCGTGATGATAACTTTATTGACCCCGATAAAATAGTGGATTCATGCGAAAACAATCAATTGAAAGTAAAACGTATTCTTGCCAAGCGAAAAGACGGTTCAAATTTCGTTTACTTGATTCAGAAAGTAGGAGAACCAGCACAGAATGCAATTTGGCTCCCTTTATCAAAATTACCACCCAAAGCACAAACCTTGCTACTTTCAAGACCACCGCCGTTGATTCAGTAGTTATATGTTTAGTAAAATTTCGCGTGGTGATGATTGCATCGCCAAACCATTAGTTCAAAGTCAAATATGTCATATATTGAAAAGTTATTCAAATGAAACAATCAGAGTGCCGTAGATGAAATTTGAGAAATCAGTTTAATTCCTTGTTTTGGTGATGATTTCATCGCTAAACAGAAAATGCGTGCGTTATCATCAGTAAAAGTGATGATTGCATCGCTTAACTGAAATTACACTTTGTTTAAAAAAAGCATTGATTGGATGTCTTACAAAATTTAGTTGCGATCTTTAGTTTATAAAGTGATGATTGCATCGCTCAATTTATTTACACTTCGTTTTAGCAATACCTATGGTTGGACTTTTGAGGAAGATAAATATATATATATATAAATATATCGCTGTTTTGGTGATGATTGCATCGCTAAACTAACATAACATTCGATTGCGGGATTTAGACAGTTTATATGAACTATGCAGAAGGACATAATCTTCTTGATTTATGACGTTTTTGGTGATGATAGCATCGCTTTAATTGAATTGCACTAATGTACTTTTATTTACTGTTATTTTCGTATGATATTACGATTGGTTGTTGTGACTTTTTCTTAAAGTTAGGCATTTCTATCATATGTTACATTCAAAAAGTATATATATCATGAAGCTAGATAAGGCATTAATATGAACTAGATGTGTACATGCAACAGAATTGAAAAGTTTTCAAATACTTGCGAAAGTTTTTGCTCAGTTGAATATATAACGGTGTACAGAGTGTTAGTGTCTGCTGGAGTGAAAACCTGTACATTTTCTATAACATTGTTTATTGAGGCTGAGAGTGTATGTATATATGTCTATCAAAATTATTTCCATGGAACTTTTGGCTACTTTTATAAGTGTGTGTGTGATAGTGTTATACTAGATTGTGTTATTTAAAATAATTATATTAAGAGTTTCTGGTCTCTGCTAGCATCACTGTGATTAGAGCACAAATTGTCACCAATATATAGCAAACTTAAGAGTGAAGTCAACTGTATGAAATGTTTATTAATCTTTTATTATATATGCAAGTACAAACAAAACTGGGTCCATATACGGAGTCTGAGACGGAGTTGGTGATGCCAGAGTGAGAAATGGTGTATACAAATTTGAAATGTATTTTTGTTTTGTTTAAATTGTATTGTTTTATTGCTGTCTGCATTTCCAGTGACCAGACCAAAATTTTTCAAATTTTATATTTGGGCGGGGGATGTTACATACCTCTATTTGATATTTCTGGTTACCGGAAATGTAGGACATAATTTATACTGTTTATTGCATTTTTACGGGACTGGATACCTTTCTTTATGCTTGACGGCGGCGAACAGTTAGTATCGTCTGCCATACATATGTTTGTTATGGTTACAAGAGCGCAATTATTTGTTTACATTTTACCGGGAAGATGGTACTCAGAATAGAATCCTATACGGCTTCTGATTGGTTGATACAGGATTGGAATAATATTTAATCGAAAGCTTATCCAATTAGGTTTAAAAATTATATATTATATTATATGTATAGTTTGTTCCAGACTGTCATAGATTTCCGGGAGTGTGCTAAATGCCGAAAGTTGTTACAACAAAGCATACATCTACTGGCCCTGTTCCTGTGCTACAAGTCGATATCCATTTTTTATATGTGGCCCAAATATTATGGCCGCAACGTCTGTCAACCTAAGGTGTGCGTGTTTACGATTACGTTAACAAAATGACACCTCCGCTAACGTTATTGGGTCTAATCGTTTTCTCCGTTTTTTCAAAAATACCGGCGAGTTTATCGGCGGAGCACAACTTTAGTGTTATAAGTTAGTGGCCCTGGCAGTGTGCTAACTTTCTGCAGCTATTTATAGGGGGTCGTATGTATAGTTTGTCCACAATTCATTAAACGGAAGTGACTTTCCAGACTGTCATAGATTTCCGGGAGTGTGCTAAATGCCGAAAGTTGTTACAACAAAGCATACATCTACTGGTATGAATTTGTTGCCCTGTTCCTGTGCTACAAGTCGATATCCATTTTTTATATGTGGCCCAAATATTATGGCCGCAACGTCTGTCAACCTAAGGTGTGCGTGTTTACGATTACGTTAACAAAATGACACCTCCGCTAACGTTATTGGGTCTAATCGTTTTCTCCGTTTTTTCAAAAATACCGGCGAGTTTATCGGCGGAGCACAACTTTAGTGTTATAAGTTAGTGGCCCTGGCAGTGTGCTAACTTTCTGCAGCTATTTATAGGGGGTCGTATGTATAGTTTGTCCACAATTCATTAAACGGAAGTGATTTTCCAGACTGTCATAGATTTCCGGGAGTGTGCTAAATGCCGAAAGTTGTTACAACAAAGCATACATCTACTGGTATGAATTTGTTGCCCTGTTCCTGTGCTACAAGTCGATATCCATTTTTTATATGTGGCCCAAATATTATGGCCGCAACGTCTGTCAACCTAAGGTGTGCGTGTTTACGATTACGTTAACAAAATGACACCTCCGCTAACGTTATTGGGTCTAATCGTTTTCTCCGTTTTTTCAAAAATACCGGCGAGTTTATCGGCGGAGCACAACTTTAGTGTTATAAGTTAGTGGCCCTGGCAGTGTGCTAACTTTCTGCAGCTATTTATAGGGGGTCGTATGTATAGTTTGTCCACAATTCATTAAACGGAAGTGACTTTCCAGACTGTCATAGATTTCCGGGAGTGTGCTAAATGCCGAAAGTTGTTACAACAAAGCGTACATCTACTGGTATGAATTTGTTGCCCTGTTCCTGTGCTACAAGTCGATATCCATTTTTTATATGTGGCCCAAATATTATGGCCGCAACGTCTGTCAACCTAAGGTGTGCGTGTTTACGATTACGTTAACAAAATGACACCTCCGCTAACGTTATTGGGTCTAATCGTTTTCTCCGTTTTTTCAAAAATACCGGCGAGTTTATCGGCGGAGCACAACTTTAGTGTTATAAGTTAGTGGCCCTGGCAGTGTGCTAACTTTCTGCAGCTATTTATAGGGGGTCGTATGTATAGTTTGTCCACAATTCATTAAACGGAAGTGACTTTCCAGACTGTCATAGATTTCCGGGAGTGTGCTAAATGCCGAAAGTTGTTACAACAAAGCATACATCTACTGGTATGAATTTGTTGCCCTGTTCCTGTGCTACAAGTCGATATCCATTTTTTATATGTGGCCCAAATATTATGGCCGCAACGTCTGTCAACCTAAGGTGTGCGTGTTTACGATTACGTTAACAAAATGACACCTCCGCTAACGTTATTGGGTCTAATCGTTTTCTCCGTTTTTTCAAAAATACCGGCGAGTTTATCGGCGGAGCACAACTTTAGTGTTATAAGTTAGTGGCCCTGGCAGTGTGCTAACTTTCTGCAGCTATTTATAGGGGGTCGTATGTATAGTTTGTCCACAATTCATTAAACGGAAGTGACTTTCCAGACTGTCATAGATTTCCGGGAGTGTGCTAAATGCCGAAAGTTGTTACAACAAAGCATACATCTACTGGTATGAATTTGTTGCCCTGTTCCTGTGCTACAAGTCGATATCCATTTTTTATATGTGGCCCAAATATTATGGCCGCAACGTCTGTCAACCTAAGGTGTGCGTGTTTACGATTACGTTAACAAAATGACACCTCCGCTAACGTTATTGGGTCTAATCGTTTTCTCCGTTTTTTCAAAAATACCGGCGAGTTTATCGGCGGAGCACAACTTTAGTGTTATAAGTTAGTGGCCCTGGCAGTGTGCTAACTTTCTGCAGCTATTTATAGGGGGTCGTATGTATAGTTTGTCCACAATTCATTAAACGGAAGTGACTTTCCAGACTGTCATAGATTTCCGGGAGTGTGCTAAATGCCGAAAGTTGTTACAACAAAGCATACATCTACTGGTATGAATTTGTTGCCCTGTTCCTGTGCTACAAGTCGATATCCATTTTTTATATGTGGCCCAAATATTATGGCCGCAACGTCTGTCAACCTAAGGTGTGCGTGTTTACGATTACGTTAACAAAATGACACCTCCGCTAACGTTATTGGGTCTAATCGTTTTCTCCGTTTTTTCAAAAATACCGGCGAGTTTATCGGCGGAGCACAACTTTAGTGTTATAAGTTAGTGGCCCTGGCAGTGTGCTAACTTTCTGCAGCTATTTATAGGGGGTCGTATGTATAGTTTGTCCACAATTCATTAAACGGAAGTGACTTTCCAGACTGTCATAGATTTCCGGGAGTGTGCTAAATGCCGAAAGTTGTTACAACAAAGCATACATCTACTGGTATGAATTTGTTGCCCTGTTCCTGTGCTACAAGTCGATATCCATTTTTTATATGTGGCCCAAATATTATGGCCGCAACGTCTGTCAACCTAAGGTGTGCGTGTTTACGATTACGTTAACAAAATGACACCTCCGCTAACGTTATTGGGTCTAATCGTTTTCTCCGTTTTTTCAAAAATACCGGCGAGTTTATCGGCGGAGCACAACTTTAGTGTTATAAGTTAGTGGCCCTGGCAGTGTGCTAACTTTCTGCAGCTATTTATAGGGGGTCGTATGTATAGTTTGTCCACAATTCATTAAACGGAAGTGACTTTCCAGACTGTCATAGATTTCCGGGAGTGTGCTAAATGCCGAAAGTTGTTACAACAAAGCATACATCTACTGGTATGAATTTGTTGCCCTGTTCCTGTGCTACAAGTCGATATCCATTTTTTATATGTGGCCCAAATATTATGGCCGCAACGTCTGTCAACCTAAGGTGTGCGTGTTTACGATTACGTTAACAAAATGACACCTCCGCTAACGTTATTGGGTCTAATCGTTTTCTCCGTTTTTTCAAAAATACCGGCGAGTTTATCGGCGGAGCACAACTTTAGTGTTATAAGTTAGTGGCCCTGGCAGTGTGCTAACTTTCTGCAGCTATTTATAGGGGGTCGTATGTATAGTTTGTCCACAATTCATTAAACGGAAGTGACTTTCCAGACTGTCATAGATTTCCGGGAGTGTGCTAAATGCCGAAAGTTGTTACAACAAAGCATACATCTACTGGTATGAATTTGTTGCCCTGTTCCTGTGCTACAAGTCGATATCCATTTTTTATATGTGGCCCAAATATTATGGCCGCAACGTCTGTCAACCTAAGGTGTGCGTGTTTACGATTACGTTAACAAAATGACACCTCCGCTAACGTTATTGGGTCTAATCGTTTTCTCCGTTTTTTCAAAAATACCGGCGAGTTTATCGGCGGTGCACAACTTTAGTGTTATAAGTTAGTGGCCCTGGCAGTGTGCTAACTTTCTGCAGCTATTTATAGGGGGTCGTATGTATAGTTTGTCCACAATTCATTTAACGGAAGTGACTTTCCAGACTGTCATAGATTTCCGGGAGTGTGCTAAATGCCGAAAGTTGTTACAACAAAGCATACATCTACTGGTATGAATTTGTTGCCCTGTTCCTGTGCTACAAGTCGATATCCATTTTTTATATGTGGCCCAAATATTATGGCCGCAACGTCTGTCAACCTAAGGTGTGCGTGTTTACGATTACGTTAACAAAATGACACCTCCGCTAACGTTATTGGGTCTAATCGTTTTCTCCGTTTTTTCAAAAATACCGGCGAGTTTATCGGCGGAGCACAACTTTAGTGTTATAAGTTAGTGGCCCTGGCAGTGTGCTAACTTTCTGCAGCTATTTATAGGGGGTCGTATGTATAGTTTGTCCACAATTCATTTAACGGAAGTGACTTTCCAGACTGTCATAGATTTCCGGGAGTGTGCTTAATGCCGAAAGTTGTTACAACAAAGCATACATCTACTGGTATGAATTTGTTGCCCTGTTCCTGTGCTACAAGTCGATATCCATTTTTTATATGTGGCCCAAATATTATGGCCGCAACGTCTGTCAACCTAAGGTGTGCGTGTTTACGATTACGTTAACAAAATGACACCTCCGCTAACGTTATTGGGTCTAATCGTTTTCTCCGTTTTTTCAAAAATACCGGCGAGTTTATCGGCGGAGCACAACTTTAGTGTTATAAGTTAGTGGCCCTGGCAGTGTGCTAACTTTCTGCAGCTATTTATAGGGGGTCGTATGTATAGTTTGTCCACAATTCATTAAACGGAAGTGACTTTCCAGACTGTCATAGATTTCCGGGAGTGTGCTAAATGCCGAAAGTTGTTACAACAAAGCATACATCTACTGGTATGAATTTGTTGCCCTGTTCCTGTGCTACAAGTCGATATCCATTTTTTATATGTGGCCCAAATATTATGGCCGCAACGTCTGTCAACCTAAGGTGTGCGTGTTTACGATTACGTTAACAAAATGACACCTCCGCTAACGTTATTGGGTCTAATCGTTTTCTCCGTTTTTTCAAAAATACCGGCGAGTTTATCGGCGGAGCACAACTTTAGTGTTATAAGTTAGTGGCCCTGGCAGTGTGCTAACTTTCTGCAGCTATTTATAGGGGGTCGTATGTATAGTTTGTCCACAATTCATTTAACGGAAGTGACTTTCCAGACTGTCATAGATTTCCGGGAGTGTGCTAAATGCCGAAAGTTGTTACAACAAAGCATACATCTACTGGTATGAATTTGTTGCCCTGTTCCTGTGCTACAAGTCGATATCCATTTTTTATATGTGGCCCAAATATTATGGCGGCAACGTCTGTCAAAGTAAGGTGTGCGTGTTTACGATTACGTTAACAAAATGACACCTCCGCTAACGTTATTGGGTCTAATCGTTTTCTCCGTTTTTTCAAAAATACCGGCGAGTTTATCGGCGGAGCACAACTTTAGTGTTATAAGTTAGTGGCCCTGGCAGTGTGCTAACTTTCTGCAGCTATTTATAGGGGGTCGTATGTATAGTTTGTCCACAATTCATTAAACGGAAGTGACTTTCCAGACTGTCATAGATTTCCGGGAGTGTGCTAAATGCCGAAAGTTGTTACAACAAAGCATACATCTACTGGTATGAATTTGTTGCCCTGTTCCTGTGCTACAAGTCGATATCCATTTTTTATATGTGGCCCAAATATTATGGCCGCAACGTCTGTCAACCTAAGGTGTGCGTGTTTACGATTACGTTAACAAAATGACACCTCCGCTAACGTTATTGGGTCTAATCGTTTTCTCCGTTTTTTCAAAAATACCGGCGAGTTTATCGGCGGAGCACAACTTTAGTGTTATAAGTTAGTGGCCCTGGCAGTGTGCTAACTTTCTGCAGCTATTTATAGGGGGTCGTATGTATAGTTTGTCCACAATTCATTTAACGGAAGTGACTTTCCAGACTGTCATAGATTTCCGGGAGTGTGCTAAATGCCGAAAGTTGTTACAACAAAGCATACATCTACTGGTATGAATTTGTTGCCCTGTTCCTGTGCTACAAGTCGATATCCATTTTTTATATGTGGCCCAAATATTATGGCCGCAACGTCTGTCAACCTAAGGTGTGCGTGTTTACGATTACGTTAACAAAATGACACCTCCGCTAACGTTATTGGGTCTAATCGTTTTCTCCGTTTTTTCAAAAATACCGGCGAGTTTATCGGCGGAGCACAACTTTAGTGTTATAAGTTAGTGGCCCTGGCAGTGTGCTAACTTTCTGCAGCTATTTATAGGGGGTCGTATGTATAGTTTGTCCACAATTCATTAAACGGAAGTGACTTTCCAGACTGTCATAGATTTCCGGGAGTGTGCTAAATGCCGAAAGTTGTTACAACAAAGCATACATCTACTGGTATGAATTTGTTGCCCTGTTCCTGTGCTACAAGTCGATATCCATTTTTTATATGTGGCCCAAATATTATAGCCGCAACGTCTGTCAACCTAAGGTGTGCGTGTTTACGATTACGTTAACAAAATGACACCTCCGCTAACGTTATTGGGTCTAATCGTTTTCTCCGTTTTTTCAAAAATACCGGCGAGTTTATCGGCGGAGCACAACTTTAGTGTTATAAGTTAGTGGCCCTGGCAGTGTGCTAACTTTCTGCAGCTATTTATAGGGGGTCGTATGTATAGTTTGTCCACAATTCATTTAACGGAAGTGACTTTCCAGACTGTCATAGATTTCCGGGAGTGTGCTAAATGCCGAAAGTTGTTACAACAAAGCATACATCTACTGGTATGAATTTGTTGCCCTGTTCCTGTGCTACAAGTCGATATCCATTTTTTATATGTGGCCCAAATATTATGGCCGCAACGTCTGTCAACCTAAGGTGTGCGTGTTTACGATTACGTTAACAAAATGACACCTCCGCTAACGTTATTGGGTCTAATCGTTTTCTCCGTTTTTGGAAAGATTAGAACTTGTTCTAAATCTTTACTTAGGCACCAGCCTCCCTAACAACAGGACAGGTTAGCTACTGTTACTAAATGTATTCACACTGAAATATAGTTCCCTATGGTTCTGATATATGTGCACATAATACACATATAAACTGAAAAAAAACTGGGTATATTATTGGAGCAGTTCATTCAAGAATGTATGTCATTTAGGTGTGTTGATGTGCAGGCTTTTAAAAAACAGTTTGATTAGGTAACTGGGTATTGATTCAACTAGTATGATTGACAACTGTCATTATCACTAAACGATCAGAGACAAGGTGAATCTTCAATTACAATGCCCCACCTCCTAAACTGCCAATCAAATTGACCACATTACCTATCAACCTCAGTCTTACATAATTATACAGACCACTCAATATAATTCTTAATACACAAGTATTTGACCTCATAATTGAATACACAAATGTGTATATTAGATGTTTGATATTTATAAGGATGATAGATTTATTTATTGCCAATTACTATTGATCTACATTACATAAAGTGATTCTGTAAATTATATCTGAAAGATAAATGATTAATGGATTAACAAGATCTTAAAAAAATGAAATATGAATATAAATATGAATGAATAAAAGGTATTCAAGTAAAGCCTATAATTTTACTTGATAAATTTCCAATAATCATCTGTAATTAATCAACAATTAAATTAGTACACTTTTTTTTTTTATCAGGAATTGGCTTGAAACAGTTTAAAAATTTAAAATTTTTTAATTATAACAAACAATTGTTTATTAGTTTATTTCCCATCAATCATTATGTCTATTTTAGTCATTTGAATTTTTATTAGAAGTGAATACATATGTTTGCAATCAAGAAAGAATCCACATTTCAATAAGATAAGTTTTTTAATTGGTTACGTTGAAAAAGTACATTTTCAATGCCCTGTGTTGAAAAATACTTTAAAAATTGATCAAAAGGCACTCTAAAACTTTTAATCTTCAATGCCCTATAACCTCTGTTTCAACTTATAAAATGCCCCATAACAACATTTTTCAATTTTGTTTGTTGACACTTTAAAGTTTTAAGCTGTTGGTCCAGATTTATGTCTTACAAGGATAGTTGGTAACATTTACTAGAAGAATTTTTGCATTTTTTTGTTTTTTTGAAACATGTTCAGAACCGGCAACATAATTTCGATAAGATATAAACTGCAGTTTAAATAAAATTGTGCAAATTAAGAGACCCATATTATTTAATTTGAGCTCATTTTATCTTCATACTGGAAAAGCAAGTTTCCTTCTAAAGACCTGCTGTAAATGCAATTTTCAGCAATAGTGCTTTATAAATGTTCAGTTTTCCCCACCATACCTTAATATGAAATAATTCAAACTACTCTTCTAATCTTTCCATGAGTGATTTCCATCACTTTGATTTTCTAAATAACCAGGGCACTGAATCATAATATTAATGTCATGTCTATATCAGTCAGGCTGAAATGTCCTTACAACCTCACATTCTTGACCTGTTGAAAACTGGAGGGTGAAACTAAGGTTAATGGTCAGATAACAATGACTGACTGACAAGATCTCATGAACTTTTTCCATACAACTTTTGTTATAGGTTAGTATGTAGCTATAAAAGGTAAATTACTAAATGTGTCTTCCAGAAAAGTAATGGCCTTGTCTACTGCAAAGTTTGTCCCAGTTCTTGCAATACTTAATTGATAGGGAGAGCCCCTTGCACCCTCTTCATATAGGTATTTTAGGTCTCAAAAATATATACCTTGTAATGAAAAAGTGGAAACTTGAGGATAAGATTCCTTCTTTATGTTTACTCCCAATTCACTATAAATAAATATATTTAAACTTACAGCAAGACATTTGGCTGTGAAAAAATGACAAGGCTTTTCAAATACAAGTAATTGGAGCTTTAATGATCTTATCATATTTCTCTGATAACTTTCCCCACCTATTCACATATTTTCAAGCTGGAAAATGTGAATATTCCAGCGGTACATGATTTGATTGTATATGATTACCATCCAAACTATGTCAAGGGAGACAATTGAAATAGTTTACATTATCTGATGTAGGATTCTAATTTTCTACACATATGGTCTTTCTTTGATTTGATAAAAAAATACAAATTATTAACCTGACTCTGTAACTTTATATATATTACTAATTTCTTCAAAACTGAGTGCAATACAGTCTACATGAAGTAGGTAAATACCTAACTAACACTTTATGTTCATTTAAATAGTCAAAAGAATTAGTAATATTAGAGTATTGCTATAAAATTAATTAAAATCGTAATATATTATCTGCAAATGCAAACAATTACAAATGCTTCAAGTGTAAATCATTCTATTCAACTTTTCTATATTACACCATGGCATTTACATACTAATTTTGACATTTATAATAGTTATAATAAATAAAACTTAAAATGTTGTCACTAAGAATATTAAATAATCTGCCACTCATATTGTCTCTCTGCTAATCACAGAACATTAAAATCATCCAAACATAGAATTGTGCAGACTGTCAAGTTCAAACTCTCTCTGCTTAGCTCGAGCCTGCAATGAAAAAAAATCTGACTTAAAATATTCAAATCTTTTCATGAAGTGCTTGTTTTTTTTGGTAAAGATTGCATTACATGCAACCAAACCGGCACAATACTGGCTTTGGAGATATAAAAGCTTCAGGAAAACCTTGGCCATTACATATGATCCAAAATATTCTGTTACCAAAATGGTGCCAAGGTTAATATTGAATCCCTAGACATAACATTTTTTGGATCATGGATGGCAGCCAAAGTAAACTATGGTAAAAACTGTTATAAATTATGGAAAAATTGGACTAAAACTGATGTAACAACACTAATATTGTATTTTCAAGGTGTGAAAACTTCCTTATTGCAACCATTTATATGTGAAATATTTAAAAGTACTATGTGGAGTAGACGCAGAACAATTTATTTTTTTATCAATAAAAGGTCAACTATATGGATACCTACAACATTATGTTCTAAGAATTATTTCGCATTCAGAGTGTAGAGCTCTCCATATAGTGAAAGATTTAACATCAGGTATTTGATTAAATGTTGGATACAAGAGTAGAGCTCAACAAAATGTTTATGAATGGATGTTTCCATCAGTCCTGAACAATGCATCCTTACAGATAACTGCTTCATACCTTGTGTTTTTTAAATTCTTCATATTCAGGATCATCTGTTGGCAGCTCATGGCGACAAACTGGACAACTGTTAACCTTAAAAAAGAAAAAAATAATATCAAAGCAAACTTGACAATGGTTAACCTATAAAAGAAACATCATTGCGAAGGTATGCAGGAAATTTAAAATGCCACTAGAAATTGAGGGTATATTGAGGGAGCAAGGCAAGAACTTTTTCAGAACTCCGGGATCGGGTGGTTTTAGGTAGCACTCCACAGTTAGGTGTGTAGTTTTTGCATTTTGGCCCCTGTGGATTTTTCAAATATGAGAGCTAGTGTGCAATAAAATTAATTTTTGGATAGTTGATTATTAAAATAGCCTTTGTATTGGGTTTATATGAACATCAAGATTATGTAATGTATGTAATATAGGCTGTTTTCTGTATGACAGTCCGTATTTATATGTCCATACCATACATTGGTCCGGCAATTATTGTAATGTTTTTTTTCCAACTTTTTATCGCACGAACTTTGTCATTAGATTTTATGAAAAAATGAGGCGAAAGACACCCATTTTTTATTTGATCATTAGGAAGATTAATTTCAAGAGTTTCTAAAAAGGTATTACTCAAAGGCATTGAAGTTCTAGTTTGATCCAAATTTAGGGGGGATATGTGACAAGTTCACCCCCATTTTTGCAATATTTTATGATTAATAAATGCAGAATGTTTCCATGGATACACATAAAAGGAATTTTTTTCACCCTTTTAACTTTTGAAAATCAAATCTATGGAAGATACAGATTACATACACTTGCACATGTACAACACAAATAGTTAGGTTAATGTATTAGAAATCCAGGAATAGGAGATGATAAAACATTTTGTGGCTCATTTTAAATTTTATTTTCTAACTGTGGAGTTCTACCTTAGGCTTGGGATTTCAGATTCAGGGAATTCTTCTTTCGAATTTCGGAATGTCGGGATTTACATTTCTTTAAATTTGGGACCTCAGGATTTCACTTTTTAAGCCCGGATTTTGAGATCAGGACCCCTCCAAATCCACTCTATATTGGATAGAAACAGAAATTTTCCCTTGCAACAGACCACCTACAGACCCTTCAAAGAGCTGTCACAAGGGTTCTTGTACTCAAAATCTTCCCATGTCTACAGAAGTTGTGAATGAATTAAACATAGACTACTAAACATCTGCCATAAAGACCAAATTTCTAAAAGACATTAAAGGAATAGAGTTCCAATTATTAAAAAAGATATTAAAAAAGATATTGCTGAAATAAACCTATGATATAAGTTTCATTAAAATCTGGTAAGTATTGTACAAATGAGAGCACTAGCGATGCAATTTTCCATGTACCGGTAATTAATGTTTCCAATGGGGATAAGCCTTTTGAAAAAAATAATCGTCACAGATTATTGAACTTGTCCTTGACATTGTTATTTTAAACCTATGACATAAGTTTTATAAAAATGTTGTGCTGGGGACAAAAATAAAAGAAGGCTGTGTCTAAGACATGCACCTGCTTGTAAATATAAGGCAAATTCAGCAAATTTTCCATTTAAGGAATGACTAATATTTTTTCTGTCTACATGTATTAGAAATAACATAAAAAATGTGGTGCAAACTGAATAACCCACGGGTTATTTTAAAGTTTGAACCATATTTTTTATTTTAATTCAAATAGACAGAAAAAATATTACAGTCATTTCTTATAATTTAATTCTAAAATCCATTTTAAACCGGAGTAAACCATGAAAAAACATTGATGACGTCACGGTCACATAACAAAATAATGTCTTTGAGCTGATAAAAAAAACAATGTCATCCAATTAGAAGACGTGGTACATCCAAAATTAAATTATTTGTAAATAGACATAACTGGACTAGTAATATTTAGCATTGTGAGTAAGTTGAATAAAATTTTGATAAAGGTATGAAATGGTAAATAAATTTGTTGACGTATGTTGAAATACATACAGGCAGATGTAAATACTCACGGACAGACAGATGAAGAAGAGTAAAATATATTACTACTAGTATATAATATTAACAAATTAATCTTTTAGTTAAAAAAGAATTGCTTTAAATAAGCATTATGTACTAAATTTAAAGTTGATCTGAACACAACATGATTATCAACATCTCTAAACCTAAAGTTGATCTGAACACAACATGATTATCAACATCTCTAAACCTAAAGTTGATCTGACCACAACATGATTATCAACATCTCTAAACCTAAAGTTGATCTGACCACAACATGATTATCAACATCTCTAAACCTAAAGTTGATTTGACCACAACATGATTATCAACATCTCTATACCTAAAGTTGATCTGACCACAACATGATTATCAACATCTCTATACCTAAAGTTGATCTGACCACAACATGATTATCAACATCTCTAAACCTAAAGTTGATCTGACCACAACATGATTATCAACATCTCTAAACATAAACATAAACCTCATACAAGAGAGATGAATGGACCAACAATTGAACTTATGGACACACAGACCAGAAAAATAGTTACCCTATTATCAAAGGTTAGACATAAAAACAATATTTAAATCCTAAGGAATGTAAGCCATCCAGAAAGAAATGTGTTCTTGATCTGTAACTTCAAATTCCATATAATACATTTATAAATCAAAAATCATACTAATAGGCCAGTTCCGAGATATGGTTTTCGGACGAGTCTGTCATGTGACTTCCATCACAACGTGACAAAATTGTATGCATTGTTTTTTCCAACACATGTTGATTTTATACTGCACAACATTTTTGGGAAATTAAAATCTAATAAAATGGTCACCCTCTCTCAGTCATACAGGAATCAAGATTACGTACATACGGAACATAAATTATTTCTATACTATCCTACAGAATGAGGAATATGAATGTGCTTGAAACTTTTAATAGAGCAGAGATACAGGCGTGCCTTCCATCTGGTAAATGACGTCATAAAGGCATGCGAAATTGACAATCTTTTCCGGTGAAAGACATGATTCCAGAATTGATGTATACCACAAAATGTCAAAACAACTATTTTTTGGTGGGAGAATGACTGACGTGTGTTACATTGTATGCACCTGTACTGCCCCTTAAATAGGGAGCTAAAACATTTCTATAACAACTTCTGTATAAAAACATTGATTCGTTTAAAATGGCCTTTAAAATGGCCTTTATCTGCAGTGTTTGTTCTTTGACTAACCTTTTCTAACCATGGTAATATACATTTTGAATGAAATATGTGTGAACAAGGCATCTTCTTAACTTCATCTTCTTCATCTAATAGAGACAAACATATCGGACATTTCTTTTCTAAAGCTGAAATAAATATTAAAGTCTTAAAACAATACATGGACATTCCATATTGAAATATATAATAAAATATGTAATTTGTTAAAGGCTCAATGGGTTCATATGAGATTGAATTGTTTGACAGGATTTATTTTGCCAAAATAACTAAAATGGATTCATCACAACCAAAGTTATTACATATGAAACATTATCTGGCCGGTTTGGTTTCAATTCTGGTGCAGTAATATATATATTTCTTGAGAATAAGGTCTTTGGAAATCAGAACCAATTGGACCTTATTTTGACCTTGTTGACTAGGCCCTAGGACATAAATTTATGTTGGGAATTGCAACAGAACCAAAGCAACATCACTTGGTAAGTACTTAGATAATGAACATTCATTACACTTCCTCTGTTGAATAAAACCAATGTCCAATTTCCAAAAAGGTTTCAATGTAAAATTTGTCTTTTCCTGTAAGATATTTCAAATTTCTGATCAGCAACAGTAGAAAGTTCAGATTTTAAGAAAAAGCAATGGCACTGTGATAGATTGGTTCAAAAGTAAGAACACTGGCAAACCTTATGTAAAAGAAAATCCAACACAAAAAAACTATCTGAATTATCTCCCCTGTTGAATCAATGTTTCCTTTACAATACATTTTCTATAGTTGTAAAATAAGATGTAATTTATGAGCCCCTTGTATGTAACTTGATACATTTATACTGTTCCTTACAAATTCAAGAAGGGGCTTAAATAAATTACATCTTATTTTACAAATATTGAAAATGCATTGTATTTTTAAAACAAGGAAATAAGTCAGATTTTTTTTTCACAGAAGACAATGTACTGTACTTTTTTTTAAGTTGTAATGTACCTAGAAAATAATTAGAGTGTCAAAAGGAGGAAGAAGTATTTTTGCAGATGGAATATCATTTTCACCGTTAGTTTTGCCAATTTTTTATATTCAACTAATCCCTGAATTGTCTTTCATTTTGTTGAGCAGAATATTAATTTTCATATAGTATTGAGCAAAGTTAATTATTTTCAATCAATACCAGGCCAGAATATTAATCTCCAAGAAAAACATGTCTGAATACAATATAACATAAGACATGTTGATCATTATTTCACAGAATTTTCTATTTTATGTTACACTAATACATCCTGATGATTTCCACTGGTTTCCAGACTACGCTTGAGGTTTCATTTAATTCAGTTTCTTGTTATTGTGGAGCATATAACAAATAGCAACACTTTCAAATTCAAATTCAAATTCAAGACAGTTTCAAAGTACTATATCTTGATGTCATTTTTGTAGTATTATGTATCTTATCTTACCTGCTTCTGTTGGTGTGACTAGATGTGTATCTAAAGCCTCAACACTGGCCTTGGATGCTGGGGGAACTTTACGTTCACCTCCAAATACACTACAAAAGGATTTATAATTCATTTATTAGGCTATGTCAATATATAATGAGTTTTGCTTTAACATACATCATGAACAGGAATCTGATGTACAGTAGTTGCTGTTTGTTTATGTAATTTATACATGTTTCTCGTTTCTCGTTTTTTATATAGATTAGACTGTTGATTTTCCCGTTTGAATGGTTTTACTCGTCTAGTAATTTTGGGGCCCTTTATAGCTTGTTGTCCGGTGTGAGCCAAGGCTCTGTGTTGAAGGCCATATATTGACCTATAATGGTTTACTTTTATAAATTGTTATTTGGATAGAGAGTTGTCTCATTGGCACTCACACCACATCTTCCTATATCTATGTTGAACGAATCAATATTAAATAAAGTAGCACCAATAATTATTACAAATATGCAGAGTTTTTAAAAACCATATACTTTTGACATTTAATTAATGAATAATAATATGTAGATGTGTTAAATTATCTAATATTATCTAAATCTAAAAAGATCTCCTCAAAGCGTTTTAATTTTAATGAACAGACACTGTTTGGCATCTGCTCGCCAGCCTGCAATGCAGCCTGACATTCACAAATCAAAAAAGCATTTTTTTCTTTCGAAAATCGGTTAAAAAGCACAGAATCATCACTATTTAAACGACACATTTCAAATGAATAATTACCTTCCATACTCCATATCCCATTCTGCTCCTAAGCCACTATCTAACAATAGCCTAAAAAAAATTATCACTGTTTATTTAAAACTTTATGAAAATATAATGTTTTGATCCATTAAGTCTTCACACTTAACCACAAGTCCGACGGCCCAGGCTTGTAAATTATTTTTGGGCTTGTGAAATTCTTCTCTAAAAGCCAACAGAATCAAACTAAATATTTTGTAAAATTGATCTTCTGGATACAAAAGTTTATCGTTGGAGACTGAAATGTACTACGAGCATAAATTTACCTGTGAAACTTGAAAAGTTTTAAAGCCTTTTTCCTATTTTGTTTCTTAGGCTCTGTCCCCTAGCTATTACAGTAGAAAATTCAATAAAAAAAAATCAAGATTTTCATTCTTCTAATGAACTCAAAATCCTTAACTTTTTTATTTTCAGACTTTTTTTTTATTTTCCCTCATTTGCACAGACATCTCTTTCTTTCTTCTGGCCTTGTTTGTCACGAGACTTGTAAAATACTGGAAGGAACATCATATTGTTTCCCATAAATTAATTGTTTTTAATGATTTTTTTATATGAAAAAATATTACAGGATAGCAATTCTTTGTTTACGTTAAAAAATGACGTCACAACTAAAAGCCATAACAACAGGACCAACATTTTAAACGTTTCCGTATTTCCGTTTTGTTTTTTTAACAGATTTTAAATTTAAAATAGTTGACTATAAAAAATAATGTACACAGACTTCATCACTTTCACAGGTTTATGCCTGCCTCATATTACAGTTGCCACCTATAACTATAGTTAAAGAACAGGTGAGTTGTGTAACAGAGTGAAAATTGTACATGCAAGACTTTTAATATAATACTACAACACACCAGAGAAATTGCGGGCATTTAGAGCTTGGTTGAAAGTATGAAAACTGTTGTAGAGTGAATTTTTGTAGCTGATTTTATGACTTGAGAATTTCAGGAAAGGTATGAAAAGTCAAAGGTACTTGGTGGCCGAGCAATTTATTTAGCCCTCAGCCTTTTTTTATCAAATCCGTTATTTTTTTTTTATTAATTTTCCATATACTGTGATTACACAAATATTATAATCTCGATATAATAAAAGATGAAGAAGAAGATATTTTATTTTCCAATTATGGGGCCCAAAGGACATAAATAACATAAATAATTTTCATTACAATACAAACAATGAGATAAAAAAAAAGGATTAATGAGAACTATTTTTAAAAGTTCTTGAATATGTAGATAAAGAATCTATATAGTATTTTTTTTATAAATATCTAATGCATTTTAATGCAAGTGTGGTTGATATAGATAAAAAATAAAAAATATTAGATATCCATATATGTATAGTACACAATAAGTTGGATCAAATAAAAATATAATAAATAGCCAAAATGAAAGTAAAAGTTAAGACCTCTCAGTGCTCCCATTTCTGATATGTCGCATATCAGAAACGGGAGTGCTGAGAGATTTGATTTTAATCAGACTGGTATGTTCATAGAATACAGATAAAGCGAGAAAAAAAACATGTCCCCAAGCATTTATAAAAGAGGTTAGTAATGCCCTTTAATGTCAGGCGTCAAACAGTCATTTCGGCTACAGTTAGACTTAGTGTCAAATTGGTTTAAATTGTACAGTGATTCATCAAAATATCCATATTGTGATTCGTCAGAGATCTCAATTAGTAACTGTTTATCGTCATTTTTGGAAAAAAAATTAAAGTGATTCGTCAAAATCAGTCGATAATTTTATCGTCTACAAGAAAGTGTACATTTTTTTATCGCTAGTCCTATAATATAAGACTCTGAAGGTTCATATCATTTACATTCAACGGTTTTTAACGGATATTTTTTTTTACTATCAATGTTGAACCTCTGTTCAACACAATGATAGTAAAAAAAAAATATCCGATAAAAACATTGAATGTAAATGATATGAACCTTCAGAGTCTTATATTATAGGAGGGTGGTAAAGGGGGGTACTGAACACGGAAACATGTGAAATAAAAATCGCAAAAACGTTGCACGAAAAACAAAAATCGGGAAAAACGAAGCACGAGAAATAAAATCGTAACTATTCCGGAAAAAAGTACCAGAAGTTATTACTCAGTAGTTCGTGGATATCATGCAGCCTTTTTTAATGGACATGGAGACCTTGCAGTCAACTGTTAGGGAGCTACCATTTGATTTTTAGGGGGGGGGGGGGGCTAGGATGAAATTTGAAAAAAATAGGCAGGACAGAAGTTTTGAGTAAAAAAAAGGCAGGATGAGACACTTTGCAAAAAAAAAGGCAGGATGACAATTTAGGTAAAAAAAGTCAGGATAAACTAATAAAAAAAAAGGCAGGACCGAATAGAGTGAAAAATAAAAAGGCAGGACAGAGATTACAAATAAAAAAAAATGCAGGACAAAATTTTTCATCCTAGCCCCCCCATAAAAATCAAATGGTAGCTCCCTTAGCGTCCGCTACTTGCATCTGTAATATTTGAAAGAAAAAAAATATTCATAGTTATTTGATGGACTTCATTGATACCATACATATTGCAAAAGTGGAATGGTAACAACATACATCAAATTCTATTAGATTACACAAATTTCAGAAGGTATTATAACACACTGACTTTTTAATCAAACGCGGGACATGCGGGACATGCACGAGAAATAAAGAACACAGATACGAAACACGGGAAATAAATAAGGGGAAACACGAAGCACGCAAATCGAGCCAAACACGAGACAACGAGAAATAAAACGTCAAAACACGAAAATACGGGAAATAAAAAGGCCGAAAACGTTGCACGAAAATAACCCTTTACCACCCTCTTATAGGACTAATTTTATCGCCATACACCAATAATTACTGTTAACATCATTTAGCAAGATCTTTTACAGTTAATCGTCATGAAGGTACCCCCATTACGACCCTCATGAAAACTATGTTTAACTTTAACCTTCCTAAACGGAAGTCTATTACTTTAAAGTCCAACCGATGACAGAAACAATATACGGAAGCCTTTATTATAGTTTTTCTCCCAAAATAATTAACCCAAACAGAATAATCATAAGCGAGGGTGACAAATGCAACTAAGCATGGTACCCATAGGACACAAAGACATGATGATTGATTTATTGTGGAAGGAAGAGAAGTGACACACAAAATGATGTCTGTTTTTTAAGACTGGTTTGAAATGTAGATTTTGTCCAGTTTTTTTTTAATTTGTAAAATGAAATTTCACCTAGCCATATGAAGTAGATGATTAGGTTGTTCCCCATCTTGAAGAGGCTCACAGTCATGTTCATCAAAATATGAAGCCATGTTGAAGTAGCCAATCGTCAATAAATAGTCTGTGGCACAAAGAGATGCCGAGTCAAATTAAGTGTGTTGTCACCGTGATATGTGTACTTTCACTTTCACTTTGAATGGCCCCATATGACCTTACAAAATAGTAAATAACCAATGATGGTGTAGATTTGGAGACAATTTTGCTATTGCCATGCTTTTAACTTTTAACAAAAGAAAAAAGAAATTTTACAAAAATACACAAATTTTGGCTAAATACTTGATTAATAAATTTATTTTTTTAATGAGGTAAGCATGTGTGTTAAATTTAGAGTCGGAAACGGAAACTTTTTCAGAAATGAATCAGACAGAGGGTAAATAAAAACTCCCTAAATTACACAAACTAAATAAGAAATAGTTATTTATTAATCTCGACCTCACCATCGCCTTTTTCATAATACTCTGCAGAAAGACTCAGTATCTAACCACATGCAATTTAGTTAGATGTTTTGTATGCCAATAGTAAAATATGGGCAATGGGAAGAAATATAGAGGTCTTCTTTTATATTGTGATTTCAAGGTATTTAGGACTAAGTTTGTATTTGTATGTAATTACGTTACTAGGAAATATAAGTTTCTGTGAATTTCAGTCATCAGTGTTTTTACCCATCCTTTTTTTTATTTTTTATATTTCAAACTGAATTTTACCCATCCAAGCTGACTATTTTATTTGAGAAAATGTTATTCTCATTATTAATCCATCAAAGACAATTTATATAACAATCAGTGATAATTTAATATATATAATTATATTTCCTTCATTGATGTAACATACATATCATAAATGAATATGGGGCGAACGAACCCAGGGCGAACGGACTATCAGGGCGAACAAACTCAGTGCGAACGAACCTAGGGCGAACATGTAATCAGGGCGAACGATCCGGATTAAAGTGCATGGACTTAGAAAAAACTAGTCTCTTTTTTTGCAAAAGCTTGTATATAAATATGCTAAGGTATAACATATGTGATAGGCTTGGTTATAATTTACCGACAGGCTTAAGTGATTGTTTCTAAATGTAAAAGACCAACCACGTAATAATTACTAAAAAAAAGTCATTTATGTGTCATAAAATACTGTATGTCCTGTTAAATGAATTTTTCAACAATTCGGGCGCATTGATATTGTTTTAATTTGTGTATACGTAGCTACACACTACTATGAACACCCCCTTACGTCGTCACATAAGTTACAAATACCTCTATTTTACCGACGTTAATTTTCAATAAAATTGACATTATTTTAATGGGACCCTAAGTAGACTGCAACGTAAACAATGATTTTAAGTATCTGTTCGTTTCAAATAGAAGCAGGATACAGGAAACAGGATACCTCTGCGTATACTATTTTGTATCTATATAGAAATGTTGTCAAAGGACTATGCTGCGCAAGACACAAGTCCTTCTTCCAGCACCCGAACATAAACACATTTGTTTTATCCGACTGAGCCCGGTTAGGTTTGAAATTAAGTCAAGCACATTCCTGTTTAAATGTTGTTTATCAAATATTCGTGATGTATCTTCCGGCATGTACATAATTTTTTGGTTTGTATAAACGACTGTTAACGTCATAATCAAACTATGTTTTTACATCTATACTTTCGCGGACTATCGGACTTTAGCGTATGTAAGCATCGCACTTTAGCGTAGACCATCGCACTTTAGCGTGATCATCGTACTTTGGCGTCCCCATTGCACTTTAGAGTACACACTATTTTTCCCCATTGGCCTAGTCCAAATAATTATGACGTTTGGCTATTATAAGTTATCTACGTTCATATCTGTAGATATGGATATTTTAACACCCTGAGGCGCAGCCGAACTGTGTACAGGGTATTGGAGGGTGTTAAAATATCCATATCTACAGATATGAACATAGATAAGGAATTTATCCCAGGTCTAAGTCTACATCTGGCGATTTTTAGAGAAATTCGACCACAAAGTTTATCGTGAAAGTTACGTTTTTTTCCATATCTTTTATTGAAATTTAGGATTTTGACATATTTTTAACGAGGTGTAAGGTACTACCTTTGGTAGAACCCTACAGGTAGACAAATATAAGACGTTTTTAATCTAAAGACAGAGAAAGTGAAATGGGTTGAATTTGGCGCTTGAAGTTGTGAGAGTTACATCATAGACAGTGTGACGTCAACGTGGGTCATTTGCATAGCTAGGTCAGAAGTCCCATTCATTGACAATGTGGCAGAATAGGGATGCATTTACTAAAAATGAATGCAAATAATCGCATGATAAGCTTAAATTGTTAGTGGATTATGTATTTAATTATACAGACATCATGAATAATCTACAGAATTAGATATTTCATAAGGAACAACCATGGAACTAAGGAAAACGTGCGTGAATTTCCCTGATGTAATGGGTAGCAACGTCCAGGTGCTATGGGTTTTGTAACGACGTGCATTAACCAATCAAAATCCTAGAAATATACTACGCCAGGGATAATATTTTTTTTTCCTGGGATGGGTCGCAGGAAGGTTTCCCAGAAAAAAATGAAAAAGCCTTGCCAGACGTCATAATTATTTGGACTACATGTACCTATATATGCCCATATTTTATTTTCGATCTATGACTCCGAGTATGAGTTTGACTAACCATCTGGTATCTTTTGCCCCCTCTTTTATTATTATTGTCCATTAACGCAATGTCTAGTGCCTGTACTTTAATTTTTCTTTGACAACTTACTGCGCAGTAACTTGAGTAAGGCATCAAATTGAAAAAATAAAATAGCCTTTCAAGACATCATAATTATTTGGACTAATACAAGTTATGATCAACTAAGTTATGATGCAGCGATAAAACTTTAAAAAAGTTAACTTCAAATTATTTAAATTTACCTTTTCAAGTTGAGCATTAATTTAGCTACTTATCATCAATTTATATTTAAGATGCAAAAGAGACAGTAGAAGAGGTACCTGAAGATGTGGTACAGTTATGTAGAGAAACATTTAAAAAGACGGCAGAATATTTACATGGAGAATTAGATGGTAAGATGTTGTACAGATTAGGTACATTTAGCAACAACAAAATTTGAACATTAAAAATTAGTCATTTATGTAGAGAAACATTTAAAAAGTGTGAAAATATTTTACATGACTGATGAGAAATAAACAGAAAAATGTTGACATCATGTACATGTTCATTTCTGGAGGAAACATTTTGAAAGATTACAGAAAATATATATAGAAAAGAAGACGATAAAATATTGTACATGAAACATTGTAAAAATACAACATGATTTAATGGGATATACAAGACAGTTAGATGTTGTATACATGATCACTAAAGATTGGTCTGATGTAAATGATATTAGAAAGGTACACCTGCATTTCACACTACGACCATCAGCCCCTCTAAGAAATGCAATTTATAGGTTTATCTAGGGTAGTCACATATCTTCCTGACATATATACAATAACTTTACCTGTATTGTCAATAGTGAATCCTCATTATCATGATTGTGTATACGTACAATTAGAATTTAATGGTTAACTGTGAAAGAGTTGAATTGACCAAAGTTTGAATAGTGATTGTTAATCTTGAACTTGTATTAAAAACAATTAACTATTTTCATATAACCTACTTTTTGGCTCAGCAGCATATCATTTTATTGAGGTATCTACTCTGTAATACTTAGTAGGACATTCTTGTAACCTCTCAACTGCAATCAACTGAAAGAAAAATAAGCTTGCAATTTGTGGAAAAAATTACTAACTGTTTTATGTTTTATATACGCTCCAAAATCTTCGTACAAAATTAAAAAAAAATACATGTACTCTGGCGTTTAAAGTAGTTACAGTGACTTGACTGTTAGTGTTGCTCTCCACCAATTGCAACTCATTCAAAATTTTGACCAAATTGCAATTTGTTTTATTAAACCAAATTGTTCAACTGGTCAGAATATTGAACAAATTGTTCAGTCAAAATGTGAAAGTGCAAGGTGATAAAATAAAATATACGTCTTAACTACACTACAATAATAACAAACACAAAGCAATGCATTTACCCGTGCAGTATCTCGTTTTGGTTCTGGCTCATAGCGTCTTTAATTTTTCGGTCGATGAACATGTTTATTTCTGCCGGCTCCGACATGTTTAGTGTTGAACGTCTGCGGCTAGAATGATTTTCAAACACATGAAAATTAAAAACCCGCTTTCACCACAATCCAAATGATTGGTCCACGTAACCACGTGTACAACTACACATAAAAAACCAGCCAAAAATATATACCTTTCTTATAAAACGTTCCTTTTAGACAACATTTTCCCGCTATACTCCGAAACGCGGGAAAATACATTTACAATCCTATAAGACTTTAACTCTACTTTAATGATGATGTGACAGAATTAGTTTATCAGTTTGTATAGTTATATTATAGTCATTTCCATGCTGAAGAGGAACTGTTTATTTTGAATTGCTATAAAATTGTCCAAACTAAGCTTTCATATAGTTTTTCTTTCTAAAAGTATTCTATATTTATAAGAATCAGATATCATTTTAAATAAAACATCATATATTCAGTAAAATATGTGTGAAATAACAATATGCTATTGATAAGTTTTCAGGGAAGATAACCTAAAATATTATTCTTTTGAATAAAGACTTTTTGAAAGAAAAGTTATTATCTCCCCCATGGAAACTTCCTAAAAACATATATTGCAATTTTACACATATTTTACTGAATATGAAATGTTTTAATTCACATAATGTCTGATTCTTATAAATATAGAATACTTTTAGAAAGAAAAACTATATGAAAGCTTAGTTTGGACAATTTAATAGCAATTCAAAATAAACAGTTCCCCTTCAGCATGGAAATGAATATAATATAACTATACAAACTGATAAACTAATTTTGTCACAACATCATTAAAGTGGAGTTAAAGTCTTATAGGATTGTAAGTATGTTTTATTTTATCACCTTGCACTTTCATGACTTGGCTGTGGTTTTCTACAGCAGTTGGTTCAAATTTCTGACCAGTTGAACAATTTGATTTTATAAAACAAATTGCAATTTGGTCAACATTTTGAATGAGTTGCAATTAGTGGAGAGCAACACTAACAGTCAAGTCACTGTAATGAGAAAAAAAATCTATTGTATCTCCTCGGTTTTTTACAAACTACCAATTTTTTAATCTGGTAGACCAAAAGCAACAGTAAAGTATTTTTTTATGAGAAATTTTGAATAATTTCAGGGACCATTGAAGATTATAAGTTACTAGAGAACATGAACAGAATTACCATTAACAAATACTCTGAAATGAAATCCACAGCTGAAGATATTGCTGGAAGATTACAGACACTTAATGATAAATGTAAGTTCTTTGTAGGGGTTATTCGAACATGCTCTTGCACTAAAAGAGGAGCGAAAGATACTAGAGGGACAGTCAAACTTGTAGATCGAAAATAAACTGACAATACCATGGCTAAAAAGGAAAAAGACAAACAGACAAATAATAGTACACTAGACACAACATAGAAAACTAAAGACTAAGCAACACAAAATACACCAAAAACTGGGGGTGATCTCAGGCAAATGTCAGGAACTAAGTTTCCTTATTTGACATTAAAAAAACCTGAAGTATTAGTGACTGCGTTACACAATCACATGATTTTTTTTATGAAAATAATTAAGAGGAATGTGTGGATTTGTAATTGTAGGATCTTTCAAATATTAGGAATATGCACCAAGATTTGAAGAAAGGAAGATGGCACGAAATTTAATTTTTATTAAAAGAAATGACAAATTTAATAGTTATGGCACATATTTTTTAGTCTAAAATTTCAGCACACATAAGATATAAGTTAATATTCATAAAGAGTATTTTTTCATTTAGTAAAGACTTGCTAAATTATTTACCAGTAGTTGGTTTTAGCAAGTGCTCTATGTTAAGCAAGTCTGGAAACGGTTTGCAAATCTACCAAAATCTTGAAAGTTGCCTTTCTTTGGCATCAAGAACATAACTAAAAACAACCTTGACTTCTCATGAGGGTCTCACACGGTCTGCATAAAAAACATTAAAACATAGGGTTTCATATGATACTAATTTAACTTTTCAATAAATATAAAAACTTATTTGATCAGAAAAGTCAGAAGGTAATACACTATATTAAGTGGAAGTGCCTTTCAGATCTGTCAGACTACCTATTTTCCTATACATGTACTTGCAATTATTGGTTAGGATATTCTTAGCACAACAATGCATGAATAATCATTATTTTTACAGTCATTTAACCATTTTATTACATGTTATCTCTTTTCAGTGCCATTACTATCAGTTAATTAAATTGATTTCTTTTTGTTTTGGAAAAAGCTATACATTTAAAAGTACTGTGTATTATAGTGATTTGTACATTTATTTTGTTATTTATTTACTTAGACAAACAATTACAGCCATTCCTAGATCAGATTGATCAGATAGAAGAAAGTGTTAATACTTTGGAGCAGGCAGCATACAAACTAGATAACTACTCAAAACGTTTAGGTAAGTACACACACATTTAAATTTTTGATTAAAAATGCATTAATCTGCCAATTTACTACAGAGAAATAAGGAGCAGTTCCAGGAATTGTATCAAAAGGAAGCAATGCATTTTGAGTGTATGTGGAGGTGGTCCTTGAGACACATCAATATTCAGCCTAAGTTATTTATTTTAAAATGAAAATTTCTATGTAGGGAAGACCACTGTTATAATTTTGATTGATGAATATTAGGGTTCAATTCAATTAACTATTTGTTGTGCCCTGCTATTATAGTAGAGAGGCATAATGATTTCTAGTTGATGCATCCATCTGTTCTTATCAGATTCAAATTTTGGTTTGTAGGTTAAAGGTTTTTGAGTAAAGTATTTTGGGATCAGGTCAACTTGAACACAAAGAAAATTTTCGAACTCTATGAATCTTTATCTTATACATACTAAGTATAAAATATAAAAAAGAAGATGTGGTATGATTGCCAATGAGACAACTCTTCACAAAAACCAAATGACACAGAAATTAACAACTATAGGTCACCCTACGGCCTTCAACAATGAGCAAAGCCCATACCGCATATTCAGCTATAAAAGGCCCCTAAATGACAATGTAAAACAATTCAAACGAGAAAAGATTGAAACAGATTGTTTCAAGATGAAGCATATTGCATTACTATCTTACAATTTGCCACATATTACCATAATCTCATATCTTCTTTATTTTTCAGAGAACAGATTTAAGAATTTGGAGAGAAGATAGCAGACACTCCGTTATGTTTTCCCACTTACTTTTAACTTATGATATATATTCATTATAAATAATTTGATTGTGCAATAAAATTTACATAAAATGACATAAAATACCATATGACAAAAGTAATTATTTCTTAATCATAGCCTTCTTTTACAAATTATGAATCTTTCTCAGAGAAATTACTTCTTATTCTAATTTTATCTCTGTCCTCAATAACGGTCCTGTTAACAACATACAGTTACAACTTAATCCTGCTTATTGGGTAGCATTTATGAGGATATTTATAGACTTTGTTACTATCATGCAATATGTCAAGGTCTTATCTTCTGAAAGCACTACATAACATCAAACTTTTCAGGAATGAAGTTTTAAATTAAGAGTTTTGTTTTTGGCATTTATTATAAATTGTTCATTCTGCATTAATGGTGTTATAAGAAAAAAGATGTGAAAGATATCAAGGGAACATTCAAAACTCAATGAAAAAAAACCAGGAACACCAAGGCAAAAAATTAGAAAGACCATTAAAAGACAATTTTTTTCCACAAAAACACTACATAGAACACTATGTATCAACTCCACCAAAAAGTTGGGTGATCTCAGGTGCTATGGAAGAGAAAGTAGATTCTGCTCCACTAGTGGGACCTGTCATGTTGCTCAGGGTGAATACAGATTTGGTGATAAGACTCTTTCCATCATATCAGAATTGAGGAAAAGAGGACATGATTGTGGGGATGACATTTGAAACTTATTGGTGGTCATGTATGACATTGGCCACATTAATTTTGAAGGTCTTTGAATTTTTTTCTGACTTTGTCAATCAAAAGATACACTGCTCTTATACTTTGTTAATTTTAAGCAAATCCATCTGAATAGAAAACTAGAGGCTCTAAAGAGCCTGTGTCGCTCACCTTGGTCTATGTGAATATTAAAGGAAGCAGATGGATTCATGACAAAATTGTGTGATGGTGATGTGTTTGTACATCTTACTTCACTGAACATTCTTGCTGCTTAAAATTATCTCTATCTATAATGAACTTGGCCCATTAGTTTCAGTGGAAAATGTTAGTAAAAATTTACAAATTTTATGAAAATTGTTAAAAATTGACTATTAAGAACAATAACTCCTAAGGGGGTCAATTGACCATTTCGGTCATGTTGACTTATTTGTAAATCTTACTTTGCTGAACATAATTGTTGTTTACAGTTTATCTCTATCAATAATAATATTCAAGATAATTACCAAAAACAGCAAAATTTCCTTAAAACTAACAATTCAGGGTCAGCAACCCAACAACTGGTTGTCCGATTCATCTGAAAATTTCAGAGCAGATAAATGTTGACCTGATAAACAATTTTATCCCATGTCAGATTTGCTCTAAATGCTTTGGGTTTTGAGTTATAAGCCAAAAACTGCATTTTACCCCATGTTCTATTTTTAGCCATGGGTCAACCTCCACACCTTCCGCTGAAACAACATGGCCGACGTACTTCACCTTGGTCTTGAAAAATGAGCACTTGTCTGGTGCAAGCTTCATGTTGTGTTTCCGGATCCTGTCAAATACAAGGCGGAGATTGTCCAGATGCTCTTCATAGGTTCTGCCAAAGAACGTGCCAAAGTAGTGAATTGGCCAAAGCCCACCAGTCCTGAAGATGTTAGACGATTTCTCGGATTCGTCGGATATTATCGTCGCTTCATTCGACATTTCAGCAACATCAGTAAACCACTCACAGAATTGATGCCAAATCCGATGAAAAAGAAAGTAAAGAAACATGAGCAGAAACCATGGCACTGGGGTCCCGAACAAGACAAAGCGTTTGAAACACTAAAGGAACGACTTGTGTCAGCACCTATACTTGGATATGCCATTAGCAATCTTCCATACGAACTACATACAGATGCATCAGGATTTGCACTTGGAGCTGTATTGTACCAGAAGCAGGGAGAACATTTGAGGGTTGTCAGCTATGCCAGCAGAAGTTTATCAAAGTCAGAGAAGAGATATCCACCACACAAGTTGGAATTCCTCGCTTTGAAGTGGGCTGTTTGTGAGAAGTTCAGGGATTACCTCTTAGGCAACAACTTTACAGTCATGACAGACAACAACCCCATGACATATGTGTTGACCACGGCTAAACTCGATGCAACCGGTCACAGATGGTTGAGCAGCCTTGCAGACTTCAACTTCAACATCTTGTATCGACCTGGAAAAAAAAATGGAGACGCAGATGGACTCAGCCGAATTCCAGATGCACAAAGTATAGATTCAGATAGTGGAGAAGTCATATCGATAGAATCCGTACAGGCTATCTGTAATTCACAGCTTCCGAACACATTCATCGAGAGTTTAGCTGTTAACCCAGATGTAGTGCAATCTGATGATGATGAAGATGAATACAAAGATGAAGATATCATCGATTGGAAACAAGCACAAGCCATGGATTCACAAATAGCGCCGTTTGTGAGATATGTTAAAGAAGGAAGGAAACCTACAACAGCAGAGGTTGGATCATCATTACTCTTGCGACAGTTTCAACACCTTATTCTCAAAGATGGCGTATTATACAGAGACGTGATGATTAGTGATGACAGGAAATCACAGCTGGTATTACCATCTGCACATATAAAGATCGTCCTTGAGGCACTGCACGATGATATGGGCCATCCAGGCAAGGATAGAACACTATCACTACTGCGTGACAGATTCTACTGGCCAGGAATGGACAAGGCAGTTGATGATTGGATAGGACAGTGCAGTAGATGTTTGAAAAGGAAAACACCAGCTAACAGTCAAGTTGCACCCTTGGTCAGCATTACCACCAGATTTCCAATAGAGCTAGTTTGCATTGATTTCCTGAAACTTGAGCGTTCTAAAGGAGGATATGAAGATGTGCTTATCATCATGGACCACTTTACCAGATACGCCCAGGCTATACCAACACGGAATCAAACAGCTAGAACTACTGCCCAAGCACTCTTTGATAATTACATCGTCCACTACGGAATTCCGCTACGCATACACTCTGACAGAGGAGCGAATTTTGAAAGTAAAGTGATCAAAGAGTTGTGTACTTTGACTGGAATGAAGAAATCCAGAACAACACCATACCATCCCATGGGAAATGGTATGCCAGAGAGGTTTAATCGTACTTTGATGGGGATGCTTGGTACATTAGATCGACAACAGAAGACTAATTGGAAAGCTTACGTTGCACCCATGGTTCACGCCTATAACTGCACTCGTCACGAGTCAACAGGAGTTGCACCGTACTTCCTCATGTTTGGACGACAGCCACGTTTGCCGATTGACTTAGCTTTTGGACTTCACAAAGACACCAAGATGCCAGCTACAAAATACATCAAAGGTCTTCGTGATAGACTTTCTTCCGCATATCAACTGGCATCAGAAGCATCAAAGAAAACTCAAGCAACACAGAAGGAAGCATACGATCTTCGAGTCAGAGGAGCTTCTATACAGAAGGGAGACCGAGTATTAGTAAAGATTGTATACTTCGATGGCAGACACAAGTTGGCTGATAAATGGGAAGATATACCATATGTTGTTTTGGATCAACCAAATCAAGAAATTCCTGTATTTACCGTTATCCGGGAAGATGGAGAAGGGAAAACAAAGAAACTACATAGAAACCTACTTCTTCCAGTCGGCTACATCAGAGACCAGGAACCAGTAGAGTTACAGACTACTAAACAGAGACCAACTCCACGCCCACGTGCTAGTAAGCAACAGAAACTACCAGTGGTTCATGCAACCAAGGAGGATTCAGCTGATGACACAGCATCAACTATATCAGAGGACTCCGAGGTTGGATTTGTGTTAACAGCGGACAGCGAATCATCTCTTGCTGAAGACTCCGATGCTAACGCAGATATTAGTGATGAGGTAACAAGTCTTTCTGTGGACGCCCAGATTGAAGAGACTGAACCTACTGGAAGCGCTTCCGAAGATGCTGAGAGTATTTCATCAGAAGATACTACTATTGATGATGATGATGTACATCAGGATACTGACGAATTACCACCGGTAGAAATCAGACGTTCTGGAAGGGAACGAAGACCACCTGCTTGGTTTCGATCTGGACAGTTCGAGACAAGTATGGCTGTTGCTGGACGAACTAGTATTCCAGAGTGGCGACAGAAAGCTGATTACATCTCGTCTTTGGCCCAGACGCCGTTATTTAAAGCAACTGGATTAGAGAGAGATGCAGCAAGGACCATATTGGACATTGTCAACCACCACTAGTTGGAAATGACGGGACGTCATTTTACAGCTGGGGGGAGTGTGTGGTAAAGTGTTATTTTAGGATATATGTATTTTATATATAAGTAATACTGTAGTATTATATTATTGCATGGTTAAACTATACGGAGTGTATATTTTAGGTTCGCTCAGGTGTGACTTTTATCAGGTGTTTCAATTGTGTTTTATTGGTATTGATTAGTGGTCAAATTCTTTGGCGGGAACTTTACATTTCTACATGGTCACTTTGTGTAATGGACACCATTTTCATTGTCTAGTAAATTGTAATATTATATTCTATTTGGAGTTTGGTTTTCCTATTTATAAGGTCAGTTATTCTTCTTATACTAATATATTAATTATCTATCCTTATAATTATATGTATGCATGATTTACGAATGTTATGAATAAATGCATGTTTGAATGATGTGTAGATGTGATATGCAAGTGTAACAATAGAAAACTTAAAAGAACTTTAAATCTCTTTAATAATTGTGCTTTTATGGTTAAAACAGTAAATTATATAAAACAGCTAAATTTCAGTAAATGGATTAAACTATTGAATTTTATGGAATGAATGTTTTATAATAATTTCAGATATTAAATAAAGTCATCTTGGTTGGAAGGCCGGGTCACCGGACACATTTTTCCAACTACTAACCCAAAAGATGATTGTGGCCAAGTTTGGATTAATTTGGCCCAGTAGTTTCAGAGGAGAAGATTTTTTGTAAAAGATTACTAAGATTTACGAAAAATGGTTAAAAATTGACTATAAAGGGCAATAACTCCTAAAGTGGTCAGGTGACCATTTCAGTCATGTTGACTTATTTGTAAATCTTACTTTGCTGAACATTATTACTGTTTATAGTTTATCTCTATCTATAATAATATTCAAGATAATAACCAAAAAGAGCAAAATTTCCTTAAAATTACTAATTCAGGGGCAGCAACCCAACAACGGGTTGTCCAATTCATCTGAAAATTTCAGGGCAGATAGATCTTGAACTGATAAACAATTTTACCCCGTGTCAGATTTGCTCTAAATGCTTTGGGTTTTGATTTATAAGCCAAAAACTGCATTTTACCCCATGTTCTATTTTCAGCCATGGTGGCCATCTTGGTTAGATGGCCGGGTCACAGGACACATTTTTCAAACTACTAACCCAAAAGATGATTGTGGCCAAGTTTGGATTAATTTGGCCCAGTAGTTTCAGAGGAGAAGATTTTTGTAAAATATTACTAAGATTTACGAAAAATGGTTAAAAATTGACTATAAAGGGCAATAACTCCTAAAGGGGTCAACTGACCATTTCAGTCTTGTTGACTTATTTGTAAATCTTACTTTGCTGAACATTATTGCTGTTTACTGTTTATCTCTATCTATAATAATATTCAAGATAATAACCAAAAACAGCAAAATTTCCTTAAAATTACTAATTCAGGGGCAGCAACCCAACAAAGGGTTATCCGATTCATCTGAAAATTTCAGGGCAGATAGATCTTCACCTGTTTAACAATTCTACCCCATGTCAGATTTGCTCTAAATGCTTTGGTTTTTGAGTTATAGGCCAAAAACTGCATTTTACCCCTATGTTCTATTTTTATACGACCGCAAAATTTGAAAAAATATTCGTCGTATATTGCTATCACGTCGGCGTCGTCGTCGTCGTCGTCCGGCGCCCGAATACTTTTAGTTTTCGCACTCTAACTTTAGTAAAAGTGAATGGAAATCTATGAAATTTTAACACAAGGTTTATGACCACAAAAGGAAGGTTGGTATTGATTTTGGGAGTTTTGGTCCCAACATTTTAGGAATTAGGGGCCAAAAAGGGCCCAAATAAGCATTTTCTTGGTTTTCGCACTATAACTTTAGTTTAAGTTAATAGAAATCTATGAAATTTTGACACAAGGTTTATGACCACAAAAGAACGGTTGGGATTGATTTTGGGAGTTTAGGTTTCAACAGTTTAGGAATTAGGGGCCAAAAAAGGGCCCAAATAAGCATTATTCTTGGTTTTCGCACAATAACTTTAGTTTAAGTAAATAGAAATCAATGAAATTTAAACACAATGTTAATGACTACAAAAGGAAGGTTGGTATTGATTTTGGGAGTTTAGGTCCCAACAGTTTAGGAATTAGGGGCCAAAAAGGGACCCAAATAAGCATTTTTCTTGGTTTTCGCACCATAACGTTAGTATAAGTAAATAGAAATCTATGAAATTTAAACACAAGGTTTATGACCATAAAAGGAAGGTTGGTATTGATTTTGGGAGTTTTGGTCCCAACAGAATAAGGGGCCCAAAGGGTCCAAAATTAAACTTTGTTTGATTTCATCAAAATTGAATAATTGGGGTTCTTTGATATGCGGAATCTAACTGTCATGACTGTGTATGTAGATTCTTAACTTTTGGTCCCGTTTTCAAATTGGTCTACATTAAGGTCCAAAGGGTCCAAAATTAAACTTAGTTTGATTTTGACAAAAAATGAATCAGTTAGGTTCTTTGATATGCTGAATCTAAAAATGTACTTAGATTCTTGATTATTGGCCCAGTTTTCAAGTTGGTCCAAATCGGGGTCCAAAATTAAACTTTGTTTGATTTCATCAAAAATTGAATAAATGGGGTTCTTTGATATACCAAATCTAACTGTGTATGTAGATTCTTCATTTTTGGTCCTGTTTTCAAATTGGTCTACACTAAAGTCCAAAGGGTCCAAAATTAAACTTAGTCTGATTTCAACAAAAATTGAAATCTTGGGGTTCTTAGATATGCTAAATCCAAAAATGTACTTAGATTTTTTATTATGGGCCCAGTTTTCAAGTTGGTCCAAATCAGGATCTAAAATTATTATATTAAGTATTGTGCAATAGCAAGTCTTTTCAATTGCACAGTATTGCGCAATGGCAAGAAATATCTAATTGCACAATATTGTGAAATAGCAAATTTTTTTTTAATTAGAGTTATCTTTCTTTGTCCAGAATAGTAAGCAAGAAATATCTAATTGCAAAATATTGTGCAATAGCAAGATTTTTTTTTAATTGGAGTTATCTTTCTTTGGCCAGAATCAAATTCACTTTTTACTACCAACTGATAAATTATAATAAATAACATTCAGTGATAACAAGCAGTTTTTTTTACATCTTAATATTTTATGATGTATTTAAATGAGTAGTTATTGTTGCAAACTCCATTAGAAATTTTAATTGAGATTAGTTTTGGAATAAGGGAAAGGGGGATGTGATTAAAAAAATTGGGTTCAATTTTTCTCATTTGAAATTTCATAAATAAAAAAGAAAATTTCTTCAAACATTTTTATGCCCCACCTACGATAGTGAATGGTTAGCCATGGCGGCCATCTTGGATGGTTGGCCGGGTCACCGGACACATTTTTTAAACTAGATACCCCAATGATGATTGTGGCCAAGATTGGTTTGATTTGGCCCAGTAGTTTCAGAGGAGAATATTTTTGTAAAAGTTAACGACGACGACGCCAGACGCCGGACGCCGGACACCTAGTGATGAGAAAAGCTCACTTGGCCTTTTAGGCCAGGTGAGCTAAAAATGTGGAAGAGATGGTGAACTATTTTGTTTAATCTCCTCTACAGTTTTTCAATCAAGATTCTGGGGACCTATCAATAAGCAAATGGCATATTACTTTACAAAATTTAAAAAAAATTGTAAGAAAAAATTAATAAAATGACCTGTGAAATGCTGATTTTGGTTCCTTCAAATTTTAAATATGTTTTTTTTAGCAAAATCATTTCATCCATCACTTACTTCTACTATATAGGATTGTTTTAAAGAGGAAACACATTCTAACAACAATATAAATTTTTCTAATATGAAACCAAAGCCATTTTATGTACCCTTATGGCTCGGGAAATAAATTTCTGTGCTAAAATTTACTGGAACTAGTTCTACCTGGAGGTGGAAATATTGTTTTAGCCCTGTAGATTTTTTGTCTTAAGTGTATCCATTGTTTCACATCAACATTTTTTAATATGCAGAATTATTCTGCAGGGCACTTTAAACTTTTGAATTAATTGAACACTCATCAGTAAATGAATGTAGATGTGGGGTACAGTATATATATAAATGAGACAGCAGCCCAATGGCAAAACAAGAGGGCACACATTGGAATGTTTTTCCTGATTTATTGATCATGATTGAATTTTATGTTGAGTCTAATGAAGATAAAAACTTTAAATAGCATTATCAAGAATCCATGGAAATGAAGTCATAGTGCTACAGTACCTTACAATCATTTTATTTCAGTTGACCTTTTGCTGAAACTGTGTGGTTGATTCAGTCTCTATATTCTCAGTTTCCAATGCATTCACAATTTGTTTATTGAGTGCATTGACTAATTTCTTTTGTTGTAAGTTTTCATTCAGCTCCAGTTTTCTCTCTAGATATTTCATATAGCATCCTGGTAAAAAAGAAAATTTTAAATACCATCTTGTTTCTAAAAGTTATAGCGTCACATCCATAACACAACCTATAAGAAAATCAATTCAGATAGCATCACATTCAGAAATATTGCATTGCATTACCATGATGCTAAAAGGTCCTAGGGAGAACACTGCAGCTCCTTAGAATTCAGAATTTTCCTTTGTTATGGCAAATTTTTCGTAAACATCTCATAACTCCATTAGTAATGGCACCATAAATGTGGGTATGATTTGTTGTTATTTGACTCTTAACTAAACGAACAACAGCTTTTCAGTTTGACTTTTTCTTGTTACTAATCAAAGCTAAGGCAACATCAACCTTGGACACAAAGGTAATTTGAGACATAGCTAGGTCTGACAGTCTGAAGCGGGAGTGCCAGGTGATAACCTCCACCGTCAGTAGGAAAACTGACAATCATAGTCAATACAGAATAGAGTCTAATGCACCTGCCACATGCGAAAGTAGTTCGTTTTTATGTTGTACTGTTACACCACTGTCCCAGGTTAGGTTAGAGTAGGGTTGGGATCCAGCTAACATGTTTAACTCTGCCACATTCTGTAAGTATGTGCCTGTCCCAAGTCAAAAGCCTGTAATTCAGTGGTCATCATTTTTTGATGTTACATTTTTGTTTTTCATTCATTTTTTTGTACATAAATTAGGCCTTTAGTTTTCTCGTTTGAATTGTTTAACATTTGTCATTTTGGGGCCTTTTATTAGATGACTATGCAGTATGGGCTTTGCTCATTATTGAAGACCATACAGTGACCTATAGTTGTTAATTTCTGTGTCATTTGGTCTCTTGTGGTGAGTTGTCTCATTGGCAATCATACCACCTTCTTGTTTATATCAGTGTTGACAGGCCAGTGATACAGTGGTTGAACATTTTAGACCACTTGGTCACCAAGGCCCATTTATTGTAGAAAGTACTTCACCAAAACTTTACATAAGGCAGCAACCATTTGATTTTCTGGGGGGGCTATGGTTTTTTTTGGAAAAAAAAGTTTGTTTCCAGTTTTTGGAGAAAAAAATAATTTGTTTTTGATTCTGAGAAAAAAAAATTGTTTGTTTCACCCTCAGCTGCCACTATATGTAATGCTAAAATTGAAAGAAAAAAATTGTTTTCGACTTGTCGCGAAAAAAATAGATTGTTTTTCGCCACAGGCGAAGAAAAAAATTTGTCCAGAAAAAAAAACCATAGCCCCCCCCAGAAAATCAAATGGTTGCTGCTTAAACAAATAAATCATGAAATTTTGGTCAAGTTTAGAGGAATCTTGTCTGATAGATATGTACACCTAACAATCAGTCTATACAACAAATAAACTTGCCCTCCTGCTTAACTTCTGCAAACAGACTTTATCACAAGCTCAAGGTTAATCAACCATGATATAGTCAATATAAGGTTTAACCTGGTACATATGGAATACAAGGCGACATGCCTTGTAAAAACTTAATTCCATATACAATTTTGTATTACTGGTATGATTTAAACAACAGTGCACACACTGAAGTATCTTGCCTATTCAACAAATCATTTATTTCATGTCCAGTCAGGAACCTGATGTTCAGTGGTTGTCGTTTGTTGATGTGGTTCATCAATGTTTCTCGTTTCTTGTTTGTTACATAGATTACTTGGTTTGTCCTTTTGAATGGTTTTACACTAGTCATTTTTTGGGGCCCTTTATAGCTTGCTGTTCAGTGTGAGCCATGTCTAGGTGTTGAAGACCATTTAATGATTTACTTTTACAAATTATGACTTGAATGGAGAATTGTCTCATTGGCACTCATACCCCATCTTTTTATATCTATCTGTGATATGAAAGTTTTACTACAAATATCACATAACTTAACATTATTAAATTTCTATGAAATTGAGGTCACAGTCTGATGATCTATGCTAGACAGACATGTAAACCTTACAATTATTCAATACACCAAATTTAGTGGTACAGATATTTACCACAATATAATAGAAATAATCCCGACATTGTAAAAATGGAAGGTCTTTTGTCACTTTGCAATATGGAATTATATAAGAAGTTGTCAATGTTTATCAGAAAACTGTCTTCTCTTCTTTAAATTTTGTTTGTATTAATTTATAATCAATTCCAAGTTTACTTTCCACAGCAGTCACTGAGAGTGAGAGAAGGTATTTCACTTCGTACCTTATCACCTATTTTCCTACCTGAATTTTAGGTGGAACCCCATTCTTCACTCTTTAAATATTTAATTTCCTCTGTGTCAGTGGGCATGACTCCTTTCTGTGCACATTCCTCTATTTAAATGTTCATTTCTGTCATATTTAATGTATACATGTACCCCGTATATGTTATCAATAATGACCTCTTGTAACACATTGTAAATGTGTCTGAGTGTTTTCCTAATAAATCTTGAAATCTTATATAATTTCTAAAAGTACCTGAGAAAATGATCAAACCACAAAATCTTACCACTGACAAATGAACCACACAAATTATGTCAAGGTCAGTTGGACATGTACACGATACAGTCATTCCATACACTAAATATAGTTGACATATTGCATGTAATATCTGAGATACTGAGATTGACCATGTAAACTTAACCTTGATCACTGATCCATAAAATAATAAAGGTGAGGTCAGGTAAACCCTATCTGAGACATTTAGATGTTGCAAGGAACCCATATACCAAAATTACTTATTGTATAACTCAACAAAAAAACTAATTTTATTTCAGACAATCACTGAACCATGGAAATGAGGTCAGACAGAATCTTTATAGGTTAGGTATTTTCAAACAAGGTATGAAGCATCCAAGTATTCAAATAGTTTATGCAGTCACTATTGGGTTGCAATCCCTGTCTTGCATTCTAGGACGAAAGGCAAGACAATAAAGACATTAATATTTGACCCTCAATCCTTGTTTATCATTCAAGCATACAAAACAAGATGACCACATGATTGTTCACAGATGGGATGAAAAGAACTTGAACTAATAATTATGTTTGAAGTACTATAATGTATTAGGCACTTCAAATAGAAATAAAGACAACTCCACTCAATATATTTTTATTGGTACTCCAAAATCTATGAACCTAACACATACTGATAATAAGGAAAGGACTGTTTTTACTTATAATGGATACAGATGACAGCTTGTTTTAGTCATTCAAATTTTTCAATAATAAGAACTACCCAATCCAAAAACTTGTGTTATCTTTTAAGGATGTCTCGTTATAAAGATTTCAGTTGTTAAAACATTTATTAAAGGCAAAATCTTGAGATAAATATTTGACCTTTTAACTTAGTTTGAAATGTTCATTAAATGTCCAATCTTAAACTACATTGTGTCCCCTTAACAGGCCACATATGATAATTTAACGTTCAATATTTCTAAAAAAAAAATTTACTGTCAGTTTTATCGTAGATAAGAATTTTGCATTCCCAGCGATCAATTTAACATTAAAAAGGTAAAAATACCCTCTTATACATATGTTTAATCAAAGAGCAGATTGCTCTGAGGGATACGATTGCCATTGTTTTCATTGATACATATATTAGTATTATTTTTCAAAAATAATTCAACTGTACAAGTAAAATGCTTGTAAAATGTAATTTACGTAATCTGAATAGTTATTCAACTTTAAAAATAGCCAATTCTCGATACAAGTTTATGAACAATGTACTTATTGAGTTTAATTTTTGTACTATCAATTCCAAGTTTACTTTCCACAGCAGTCACTGAGAGTGAGAGAAGGTATTTCACTTCGTACCTTATCACCTATTTTCCTACGTGAATTTTAGGTGGAACCCCATTCTTCACTCTTTAAATATTTAATTTCCTCTGTGTCAGTGGGCATGACTCCTTTCTGTGCACATTCCTCTATTTAAAATGCGATCGGTTTTAATATATTACGACGTCTATCGACAAAACGAGTTAATTTTTCTCGACGTATCATCGTTGGACGGTTACTAACAGAAGGGAGACAACTCGAAGCGATAATATTGAAAACTCCATTTTGGCTGAAGGGGTGTTCTAGTTACACCTTTACATTGTGGACTACATTTATTTTAATTAAAATGATGCATATGATTTGAAATTATGCAACAACAATAACAGTCAATAGCAGACAGGCATAGAAAGGATCTCGCGAGTTTCAAATTAGTCAATGGAGTGGGGAATCCAGAGCAACCATTCAATCAGATACCCCTTGAAGTCAAGAAAACTATATGCATGCGCATAATTACCTAAACAAACCCTAGACTTGTGATTTGCGACCTCCATTTCTTTATGGAAGTACAATATTAAATATCAGTTTCATAACTGTGACATATAAGAAAACTTCACTTCAGTTCTTATATGACAGAAATAGATTTATCGATCGGAATTCAGAGAAATCTCGCATGCTTTCAAAACTGGGGAATTCTCATGACGTGTTTCTAAATTTATAAAAACACTAAATATAAATACTGCTTAATTCTGATTTTCCGTGTTGTTAAAAACATCCATACAAGTCAAGGGAAATATTGAAACATGAAGATTATGAGAAGAACATTAGGCAGCAACCATTTGATTTTCTGGGGGGGGCTATGGTTTTTTTTTCTGTACAAACTTTTTTTTTCGCCTGCGGCGAAAAACAATCTATTTTTTTCGCGACAAGTCGAAAACAATTTTTTTCTTTCAATTTTAGCATTACATATAGTGGCAGCTGAGGATGAAACAAACAATTTTTTTTTCTCAGAATCAAAGACAAATTATTTTTTTCTCCAAAAACTGGAAACAAACTTTTTTTTCCAAAAAAAACCATAGCCCCCCCCCCCCCCCCAGAAAATCAAATGGTTGCTGCCTTATAGGACAGTTGTTTAAATTCAACCCTTTTGTTTTTATACAATTTAAAGCAAGACAATCTCAAGAATCTGAGATGTTCCTTGGTGTTTAGAATAAAACTGTTGACGTGAGGGCATGGCCCTGAGTCAATGGTATAAGTCTACAGATTGCTTAAAAGCAATCGTATCCCAAAAAATCTATAAAGAGAACTGAATGAAAAGATAGCTGCTGGGGTTCTTTTCACAAAAAATCTTACTAAATTTATGGGAATTAAAAAAAAAATACTGAAATAATCATATGATTTTTTTTTAGAACAGAGTCGCTGGAACTTAGTTTTTTATGCTGTTTTTAAGGGACAACATCAAAAGTTCAATGAAGGATAAAAAACTTAATTCAAATAGTTTTTTTCACTGACCCCCCTACCCCCCTATTAACTTAATTTGGGAAAAATTGATTGACCCATATAGATATATGTAAAAATCAATGTCGGATAACCAAATCTTGCAGCAGTTCAACCCCCCACCCCCAAACTATTTGAATTAAGTTTTTTATCTTACATTGATCTTTTGATGTCGTCCCTAACAAGATCAATTTACTCAATAAGTATTTTTTTCAACTGAGAACATTGAGACAGTCCTAGATCCTTCGTCTTTCATAGATGCCATTTATAAAATGAAAATTTAATAATATGAGTTAGTATTGTGTTATAATAATGAAAGCAACAAAAATCAACTAATGTGTACATCAACAATACAACTAAATGAATAACAAAAAGTGGGAAAATTAGACAAATGTTCAAAAAAATGTAGTTCATTGCAACTGATAAATTTAGTAGAACATAAAAAGAAACAGGAAATGTGGTAGTGTATTTTCAAGATATTTTGGTGTTTAACAGGAACTGCTGTTATCATTAATTAACATATGGAATCTGATTATGCTTGCAAAGCCTCTATGATGGGGTGTTGAGAAAAATTAGGCAGTTAAATTAAAGTAATCTAATTTCTTAAATTGGTTTAAGGAATGATAAAAATATTCAAGTTTTCTATATAAAAAAAAATAGAAAGAGCATTTTTTCCATTGCATATAAACCTGGTATGTCTTTTATCAAGTACAATTCAGATTTCGTTTTTCTGAAAGTTAAGAGTTTAAATTTGGTCTTTCCATTAATAGAACTGAAATTTGACTTTTTCTATTAACTGTTTTACATTAATTTTGTTTATGTACATTTCATAAACAGTTGGCTGATGATAATAAAATGGGGTTCTCTGTCTTCTCGTTTGAAAGTGCCAACAAAACTCTGAACACTCTTTTTGAAGGTCTGACTCTTTCACTCAATGGAAGTTTGTGCCAATGGATTTCAAATTTTGAGGAAGGGGTCAAACAATATCGCAACAGGAAATGATCAAATCAATAATGTAAGATTGTCAGAAAAATATTCTTTATGTTCTTTTTCTTTTTGCTTTAATTTGCATATGGTTTAAGATGTACAAAAGATTTTGAGTGATATGTCAGATTTCTGCCAAAATATTTCACAAATAAGCAATTTGTACTTCCCATGTAAATGCAGATGTTTTATGACTTATCATTTGGCTGTCATTATTATGACATTCATGCATTGAATATTCTACATCCAGAATGGCTTTTGAATAAAGAATCTAGGCTCTTCAATAGTCATACAGGTAAAACAATAATTTCCCTGTTAAATATTGGAATTATCGGTCAAATTCAATAAAATGGATGAACCGTACTTGCATATTATGCAATAAAACAATAGATAAATTCACTCTATGACTTCAAAACATCTACAGACATGAAAAGTTCGATGCAGCAATTATTTCTGTATTATTACATAGGAAGAAATGAAATATATGATTTTACACAAAAATAAAAACAGATAAAAATGCTGTAATTTCACTCCTCTCATACAGCAATATGGGTTTGTCAAGACATTGCATCAAAACAGTGTAAAAACTTTCATACTGTCTACTCTATGTTCTATTTTACATGGCAAATATTTTAAACTTTTTTTTCATATTTCATATATAGGTCTCGTTTTTTTAATGAATTTTAAACAAGCCTTTATCAATAGGTAGATGTAAAATTTAATACTAATTTATAAGGTCAAACAATTCGACAGAAAATTGAAACTTGTTATATTAGTGTGTACATTGCATGACTCATAAATTATGTTCACACTTAGTCTGTTAATCACTGTAACTGAAATCAAATCACAAAATTACAATTTCAAATGGTCTAATGACTGATATTTAATGAAAATATGCAACTTATTTAAAATAAAACTGAAATTTCCTATATAAATGATTATTTTGTAACTATGAAGAGTGTTTACAGTTGAATAAAAAATGAAACTATTGCAGAGTCAAGGAAAAAAGTAATTGGTTAAAACACACATGTCCCATTAATTACATAATAACATCATGATAATTGGTTAAAGTTATGTCACATACAAAACAAACCATATCCCATAATAAAGGAAAATTTCAACATGATTTGACTGATTACCAAAATTATTTCAAACTCCTCAGTTTAAGTGGAACACACAAAAACTTTGTCTATTTATATATAGTTAATGAAAAAGAAGAACAACAAAACTTTGTATAAATAAAATTTCTATGTTAGCTCAGCTAAACTTGTAATGAGTACAAATTTGTTTAAATAATTAACAATTGTATAAAATTCAATTCTTAAGAAGAAAAAAACAAAAACAGGTTACTATGTAACTATCCTTATAATTTAAACAGTAAGGAGTTGTCTCAAAAGTTAACAAGAAATTTCTATACAACATATTGCTGATTACTGTCACCTATTTTTTCCATTTATATGGTTTCACATACACATGACAGGTTTTTAATTTCTTCCACTTTTATAGTTAAATCTTGCTAACATTAACCAAATCTTCTGAAACTTCTGTGTTTCGAAAAGTTTCTAAAGTTTCTTTTATTGATTAAATTTGTTAAGAAATAAGATGAAAAATTTTGAGACAATCCCTATAATTTTCATGGTATAGTCAAACTTAACCATCATCACAGAAGTAATATAAACAACACTATTAAAATCTACAACAAATAAACAACTTAATCAAGTTAAAATTCAGGATTGTTTCCCTTTAACATTATAAAGTACCCAAGGAAAGATAACCCTTATAATAGGAGTTAAACTACTGTTTTCAAGAACCCATCAAATATTAAATGGTATCTGAAACGATTATTTTATAATACATATGGTATTGTTTCATATCATGAAGTAACTAAATCAATGAAAAATGTTTCAAGAGTAGACAAACTTTAATGGAAATGAATGATTTTGTGGTCTGGAAAACTTTTAATATGAATGAACGTGTGGTTCATTTCAATACCATATCAAAGACCTTATAAAATCCTCATTCAGAATTATCAAAAACAATTGTTATCTTTTCTTTTCGTCCATTAATTCCGACTTAGAAGACATGATATTTAAGACAAAAATCAACACTAGTGCATAATTTGTAAACACATCCAAACTTTGACCTGGAATTCTATAGTAGTACAACTCTTATTTCTGTTGAACAATCAACAATGAAACAATTCTTTCCATTAAAACAACATTCAAAAACATTTCTATAAACATCTATTACACCTATTTCTCCTTCAATGACCTTGTCCATCAGTCTACGAATCAAGCTTAGCTAATTCACTTGTATAAATAGCTACACTCTCTGAATCGTAGAGACAAAAATAGACTTGTTTTATGGAGCTGCCCATGACTGAAACGAAGTAGTTGTTGATTGCTCTTAATATGATCTGTGCTGCCGTCTGCTTGGGAAATCCAGCACTAAAAATAGATTAAGATAAAAATAGACATTCATTTACTGAGGTTTGACATGAAGCTTATCAAATGCATCAACAGGACTACAAAAGCAAATTTTGAATCATTTCAAATACTTACAAAAGATTACATTTTAGAAAACCAACTTTAATGTCACTTTACTTCACATGATATTTTATATTGATATAAACATTTATTCCAAAAATCACAGCTCTAAACCTACTAATCAGAAATATATATTTTTTTGAAATGGAAGAGATGAAAGTTCAAAATAATTATCCCTGTTGAAAATATAAGAATACACACAAGGACAGAGCTACTGAAACCAACAAAAATGGATATTTTGTAGTTTCTTTCTATTGCTCTTACCGTCCACTGCCGACAGAAGGGAAAGCGATACTTTTCAAATTCTTTTCATCAGCTAATTTAAAAGCATTATGTATTGTCTTTTCTAACAGTTGTTGGGCATTGTCAGATTTCCATGTCGGTCCATGACTATGTATTACAAACTTGGCTGGGAAGTTGTGACCAGGGCATATAGCAGCTAACAAATAGAAAAGTAGTATTACATCCCTGGCAAAAGCACTATGCAATATTGTATTCTCTAATTAGCAATACATTTATTCATAAGCAGATATTTGTTCAATAAAAAAAGTTCATCATTTACTTTCTGACCAAAAGAAATTAGTTTTTAGTTATTATCTTAAAACAGTTAAAAGAAAATTTAATGTTAAAAAATAATACAAATAATGCAAATGATGTAAAATTTCCATGGCTTTATTTGTAAATTTAGTTACTGATACCTTTAACTCACAACATATGTACACCAATAATAATGGACAAATATCTTCTGCTGAAGATAAAATGATACTACTAATTAGAGAATATATATAAACCATATACCAGATATCTGTCAATCTTTTATGATTTGAAATAAAACAAAGGGCTACACCAATTGTAGCAAGATATGGCTGCAGCATTTTGACAAGTGGAAGATTAAGAATCTAATGTTTAAAGCAGATTTATATGGCAATGAAGACAACAGCTTGTAACAGCACCATACCATTGATAATAATGTAAAAGGATTTAAAAGATTGACAGATATGCATGCAAAAATAATAACCAACAATCCCATGCCATAATGAATTATATGTTGCTTAAAATTTATATTCTGCAAGCTCATATTTATGGTAAATGTTATCAAATACCAAAGCTTCTTTATATTAGTGCAAATGTGTCAAGTATATTTTCCCACTTGAAGTCAACACAATCATTATGATATAGGAAACTGGTTGTCATAAAAACATAAAATAAACGACTTACTTTCCACTACTAATAGATGGAATTGCAATAGACTTGATATTTTTTTCATCTGCCAATGCTAAAACATTCTTGGTAGCCTTCTCTAACAATTGTTGTGAATTATTAGCGCCCCATGTTGGACTATTTACGTGTATGACAAATTTTGCTGGGAAATTATGTCCAGAACAAATGGCAGCTGAAATGATTTAACTAGATGAGTCACTACCCTACTATAAAAAGTGTTTTTTTTATAAAGCAAATGTTACATATGTTCAACTTAATTTTGCAACTTCAGTAGTATATGAAGTTTAACAATATCTATTCCAAATTTATTGTTTAGAAAAATGGATACAATTAAGATGCACAAGACAAAAAAATTACAGAAATATAATTATAATGTACAAATAATAATATATCAATGGAAAAGAAACTTTATTGTTGTTTTTTACACATTGATAGTTCTGAAAGGCTTCAAAAGAGGATTTGTATATCTTATTGTTCTTCCATGCATGGATTTGCTGGATCCTCCTAGTTAAAAAAGTGGATTAAAATCATCTTCTAAATAATAACTATGAATAAATATTCACTCGGTTTCAAACAGGATAGAAAGGCTCGATACAGCTTGGCATTTTAAGCCTTGTACAAACGAAATTTATATTTTGTAACAATAAATACTTATTCTATGTGCCTTATTTCCTTATGTTATATATGCTAAATCTTTTATCAACAATAAGGTACTGATTCGCAACAAATAAGCCATCGAAAGATATTAATCTTCTTAAAATACAATTTCAACTCTCAAGGCCTATTGAACGGTAAGTGTATACCAGCCCTGATGTTTGATTATCTATAATGACCTACCACCAGCTGTATCCAATGCACCATGAGATTTGTACAACTCATCTACTTCTTTTCTGAAATCTTTTCCTCCTGCCTTCTCTATTGCTGATCCTACTTCTCCACCCATATAAAATGAAGAACTGGTAGGATGTACAATGACATCAGCTGCTATTTTAACTAAATCACCTTGGATCACTGTCATCTGTAAATAAATGGCTTCTTTGTAAGGTAAGTACATCATATATCAAATTTACTTTACCATAACATAATACATAAAACTATAGAATTCCAGATATACTCTTAAAAAGATTTAACATTATTAATTATTATGTTTTATCATGACTGAACTACAACACTATCAAAATTTGTTTACAATTTCCAAAACACTTGAAAACAATCTTATTTTTTGACAATCCACAAAACAGAAAACAATTTTTGCATCTCCTAATGAGATTGTTATAACTAATAAGGATCAAATATTTTTTAGCATGCAGTAGATGCTGCATAACTTTACTTTGTTGAATTTGTTAATAAATATTTGATGTGGTATGATTGCCAATGAGATACTCTCCACAATATACAAAAGGACACAGAAAAAGAACAGAGCTTGGTTAACAGATAATGTCTGCTGTTGTTTTTTGAAATAGAAGTTAGGTCCAAAATTTTTGTATTGTTGGTTCCTTTTTTTATTTTATTGCAAAGCACTACAATTAGCCTGATAAATTTTGGTTGCAAGCAAGCAGACTCGATCATTAAATACATGAAAATCATTATATAATGGATAAAATATAATTCTATTTGGATGAAAAAGAAAAGGGCTTTGAAAAATAATCACTTCAAAAACAAATAAAATAAACGTACCTGGCAACAAAATGATATGCTTGTCAACAAAGAAAAAATGTACTAACAGAGCTAAACTAGGAAACTGCTTTTGTCGGGTTGTTTCTTTGACACATTCCTCATTTCCATTCTCATTTATTTTTTTAAATAGTCAATAAATATTTTACAACAAAATAAATACCTTTTGTCCCAAGAAGAGTTTTTTCTCTGATAGAATAGTAAATCCACCTGCTGATGTTGCTGCTACTGCTTCAGCTGATGGTGCAAAGCCCTGTAGTGTAAAAAAATCATTGTGATAAGAAATAAGAATTGCATAATGATATAAAGGCAGCTCAGCATTTCCTTCCATTTCAAAAACAAACTTTTCCAATGAGCCTGATTATTGTGACCAATATCGAATCATTTTGAAAAGATCAATAAACATGATAGCATATATATCATATAGCATGATATATATCAGTGGTTTCTATTACCAAAAAAAGTTCTTTTTTAATTTGCCTCTTTTTAACCAAGTATGTAGGTATCTAAGATTTTAGTCATTATGTTTAGGAAGTGTTTTGCATTTCTGCTGTTGTCTTAATGATGTATGCTATCTTTTCTATTGCTTACATTATGTTTTTTTGTTCTATTTTTACCTTTGCTGTTTGGGAGCTTTCGTTGCTTTCCCCGCTTTGCCTTTAGATGATGGTTGTTTTAATAATGCCAATGTTTGTTAACTTTTCATTTGCTTGCATTATATTTTTTTCTATTTTTACCTTTGCTGTTTGGGAGCTTTCGTAGCCTTGCCAGGTTTGTCTTTAGATGATGGTTGTTTTTAATGATGTATGCTATCTTTTCTATTGCTTGCATTATGTTTGTTTGTTCATTCTATTTTTACCTTTGCTGTTTGGGAGCTTTCGTAGCCTTGCCAGGTTTGTCTTTAGATGATGGTTGTTTTAATTATGTATGCTAATTTTTCTTTTGTTTGTTCATTCTATTACCTTTGCTGGTTTGGGAGCTTTTGTTGCTTTCCCTGCTTTGCCTTTAGCAGCAGGAGGTGATGGTGGAGTAGCCGATGCTTTAGCTTTAGCTTTAGTTTTTGTTGGGGTTGCTGCCACAGGTTTAGGGAGAACATTCTGGAACTTTGGTCCTTTTCTTCTTGTCAACAATTCAGGATGAATATGTGGTAGTACACCTCCACTTGAAATTGTTACATTCTTTAATAACTACAACATATATGTATCGCTCAATATATTTATATTACCTAAACATAAAACTCAACATTTAAGTTTATATTTCCTGTATTTAATATCATGTATTTTGTTTTCATGTGGATTTAAGGTGGAATAATATTTTTAAGAGATATGTGCAACATAAACATGGTAAAATAAAAAAACTTCTGTAAAATATTGCATTTTATATCATATGATAACTGATTTTGTTGGTTTTTATGACAGTTTAAACTAACTTCATTCTCTTCAAAACTTAATTAAGCTGAAAAGGAGAGGGATAGATTTACATATTCATGGTATGAAAGAACTTACAAAAGTTTAAATCCCCAGGTAACTTTCAAGTGAATTTGTGGTTCACAATAATAAAACTCTGAAATCAAAATTGAGTTAAATCATACAAATACTCATATATTGGAAAAATTTGAAAAGACAACCATTTTCAGTTATAAATGTATTCACTGATCTTAACAGCAAACACTTTGTATGCAATTATAATGTATAACCAAAATGTAGCAGAAATTAAGTTTTTATTCAAAACACAACATGCATTTATGAAGAAGTCAGTAATGTTATTGGTAAGATAGTTTTTGGTTTTGCATTCCAAATCAAAAGGCTACCATACCCTATTAATTGAATGCTAAATAATTTTACATTGTTGACTGTAAACATTAAATTGTGACATACCCTATTTAATTCTTCATCATTAGCCACTGCTAGAAGAATATGTCGAGGAGTTACGCGAGCCCTTTTATTATCTCTAGCTGCATTTCCTGCCAACTCTAATATCTCAGCTGAAAAAGTATGATAAATATGAATATTTATGGCCATAATAGATATAAATCAAATTTCTACATATTTCATAAATCAACCATATTTGAAAAATAACAGTTACATTTTACTGAAGGTTATGTAAGGACTGTCATAATGCTTTACTTGTTTTCTTACCGGCAGTAAACCAAAGGATACAAATCAGTTTTAATAGTTCTGCAACATTTCTTTTTAATTTCAGCGTCACAGGGTAGAGTAAATAATTATTAATACCACTTAAGTTATAAACTAATAAATTTAACATGTTTTAAAAACAAATGATGTTAATCCCACTTTTGTCGATTATCTTCTTTTTTGTGTAGAAATTAGTAGAAATAGCTCTTGCATGGGCAGAGATTACAGTTGGGCGAGAATGTGTCAAGGAGTTACATCATGTACATGGGGAAGTTTGAAAAGTATCATAAGATACATATATGCATACCTGCCAACCTCTGAAACCTTCAAAGAGGGAGATCTCCCCCTCAGTTATGACAGCTGAGTGGGAGATTTTTCGCGAATGACATTTTCAAGTGAAATTATGACCTGTTTATTTATTCATCTACATAATAATAGATTTATTCTCTTTCTTTAAATATGGTTATATTCTAAAAAAAGGTGTGATGTTGTTTTCTTTCCTCTTTCATCACTTTTTCTTTTTTGACATTTGAATTGCATCAGGACAGCTATCCCTTCACCTAATTAACCATAATGTCACAATTAATGCTTTTAAGTGTGATCATCCAAATTAAATCAACAAACAAACAAATGGAAGTGTTTAACGACCTTCACTGGCTATACAGCCCTCGCACGGTCGGCTCGGTGCCCAAAAGGCGATTAATGAGCTCAAAACGTGAGGGTTGGAAGGTATGTATATGTGATTACCTATAAGTGAGACAAGTTTTCATTTTCTATTAGTCAGGAATTGTATTTTGATTGGTGTTCAGAGTGGCAGGAAAGAACCACTGAACTTCTGCAGGAAAACCAATAATCCTAGTCAATTAAGATTTGGTAAGTGCACACAGGTCTGCCATATGCTGTGGTTTAAACTCACAACAAGTGTGTGATAAGTTTATTAAGCTGATTATTATTTAAATTAAATATGGAGTTAGTTTGTAGTTTTTTTTTATTGTGCCAGGTTGCAATCATTTTATCAGAATGAATTCATAATGTATATTCTATGTTGTGTTATCGTGTTTGTAGGAAGTATATATAATATTGTTCTTAATTAAATGTAGGGCAGCATTTGCATTTTATTGCAAGATAGGGCAAATTAAAGCAAAGTCAGTTGAACCTATTACATATTTCCTATAAAAAGAGCTGGAACAGTTGTCAATGAATCCTGGTAAGTTCGCCCAAAAACATGTTTGCCCCCTTTCACTTTCGCACCCTACACGTTTGCATGCAAAGTCTGTTCGTAACCTACACTTTTGCACCCTTTTTATTGGTTTTGTGTTGGACAATTTGGTAATAGAGTTTTGATAAGTGTATTGCTATATATGTTTTTTTAATTGTTTCAGTATAAACTGAGAATGTTATGTTTTTTTATGTTGAATAAATCTTAATCATATTTTGGTAAGCGTATTGCTATATATTTTTTTTCATTGTTTCAAAATAAAGTGAAATTATGACATCTTTTTTCTGTGTTGAATTTGGTAATCTCAATCATGTTTTGGTTTGTGTATTGCTATAAAAAAAAAATTCATTGTTTCAAAATAAAGTGATTTTGACGGGTTTTTTTTTGTGCTGAAAAGGGAAATTCAATCATGTTTTGGTTAGCATGGTTATAGTGTATTGCTAGTATACTTTTTTTTCATTGTTTCAAAATAAAGTTATTTTGACAACATTTTATTTTTGTGTTGAACAAATCCTAACGATATTTTGATTAATTAGTGGATTGCTATACATTTTTTTCATTGTTTCAAAATAAAGTGAGATCAAGGGGCCAAGCTGTTTATGTTTTTCATTTAAAATCTTCTTTATTTAAAATCTTCAATGTTTTACTCATACCAAGCTAAATATATGCATTACACCAAAGCAAGTTAACACAACGATCATGATTTTTTAATAATTCAACTAGAATTTGATTAAAAATAGGGTGCAAATGTGTAGGGTGCTAACAGATCTCATTATCGAATATTCGAGGTGCGAACGCGTAGGGTACGAAAGAGTATTCTGCACATATGGACCTGATACAGTTGTTTGTAGCCTGTGAGGCCAAATTGAACTGTCCCATGAATAACCATACTGACTTCACCACTTATGAGACCAAATTGGACCACAATCCTATTAATGAGTCCAAGATTTGTTTAGTTACAGCTATAATAGTCAGAAAATATTAAAGACAGTAAACCATGCTAAGTAAATTCTAAGATGCATAGTTATAAAATATTACCAAATTAATTCTATTGCTCATTTACTTTGATTATACATTTTTCTGTCATATTACGTATTATAGATTATAGGTGTTTGTAGTCATGAGGCTGTTAGGGGGCATTTGCCAGTTGAAGAATTAAAATTAATGCGTTGTCATGAAATATAAATGGTAAGCAGTACCAGTTAGATACTCTATGACTGCTGCCAAATAGACTGGAGCTCCAGAACCGATACGGAAATGATGTGTCACTCCCTTCAGGTACCGGCGCATCCTTGCAACTGGAAACAAAACACCTGCTTTCGCAGATTGCGATGTTATCTTTTTCTTCTTTGCACCGCGTGCGGACATATTTATGCTTTATGATTGACCTACAAATGCTGACATGTACAATAATATCGTGTTGACACCGTAAACTAATTTGCAAGATCAGGCGAAGCTTAGCATCGACTTGCTTATTGGTCCTAAATCCAACTTCCGGGTGGATTCTAAATTGGGACGAAAGCTCCGAACAGCAAAGACTAAAACGCGGGTGATTTAAATTTATCTTAATACCAGGGTTAAAATTGTGCACACCAGACGCGCGTTTCATATTAAAGACTCATAAAGGAACACGACTATCTAACTTCAAGGGGGAGGGTATGGGTTTTCCTAAAAAAAAACCATGATGGAAACAAAAATTCTGGTCCAGCAGGGACTTTCTATATTCAAGCCAGAGACATTTCATACACCTTATCGCTATTTGTCCGCCATTGCTGGAAATCACACAGGTTCCCGTAAAATTTTGACGTCATAAAACAAAATGTCTGACGCCACAATGGAAAAGTGATTGTTGTTGACGTCAAAAGTTCAAGCGGACGGGTCAGCCGGGAATAGCGATAAGGTGTATTTATAGACAAAAACTTAACTTTCACCACTGAACCATGAAAATGAAGTCAAGGTCAGATGAGACCTGCCAGTTGGATATGCACACCTTACAACCCATTACATACAACAAATATAGTAGACCTGATGCGTAAAGTATCTGATACGGACTTGATCACAAAAACTTCACCTTGTTCACTGCTTTATGCAATGAGGTCAAGGTCAAGTGCAAATTAACTGACGGGCACGAACACCTTGCAAGGTAAGAGGGTCTGGATGGGGGGGGGGGGGTCTGTTATTCTGTAAACATTTAATTTTTACCCCTTTTTTTCTCTAATCTTTATAAAAAATTAACCCCTTTTTTCTCTAATCTTCAAAAAATTAACCCCTTCTTTGCCCATTATTCTCTAATCTTCAAAAAATTAACCCCTTCTTTGCCCATTATTCTCTAATCTTCATTTTTTAAGGACACTATTCTTTAATCATCAGTTTAACCCCATCCAAACCCTCGATCAGGTAAGCACATACCCAAATTTCATTATCTTGTTACTCCTAATAAGAGAGAAATTATCATTACAAAAAAATCTTAACTTTTTTCAAGTAGTCACTGAACCATAAAAATCAGGTCAAGGACAATGGAAATATGACAGACGAAAACTTCACATCATAAGACATATATATCATAAGACATCTATATATAACTTTTTCATACATTTCAAATGTTATATTTCATTGTAACATAAATTGGATTTTTTCCTTTGATGTTTTTATGAAATAATTTGCTTAAAAAGTGCGGTGAGGGAAAACCATGGTATATTATATGCAAATTTATGTTGTACCATACTTTGCTAATTAAATATGCAACTCAACTAAAATCCAAAGGAAAAAAGGCGGAGCTTCAGCCATGGTATAACATATTCATTTTCATGTTATTCCATGGCTGAAGCTCCACCTTTTTTTTTTTTAATGTATCCGCCTCTAAAATATTTAGGAAACCGTAAAACGTACTAAAAGGTCAAGATCTTCATTTGTTTTCATTTTATAAGAAAAAGCAATGAATTATGTGTACCACATTTTAAGAAACCTTTTTCAAACTATAAGATTGTTACGAATTCCCTTAACTTTGGAAACAATTACTAAATGTTTCTTCTTTCAGTTTTGAAAAAAAATAAAATGTAAAACTATTATTTCCTTTGCGAAAATTCAATTAAATTTCGATATAAAAAGGAATAAATATCAGCTACAAATATCTGTGAAAAAAACATGATTTTTTTTGCAATCAATTAGGGGGACGTACACTATCTACGCCCTCTGGATCCGCCACTGTTTAAATACATTGTTTTATTATTAAAATTGTGTTTTAATAAATAATCTAATAAAATAACGGAAGAAAAACATTTTTCAATCAGATGAAAATTCTGTAAAATATGATTAATTTGTATGATACATTGAAAACAAACAAAGAAAAACAATTCTTACCGTCATTAGAATAATCATTTAATCCTTGTCGCTGGAATCCGACATTTTTGTTTACCTCAGTCATTATGAAATTACCTGCTCATACAATCATACACGGGGCGCAAAACTAAAATAAATTGGGAAAATCCGACATTTTCTTTACTTTCTGCAAATTCAGGGGCTCTATTACATAAAATACACAGACGATCATACACGAAGCGCAAAAGTGACGCGCGAGCTTCCATTTCATTGGATAAAACTGTAACGTGATCAATTTCTAATATTAGTTGAAGGTCTTGAAGCTGTCAATCATTTTATTTATATTACAAATTTTATATACCATGTGTCTTACTCATTAACATATTTAAACAAACTCATCCTTCGGATTCGTTTGTTTAAATATGTTAACTCGTAAAAACCATGGTATATATAGTACTTAACTGTAAATTTATTGTGTTCATTTCTCTCTCGCACTGAAAATCTAGACAACAGCAAAAGTAGGCGAGACACTGCATGGGTTCCATGGAATCCTTAATTATTATTTTTTTATTTGTCACTAGTTTTCATTGGAAGTTGATGATGAGCCATCATGTCCATGTCTTCCACCTTCTGAAATATTAAACGCCGCCGCTGGATCACTGTCCCTTTGTCGCAGTGATAATGCAGCTTAGGCAGCAACCATTTGAATTTCAGGGGGGGGGGGGGCTATGGATTTTTTGGAAAAAAAAGTTTGTTTCCAGTTTTTTGAGAAAAAAATAATTTGTTTTTGACCCTGAGAAAAGAAAAATGTTTGTTTCACCCTCAGCTGCCACTATATATATGTAATGCTAAAATGGAAAGAAAAAAATGTTTTCGACTTGTCGCCAAAAAAATAGATTGTTTTTCGCCGAAATCGAAAGTTTGTCAAGAAAAAAATCCATAGCCCCCAGAAAATCAAATGGTTGATGCCTTATATAAAGGTAGGTAAAAATATGTATATTTGTTGAAGGTCAAGTTGAGGATATCCAGTCACATGGAAAATATACAACTGGACTAGAAGAACCTTTATAAGAGAAGAAGGCTACAAAAACATACTATCCAATATCAGTCCTTAAAACAGCACAATTTTAAATAAAATTCGAAACCGAAAATGCAGTGGCATGTGTGTGCATGTCGAGAGTTTATATCACGTTTTTCACGATTTATTTGATTTTTTCTAGTATAGATCAGTATAAAATTTTCCAAAAATATTATCCGTTTTATTGAATAATGCCCTTTCAAAAATCCTGGATCCGACCTAGAAATCGAATTAGTGTAAAGGTGAGAGGCTGAGCTGCAGTTATGACTTTGTTTGATGATGAATTTTGTGTCGATTCCCCCCCCCCCCTATAATTGTTGGAGAGGTGAAATCAAATTTGTTGGAGTACTTTATTACGTGTTTTAGTTGCCTTTTGGATTTGATTATTTCATTCTTTTGAAATAGTTGACAAGAAAATATCATATCAGGGAAACAGAGAGATACTAAACGAAGTATAGACATTACTGTATTACCTGTTTTATATGTAGCAGAAATAAAAACGGGACTGACAAGAAATCGATGGCGCTCTCTCTATCGTTGTATTAAAACCAATATTGGTATCCACAGACACAGTATTCAGACGGATACAGATACAAAAAAATTAAGCACAAGAATTCAGACCGATCAATTTTGGAAGGTTTTAACGCAGTACGTACCAAGTGGTATTTGCAACTCCATATCCTAAGTAAAATTTTGGAAATGAAATAGCGAATTCACAACAGAAAGGTATCTTCAAAATGTGTGGTCCGCTCCAACCAGTACAGAACTGAACTGTATGCCGCAGATCTGCTGCAGGTTTGCTTCAAACAAAAGTCAATTTTAAAATTGAATTTACATCTACATGTAGTTGTATCTAATAAATGCATTTCAAATAAATCCTTCTCTTGTATATTTAAATATTCAGTATCATTTGAGCACTCAACGAATAAACAATGTCAATTCTAAAATGAATTTGTTAAAAAATAAAAAGCATTTTAATGGTTGTATTTATATAGTTATCAAAGGTACCAGGCTTATAATTTAATACTTTTTCGTCTACATTGGACACATCAGTGACGCTCAGATCAAAATAGTTACAAAGCAAAACAAGCACAAAGTTGAAGATTATTGATGAACCAAAATTCAAAAAAAGTTGTGCCAAATACGGCTACGGTTATCTATGACTGGAATAAGAAAATCCTTAGTATTTCGAATAATTCATACTATTGCAAACAGTAAATTTATGAAATGACTATAATTGATATTCATGTCAACACCGAATTGCTGACTACTGGGCTGGTGATACCAATGGGGACGAAAAGTCCACCAGTAGTGACCTGTTCAAAACTCTTTAAAACCTGCTGCAAACACTTATATGCAAATGAGTGTTGCAATAAGTCTGCAGCTAGCAATCAATTGGAGGATTAATTGTGTTCTGCAGACCTGCAGCGCATTTGCAGCAATCAAACAACAAATACATATTCTGAACAAAAGTCAATTTGAATTTTAGAATGGAATTTACATCTAGCTGTATCTAATAAATGTATTTCAAATAAATCCTTCTCTTGTATATTTAAATATTAAGATGTGTATCCGCTACCGATGATTGAAAATAACTTGGATTTTTTTTGTGTGGATCGCAGTGGTTCTCATCACTGAACTTATATAGTTATCAAAGGTACTTGTGTATCCGCTACCGAGGATTGAAAATAATGGCTTTTGCAACCTGCTTGCTATCAATGCAGATTTAATGTTGCAGATTTGCAGCAAATTGCAGGTGGCTTTATTTTTCATTTAAAACATTCTGTCTGCACTAATCAGAATCATCATGACGGCTATGTGTGGATTACCGGAATTTCAACAAAAAGACAACGAAAGATGTGTATCCGCTACCGAGGATTGAAAATAACTGGATTTTTTTTGTGTGGATCGCAGTGGTTCTCATCACTGAACTTGGATATGGCTCATCATCAACTTCCAATGAAAACTAGTGACAAATAAGAAAAATTATAAGGGTTCCATTGAACCCAGTATCTCACCTACTTTTGCTGTTGGCTATGTTTTCAGTGTGATAGGGGAATGCACATAATAGATTTACAATTAATGAAATAAAATGTTTGAAATGTATGAAAAAAAGTTATGCTTGCAGTATGCAATCAAAAGTTGCAGGCTGAACAAAAGTGGGGAAAATTATTAAAAAAAACATCATTTAGATACTATCTTTTGATTGTAAGAAGCTTCTGTCCAAGCTTTGTAAAATCCATGATGATTAATGAATCTAATACATGTTTTTAAAACTTAAACTGCAGACTGTATGTAATGTTAACCGTGGAAGAAGTCCATTTATAAGTTATATACGGTAAAATAGGAAATATTTTTTTTTACAAAATCTCTTTCTAGATACTAGCTTTTGATCATAAACTAACTTTTGCCTAAGTCTGATACACATCCAGCATAGTTTAAAAAAAGTTATTAAAATTCCCAAAACTTTAACCACATAATGATTATTTGTGGATCACTATGTCTCGCTTTTGCTACAAAAGTCGCAGGCTCGATAAAACTGTTTTAACCAGAAATGATGGACTTTATCCATGTACACCATATAACCTTTCGGACAATGTAATGCGGCATCAAAGTTCCAGATGGTGCTTGAGGAAAAAGTAAGCGGACATCAGTGATATATTGCATAGTTTTATCTTGACGATATTATTATTTATAGAAAATCATTTGATGACCATCTGTTAAAACCTTTCTAAAAGTATGGACATGTTGATTCTGTTGGATTAAAATAATCATCACTTGACAAGCACTACATTGGCAAGAGCTAGAGACGTTTCCAAAACAAACAAAAAAAGAGTGCACATGCTGAAATGTCTCGCTTAAAATTCTTTACTCACCTTTGAATGTATGTTGATAGTCCTAAATAAAAAGCTTAACTACAACTATTACACAAATTTAAAATGATCCAACAAATTGAGGTCAAGGTCAAATAAACCAAACGGATAATACATGTACACCTCACCATATTCAAGGTCAGATGACACCTGCCAGTTGGACATGTACACCTTACAATTATTCCATATACCAAATATAGTAGATCTACTGCTTATATAGTATCTGATATATGGACTTGACCACAAAAACTTAATCTTGTTCACTGATCCTTAAAATGAGGTCGAGGTCAAATGGAAACTGTCCGACGTACACGAAGACCTTACAAGGCACGCACATACTAAATATAGTTTTATGTTATTACTCATAACAAGAAAGAAATTAACATGATTACAAAAAATCTTAACTTTTTTCTCGAGAAGTCACTGAACCATGAAAATGAGGTCAAGGACACTGGATATAGGAGACGGAAACTTCATAACACAAGGCATCTATATACAAATTATGAAGCATTCAGGCCTATCAAAGTCTAAAATATAAAGCTCTCAAGAGGTTAGTTAACGCTGCCACCACCGACAATTCCTTATCCCTATATCGAGCTTACGGCGACAGACTGCAAGCTAAAAATTAAAAAGGCTGCTGCAAAGAAAAATCAACCAAAGGCTCATCAGGTTGTCTAGATTAAATAGAGAATGATCTTTACTGCACATCTAAATATTATGAAATGTAAAATGGAAAAACGTATCTTTTTTTTTAAAAACAAATCCATAATAGAAGTTGCACAACTGAATAGGTTATCGATCTTTCTATGGAGTTCCAAAGATATGGATTCAAAAAACTTTTTTTGTCAGAAGTAACAAAGTTCCAAAGCTTGAAATAAGAAATATACATAAAAGAAGTCAATAAAAGCAGGTGCAAAAATCGAACAAATGTGCAATCATTCCGTGGAGTTTCAAGAATCTAGATTGAAAATTGTAATAGTTTATTACAAAAAGTTTCTACAATCTTTCATAAATTTTGCTGAAAAATGATTATGTTCCCAAGATATGAAAAAGGAGAAAAAGACATCCTCAAACAATTCCATAATAGAAGGTGTAAAATTTTAACATGATGATTATGGTTGATTACTATAGAAGTTGATTTCACAAAAATAACACCATTTTTCGTATATATTTTGGAAACAAGTTCCCATCCAGGGAAAGGGACAAAGATAAAAAAAAACCACACAACTTCATAATATCAGGTGAACGACTTAAACATGCATGCAAACGGTGTTTCAATGTCTGTTTAAAAACTGCAGAAGTAATTGATTACACGAACATGGGGACATGCATTGTAAGTTTTGCTTGAAGGTGGAAACATTCATTTAATAATTCCATAGTAGCAAGTGCACACCTGCTTGTCTGCCAGACAAACTAAACTATCAGCCCGTATTGTATGTACTTTGTCCTAGTCATCCAAAAACCACTACATGCTCACGAAATAGCCAAAATTAAGTAGCGGTATTTTTATTTCTGTTCTTTATCTCAAAGTCACAGTGAAGCCTTCAACATAGAGTAAATACTATCACCTCACTGATCTAATGGCTAAATGTCAATTATGCTCATCTAGGCAGTGAGGAACACGGCTTTATGATGATATCAACAATTAAGATAAACAATAATTAGATACTAAAATCCAAGAGATAATTTCAAATTCTTTAATTAAATTCGGTTAATCTTCCTATTAATTTTCTCAATTTGGTTGTTCTGATTCAGTCCCTGGATAATAACATGCAGTATGTTGCAGTTCAGTACTATCATAAGAGATGTTATTGTTACTGAAAATTGTTTGATAAATTTACGTAGGATTGGCAAATTTAGCAAATTATTGCAAGATTCCTATATAACTAAATCTTTAGTAATAACATCTGATGTTCAGAATATACATCTGGGGAATGAAGTCTCTGAGAGGTTAGCCAACAATCAAGCCTTACATTTATAAACTGCTGATGAGAATCATGTTGAACAATGTCATTGCTCAAGTAACTATTGGTTATAACATACAAATATTTCCAAGTTCTGTATGATAGTATAGAAACCAGATGGAATCATAGTTTGGTTTGACAAAATAGTGACTACACATCAATATAAACAGAATCGTATTCCATGTTTGACTGAAAAGTTACTACGTCAAATGGAAGAACATTATCTTAATAAATCACCAATTAAATCAAGAACACAAAAGTCTTTTTAATGTATTTATTAATTATCAGAATAAATAAGACATTGTGTGCACCAATATTCCTTTGTCAGGCTGATAAACAAAAATATATAATTCATGTTAAAAATCTCAAGTCCAAAATTTTTATTCTCATGCATTCCAAGCAAAACTATATGTGAATTTGGACTAGAATCTTACTATGGGTTCATTGTTAGCATTATTATTGTTGAGTTCAATGACATTACACAAGGCTGGTTTAACTTTCTATTTTTCAGAGTGTTTTCTACGTTTTATATGACATATTTTGAGAATGACATTGACATGTACAATTACAGCGTAAAAAATACAAACAAAAAATACTATCCAATCATTCTTTTATTTCACTCTATCTCAAGCAGAGGACCTCCTTTCCTGTCCTCTTGTGTTTTGTGTAATAAATGAAAAAGTAAAAGAATTTAGCTCATCAGAAAAAAAAAATATAGCCCAATTAGCAATCAGTCATTTATTTTCGTAACCAATATAAATGGTATATATCTAAATTGAACCCACAGTATTCTAGAACAATTTTTATGTAGTTCAGATCTTTTTTACATAACCTTTTTTAGTTAAGACTGTTATCAAAAACAAACAAGATAAATATCCTCAGTTAAAGGCTTATTTATATACTGCTTCCCCCATCATTACTGCATTCTTTACTTTAAATAATTATATCCACTTTCTTTCACTAGTAACAGACTTTGAACTGACAACCTAAGCTTGCGTGACATTTCAAACTTGATGATAGGTCTATATAACTATCTTAAGGGTCACTTGAGCATATATTTCACTCGTGGCAGTCATGCATAGGAAGAAGGATTTTATTTTACAAATAAACCAGATGCTCCACAGGGCGCAGCTTTATACGACAGCAGAGGTCGAAACCCTGTACAGTTGGGGCAAGTATGGACACAAAATTTAAGCTTGATACAGCTCTGAATTTGGATTGTGATTAAATAGTTGACACAACATAGGTTTCTGACACAGAATTGAATGTGGTCTAAATACTTAAATTTAAAAACTTAAAAATTTTAAATTGGACATTTACCTATTATGGTCCAATATCCAAAATCTAAATACATGGTTAGATTCAGCATATCAAAGAACCCCAAGAATTCAATTTTTAATGAAATCAAATAATGTTCAATTTTAGACCCTTTAGACCTCAATGTGGACCAATTTGAGAACCGGGCGCATAGTCAAAAATCTAAGTACATGTTTAGATTCAGCATATCAAAGAACCCCAAGAATTCAATTTTTGTTAAAATCAAACTAAGTTTAATTTTTGACCCTTTTGACCTTAATGTAGACCAATATGAAAACAGGACCAAAAATTAAGAATCTAAATACACGGTTCGATTTGGCATATCAAAGAACCCCAATAATTCATTTTTTGATGAAATCAAACAAAATTTAATTTTGGACCCTTTTGGCCCCCAATTCCTAAACTGTTGGGACCAAAACTCCCAAAATCAATCCCAACCTTCCTTTTGTGGTCATAAACCTTATATTAAAATTTCATATATTCCTGTTTACTTATAATACTAAAGTTTTGTGCGAAAACCAAGAAAAATGCTTATTTCTGCCCTTTTTGGCCCCTAATTCCTAAACTGTTGGGACCAAAACTCCCAAAATCAATCCCAACCTTCCTTTTATGGTCATAAACCTTGTGTTTAAATTTCATAGATTTCTATTTACTTATACTAAAGTCATAGTGCAAAAACCAAACGTCTTCGGACGACGACGACAACAATGACGACGACGCCAACGTCATACCAATATATATACGACCAAAAATTTTTCAACTTTTGCGGTCGTATTAAAATAAGCCTTTTTCAGGAGAAAAGAAACCTAACTAGAGGAACCAAAAAGTCAGTACTTTAAACAGCACCAGAAATCATTTTTTTTACCTCTCATCAATTTTTTTTTATATATATATACTGAACAAAACATAAAAAAACAGCCTTTTGAAAGAATTTTCAGCATTCAAATTTGAACAACTCATATATTCCTAATTAAAAAATAACAAGCAGGAAAAAGGAAAAAAAAAAACTCCAACATTTTCATAAACTTGTCAGATTTGTAAATAATCAAGGGTTAGTCAGAAGTTTTTGTGATTGTCAAATTTTGAGCATTCAGCAAACAATAGATACAGCTCAAACTTACTTTTTTTTCTTCGCCATAATAATGGATAATTTGAAAGTTTGTATTCTGTTATATCCCTAAAATCTGAAATAAGTAATAATTTCTTGGAGAGCAATGAATATAGCAGTATTTATATTTTTCATCATTAAACATGGTTCTTCACCAATGGTTGAGAAAAGTAAAAGTTTTTTTTTGTGGCATTGATACATATTTTCAACAAGGGTGAAGTAAGGCCTAACCTATCTGTCACATAAGTTCAGCTCCCAAAATAAACAAAAGTTGTGGTCATTACCTACCAAGAAACACCCCTCCATAATTAGGGCCTACTATTCAAGATGTTCTCATTATCTTGTGAAGATTTGTCAATCATCAAGGTTTTTTTTATGTTTTTTTCGTTATATTATTCTGTAGAAAGCAAAGCAGTAACACTTGATATAATATCTTCCAATACAGCCATAAATGGTTCCTGTATATGGTAAGAAGTGTTTTTAAGGACAAATACAAATTAAGCCAAAGGTTGATGACAGTAAAATTAAATTATAATCATCAGACATAGGCTCACTTTAAGAAGACAATCTATAAAAAAAACAGTAGAAAATCTATAAATCAAGATCAGAATATGACTTTCATTGACTACAGAGAATCTTTATTTACACTTTGACAATAAATTACTGACAATTCGTTTATTTTCATGGGAATTTATTTTTGTGGATTGAGGGAAAAATGCATGTTTGTAGATATTTGATATCATGTTTTTACTATAAATGCATACAAGCCAAAGAAAATTAACACTTTGGTTGACCCTTAGCCATGCAATCCAAGAAAATAGAAATCCCACAAATCATAATGAATCTACAGTACAGTGCATGTAAACCACAAACCAGGAACTTAAAATAAAAGTAATTTTCTTTACAGTTCAATAAACAATTTTAATACACAGTACTCTATAGCTGTAAAGGAGACCAGAAAAAAACCAACATCCCACATTCTATTCATTTGACTAACTATCACTCTATCAGGAAATTAACTTTCAGATGAAAAAATGCCACTGGTTTTCTGGTATTCTTAGAATATTCTTTGACAGAAATAGCACTTTAAATATTTCTCCTACGATGATTAATACTAATAGCTATTGCTTAGGAAGTGAACACATATCACAATGGTCTTTATCTGTTGTGTTTATAAATGTACAATGTGCACACGTCCAACTTGAGCCTATAGGAGGTAATGGTGCAGCCTTCGGTCCAACGTAAGATGATGATGGCCTTCCTGGAAGTGGAGTGGGAACTGAAAAATAGAAAAATTCTTTATTGATTTTTACTTACTGTGCACAAAGAGGTCATTTTGATGTTTAAGAATCAGTTATGGGTGTTGGCAATCAAAGTGATGGAAATCACTCATGGAAAGATTAGAAGAGTAGTTTGAAAAATTTCATATTAAGGTATGGTGGGGGGAAATGAACATTAATAAAGCACTATTGCTGAAAATTACATTAACAGCAGGTCTATAGAAGGAAAAGTGCTTTTCCAGTCGAGAATTAAATGAGCTCATTTAATTAAATAATATGGGTCTCTTAATTTGCACAGTTTTAATTAAACTGCAGTTTATATCTTATCCGAATAATGTTGCCCGTTCTGAACATGTTAAAAAAAACAAAAAACAATTGCAAATCAAAAATCCTTCTTGTAAATGCTTCCAACTATCATTGTAAGACATAAAATCCAGACCAACAGCTAAGAACTTTAAAGTGTCAACAAAAATAATCTAAATATGTTGTTTTGGGACATTCTGTAAGTTGAAACATAGGTTATATGACATTGAAGATTAAAAGTTGTAGAGTAGTATTTCTCAAAACAGGGCATTGAAAATGTACTTTTTCAACGTAAACAAATTAAAAAAAAACTTATTTTATTAAAATTTGGATTCTTTCTTATAAAAATATATATTCACTTCTAATAAAAATTCAAATGACTAAAATAGACATAATGATTGATGGAGAATAAATTAATAAACAATGGTTTTTATGCTAAATAATTAATTTGTGTCACGCATATACTTTTTGTTAACCAAAAAACAATTGAAAAACCAAACTTTGTATCAAAGAATGAATTTCCATGTTTGGCTAGGACCTAATAAATTTTTCAACAGACATGGTGTACAATGATTACATATATAGATTCTACCACTGCATCAAGTGCGATATGATATTTACCCACTTTAGACAGTTAAAAATTCAAATTTAAAATGCAAGACTTGACAAGCATTTATTGCGAACCCTATCATAGTTTTCCATAGATTCACCTGCAAGTTACCTGTTCATTTAAACTTTTGGCAGTTCTATTGTCCCATCTAACAAATACAACAGGTATTGTTCTCTGTGTAGTTTATTCACTCAGACCTTTAAATTTCTTCTAGGAGAAATATATCACTCATTGATTAATCTACCTGAGTAAAAAATTGAACTGTCAATGAAGAAAAAATACTTATACCAATACTAAGTAAGGACTCACAAAACTGCATGTGGTGTTGTATTTATTCGATACCTGGAGTAACTCGTTTTTAATGTGTTCAATATTACATTTGTAATACTGATTCAAAAATTAAAAGTTGATTTCTGATCAAATATTCAATATTTTTGTGTGTTTGATAAATAAAAAATTGAATATTATTATTTTTAAATTAAGGTCTTCATAAACATAAGTCTATAAATGAACAACAACAAAAACATGTAAATTCATTGGAAAATACTAAAAAATGTGTCTGAAATAAACTTTTTAGTATTAAACCAGATTTTATATTGAACAGATTGAAAATATATTAATGATAGATTGAATAAATACAATATTGCATACAGTTTATGTGAGTTATTAGAAGTATTTCAATAAAAAAGAAGATAATTTTTTGGTCAGGTAAATTAATCAATGAGTGATATATTTCTCCTAGAAGAAATTTAAAGGTCTGAGTGAATAAACTACACAGAGAACAATACCTGTTGTATTTGTTAGATGGGACAATAGGACTGCCAAAAGTTTAAATGGACAGGTAACTTGCAGGTGAATCTATGGAAAACTAAGATAGGGTTCGCAATAAAATATTTAAAATCTAACTGTCGAGAGTGGATAAATATTGTATAACACAAGATTTAGTGGTGGAATCTGTTTCTCTAATGATTTTAAAACAATATGCATCTACTGGTATTCATTTTTTTAAATGATCTGAGCAGCCTGATACGACTGCAGAGGTTAAACCCTGAACAGCAGGAGCAAATTAAGCCAAATTTGGACACAATATTCAAGCTTGATACTGTCTGAATTTGGATTCTGATCAAATTTTTGACATAGTATAGGTTTCTAAAACAAAATAAATGTCAAGATCTTACATATCTATTGCGCAATACTGTGCAATTAAAGATTCTTCTTGCAATATTTCAAAAATTTAAAATTTGAAAAATTTGTAAAAAAGTAACCCCTTAAAAAAATTTGAACCCCAACAAACTTTTTGAATTGTCCCTTTGAGCAATTACCCCCACACTCAATCCCAGCATTTCCTTTAAAGTATGGAACCTTGTAGTACAATTACAGAGAGATCCTTACTCTTAAACACATTGTATTGTCTGGAAACGAAAAAAATGCTTGTTTTAGGCCCCATAATTCCTACATGAATTGGTCAATCACCCCAAACTCAATCCTAGCCTTCCTTTTGTGATATGGAACCTTGTGGTACAATGTAAGAGTGATCCGTACACTTACACACATGTACGTCCAGAAACTACAAAAATGCTTGTTTTGACTACCTTTCTGGCCCTTAAGTCCTAAATGCTGGCACCATAACCCCCAAAATGAATAAAAATCTTCTTCTTGTGGTATTAAACATTGTGGTATAATTCAAACTTATATACAATTTATTATCCTGAAAGTAGAAAAATGCTTGCTTTGGGTCCCTTTTTCTAAACAGTTGGAACCATCATCCCCAACCTTCCCTTTGTGGTATTGAACCATCTTATTAAATTTCATAGAGATCCATTCACTTTAATTAAAGTTATTGTCCGGATATCAAATGTGTCTTCGGACGACGCAGACAATGACGATATATCATACCATTATACCATCCCAAAATTTTGCGGTTGTATAAACAGATGTGTTCTTTCTATGTGATGTCATCAGGCACGGTCACTTTTTTAATGCCGTCACAATAGGTAATTCAGTTGAAAGCAAGAAAATTCAATGTCATAATCGAATCTTGATCAATGAAGAACTGAGATCAAATGAACCACACATTGATTAAATTATTTTATACAATGGGTGCAGAAAGGGATAAATAGACTAAGAATTAGAGAAATATTCTTATCACATGAACTCACCATGTGCTGCCATCATTTCTTCCACTGTTGCCCACTCTTCTGTCTTTTTAAACTGATGAGCAAGTGTCTCATCATTATTTCGCACTGCATCCAGTAATATGCATATTTTTTCCTGAAAACAAATGAAATACTCATGACTATTACTTTTTATTTGATTGTTTATTTATTTAAAGAGGATTGCCAAGAGTCAGAGGCTACATGTGGGTCTCCTCATATAGCCACATGTTTTGGTTGTGTATATCTAAATTTCTAAGTTTGGAAAAGGATGCATATGTTTTTTATAACTAAAGGGATAGTTTTCATTATAAAACCTATGTAAATATACTTTTTTCTGAAGAAAATTCTTTGATTTGTCCACATTTAGATAGTTTACTTTTTTTAATTGCTTGCTTCCAAGACATATTTTTCGTATACAAAGTTACCTTAGCGCGACCCATCTCGTAAAAATGTGGTGATCGCAATACGCATGGATCTCTCATTGAAATAAACTATTATCATGATTATCTGATTGTACATGTTATACAGGTGCTCAATATCCATGCTTCTTTGTTTATTGTTTACTATAAGGTGACAATTGGTAAACTTCCGCTTCAAAACACTACAAATAATTAGCCGCCATATTTTCACTTCATAACAGACAGAGAGAAAAAAATGATGAACATACCATATGTTCGTGTAAAAAATGATAAAATCGTGCACAGAAGACTAAGTTTATGATAAATACATGCATTGGTTCAAGAATTGAATAAACATTATTTTTCACCAGCTACTCGTTTCATCTAACTTTAAAAGAATCACTCCTAACATCCTATAGCAAAGAACTTCATATTTGTATGCCCCTCACAAAATAGAAAAGGAGGGGGGAGGTATTGTTTACTGTTGCACTGTGTGTCCACTATAAGAATAAATATTACTTTTAGAAATGTATCATCAATCTTACAAGACTTGCTGCTCACTACATTGCATCTCTTGATTTTTTGTTTACGCATCTTTAGGAATTATCTGTAATCAGGACTTTTAATGCACGACAGCAAAACAAGGATATATTCTATGCATTACTGTGCTGGGCTCATTTTTCACATTTCCATGTTCAGTGAACAAATATTCTGTTTCAAAACACTTATCTGACATGGTTTTTAAGAAGTTCACTTAACGATATGTGTATCCATTCAATCTTGCTGACTCTCATGATTCAAATTCAAACCGTGTGTATCACAATTTTTTTTTATAAATTTGATATATTTCATTTATTACTTTACCTTTAATGGTAATAAATCTGATGTGCTGAGATAAAGCAGTAAATGAAAGTTTGCCATAGCTTCTAAAAATCGGTTTGGTGGAAACTGTTGTAAATAGCTTGTCAATGCATTGAAATCCTGAAAAATAATGACAATGAAATTAGATCAAATTAGACAAACTGCATTTAATTTGGATGCATAAACAATCATTCTAAATTTCTATATGTTTCAGTCCTGTTGAATATAGTTGTTTACCTAAAAAAATGTTAATCCTGCAATTTTTTCATGTTACTAGATAATATTTATGTTTATCATATTTTACAAACCTATGAAATTTGATCTATAAAGAGAAGGAAGTGATTTCTGCATGTAAAGTATCTGTACTTGTAATCTCATTTTGCTACTTACCTGAAAAAGTAAAATCACAAAAATGCAGAACTCCAAGGAATATTCAAAACAGAAAGTCCCTAATCAAATGGCAAAATCAAAAGCTCAAACACATCAAGCGAATGGATAAAAAGTGAAATATTCCTGACATGGAACAGGCATTTTATTATGTAGAAAATGGTGGATTGAACCTGGTTTTACAGCTAGCTAAACCTCTCACTTGTATGAGTCTTAATACAGTTTTATCTGGATTTTATCCTGATTACAGTAGCAATCTTTAAGTTAAAAACTTCTTTAGTGCCTCGTATCAAACTTTATAATAAACTTACCATCTCTTTTTTCTCCTTACCTGTGGTTGTCCCCTTACTACAGCAGCAATCTTTAAGTTAAAAACTTCTTTAGTGCCTCGTATCAAACTTTATAATAAACTTACCATCTCTTTTTTCTCCTTACCTGTGGTTGTCCCCTTACTACAGCAGCAATCTTTAAGTTGAACATTTCTTTTGTGCCTCGTAATTAAACTTTATAATTAACTTAGTTTCTTTTAGCTACTTACGTGTGGTTGTCCTAAAACATGTCTGTTCTCAACAGGAAAGGATGTGACTTCTGTATGTAGATGAGATCTAAATGTATACTGTGGTTCGACAGGGAATGCTGCTGGCATATCTAGTAAGAGATACTCCACAGGAAGAGGACGTGCAAGTTGTGTAACCTCATTTCCATAATTATCCTTCACCTGTTATACCAGTAATAATACAGTAAAATTTATATCTAGAATTTATGTCTAATTATAAAACAAGAATGTGTCCTAACTACACGGAGTCCCCATCCACACTTTCATTTTCTATGCTCAGAGGACCGTGAAAATGGGGTAAAATCTCCAATATGGATTTAAAATTAGAAAGATCATATCATAAGAAGTTTCAAGTTGATTGGACTTCAAATTCATCAAAAACTACCTTGACCTAAAACTTTAACTTGAAGCAGGACAGACTAATGAACTGATGAATGAAAGGACACACAGACCAGAAAACATAATGCCCATTAATGGGGCATAATAAATGGGGCATGAAAAAGACAACAACTCAACATTATTAATTTCCAGAAAAAACACTAATCATTCTTCCATACAAATGCTAAGTTATATGTAAACAAATTTATGGATGGATAGATGGTTTGACTGACAATGAACAGGGTGACTGCAATACACACCTGGTTTAATGAGTAGATGTAAACTTATGCATAAACATTTCTATGATGTTTTACAGTTGTATTTTTAATTCTATCTTTATTGGTACATTTAAGGAATGACTGCAATATTTTTTCTGCCTATGAAAAAATAACATAAAAAATTTGGTGCACACTGAATAAAGCACGTAGCAGGTTATTTAACAGTGTGCACCACATTTTTTATGTTATTTCGAATAGATAGAAAAAATATTAGTCATTTCTTATAATTTAATTCTAAATTAATTTTTAAACCGTAGATAACCATGAAAAAACATTGATGACATCACGGTCACATGACTAAATTATGTCTATGGGCTGATAACAAAATAATGTGAGCCAATCAGAAGATGCATTACATCCAAAATTAAATTATTCTCCCATGACGTCGTAGTGTTTGGATTAAATGACAGCAACAAAATAACTCTTTTGTTATTTAATTAGAGCAAACAAGTGTGAAACAAATCTGATCCTACTACCAATCTTTTCAGCTTACATGGTAAATGCCTAGCATCCATCACATTCACCAGATGCTTGGCTGATATATCAGCTTACATGGTAAATGCCTAGCATCCATCATATTCACCAGATGCTTGGCTGATATATCAGCTTACATGGTAAATGCCTAGCATCCATCACATTCACCAGATGCTTGGCTGATATACCAGCTTACATGGTAAATGACTAGCATCCATCACATTCACCAGATGCTTGACTGATATACCATTTTCAAAGATAAAATTATTCATCTATTATCATCAAAGACATAGTACAGTAAGAAGTATTGTGTCTATTTAAATTATGAAAGTTGAAAGCAGTTGATTCCAAAATTGTAGATATTCAATTTACGTTGTTTACTTCATTATCAACAAATAAACATAATGAATTATAACAACAGTTACCTTATAGAAGACATCAGGAACATACTGTGTTTCACTAGATTCCTTGACATAACCAAGTTCTGAAGCATCTATCGTTGGTATAAAACAATCATCCCTAACCAAAGCCATACATTGATCTGATACCTGGTATCCTTCAAAGTGGATTTGGTTTGTATCATCACCTATAATGTTCAATCATTATAAGAAAGTATTACAAAACTGGTGGTTTTTACTTCATGACCTTAAATACCGAATTCCACAGCATGGTTGAACTCTGTTATATTCAGGGAATAAGAAAAGAGATATATACAGTAATTATTTAAAAAGAAAATAGTATAAAAGTGAATATGTTCAAGTTTACCTGAACAAATGAAGCTGGATAAAGACAAGAAAATCAAGAATCTTTATTAAGTGTTTATGTTCATCTAATAAGAGTGAACAAAACTACATTATCAACAAAGCTGATGTATTTATAAATTATTGTTGATTTTCTCAACTCTCGCTTGAGCTGGTATGGGGAAAAGTGTGAAAAGCAATCGAGTTGAGATGACCAATGATAATCTGTTTATTGCTATTCTAACTATAATGACGTTGTCAATTTCATGTCAATTTCATTAGCAATGCCACATGCCCCCTTAGTTTCTAGAGATAATTTTCATATCACTTGACTCAGCTGAGAAAAGAAATTTTCAAACAGCAAGATCAAAGGAAAATTTCGTAAAATAGCGATAATCAAAAATATTCATTTTATATTTCCTCTAAGATATAAGTCAAATGAAAGATTTGTTGTAGATTATGCAACTTTCTTACCTGTGACAACAACTGTGACAAACTTAGAACCAAAATGCCCGTCGGATGATAATTTACATGGATTAGGATGTTTGTTCTGAAAGTGAGCTGCCTGGATACATTCTTCAGCACTCAGAAAATGAGAATTCTACAAGATATTACATTACATGAGGGAACAATATAAACCCAGTTCATAAAGTATATTTAAAAGCTGAACATATTTGTAACTTAGCAGTTTTACTTATATTTTCTCACATAATTCTGCTTGAGAGCCTTTTGACTTGCTTGTCATTTTTATAAACAAATATTATTTTGAGATATTGTTTGCTGCCCTAACTCTCTTTAATGACTGACAGATTATGCCCCAGCCAATTGTTTAATTTTTTAGCAATTATTTGTAAATATTGAAATTAAAAAAAATAAACTGTCAAATATTTCCTCCAGTTTTAAAAAATTGCTAGCGCAGATAAATTGTCAGAATTACAGTTATATCCTTACAATATTTCCCCTGAAATGTTTGACAGTTCCTTTGGATAAATCATCAGCTATCAGATCTGTAAAAATCCATCCAACTTGTCGTATTCCTAGCCTCTCTGCCACTTTATTAACGTCATGTTCTAATATGTCCTCTAACAACTCTATGTGGCCTTTTGTATTGATCTGAAATAATGTATACTTTGTTCATAAACTGTGGATTTATTGTTATTGTATAGCAATATAATATTTCCCACAGAAAGTAACCAAAAGTTAGCGTGCAATAAATTCCAATATTGCACTAGTGCAATAAATCTTCAAAATTCATGACGTCATCAACGACAAAATCTTAGTTTAAACCAGTTTTTACTTTCAAATATTATATTGCTATACAATAAAAGGGTTATTGCATGAATATTGGGGAATATTGTCCCTTGTAGAACATATATTGCACTTCCAAATATAAAATTCTACTCGGAACAATATTCCCCAATATTCATGCAATAACCCTATATTATTGGTTGGATTCTAATTTTTATGGATTTTATCTGTATTGGGGAACCACAAATTTAAATGTTCAACGAAATTACATTTTCTATAGAAAATTAATGTATGCAGACTAAAGCTACACCAAAAATTTCAAATATCAAAGAAAATGCAATTTTCCTCAATCAACAAAAAATTGGTACACACAAAGATAAATAAATACACAGTTTTAATTGGTACACACAAAGATAAATAAATACACAGTTTTACAGTAAGAAGAGATATTTACTTTATAAATGGAATATGTAATTTTGGTGCTCTTTCTCTGTAACACCTGGGTATATTTCTCTCTTTTCATAATACATACTTACAGTAAAATGATATTCCCTTATGCTTGATGTTCTGTTATGTTTTGTAATCATGCCCTCAATAGGCTATTTACTAGTTTAATAAAGGAATGGTCATATCGATCTAATGATTCATCCGAGGTTCAATACAAGGATTCCTTCAAGCTTGAATGAAATGAATTTATATATATTATCAAAAATTTAATATTAAAAGTAAGAATATAAAGTATATTCAATACATGACAATAAGAAATTGAAAATACCTGAGGAGGTTCATAAATAGCTGACACAGTAGCCTTAATTCCTAATGGTGTATCTTTATGTGGTTCATATCTACCATACATAATACCAACTCTCTGACTGCCTGTACTTCTCCAGAAGTTGAGGAAAGTATCAACAATGGATGGATTCTCAAACATGATGTAATCAACATGGCGAAATTTCTAAAATCAAAATGGCAGACAAATTTTTTTAATAATAATTACAGAATAGTTTCTCCTAAAAATCAACTAAAAGTACTTAAAGACTTTCTGAATAAAACGATTTGTAAAGAACATGATATATGTCAATAAATTTATTCAATTTTTCCTTCAGAAACAAAAACGCATATGACAAATGCAAATTAGAAAATTGTTTTTAACAGATACTTTGTTGACGTCTGGACCAATTAGTAGCAGACTATAATTACAGTAATTAAGAACTTACCTGTCTATTGAGTGTAACAGCATTTGGTTGACATTTAGTACAGATTCCACCTGGCCATGGTGGATGCTCAGTACAGCCCGGTTTGATTTTACAACTCAGATTTTCTAAATATGCAAATTTACCTCTGAAAAATTAAAGGAACCTTAGAAACTATTTATAATTAACTGTATATAATGGGAAATTCTCACAGTTCTTTTCCCCATTCAGTCTAATTTTCCTTAGTGGACGATATTTGAATAACAGGAGGCTTATCATTTCAACCCATCAAATGTGCTCTTTTTGGAGTTAATGAAGTTGTTTCTCTATTTTAAATTTTTGTTGATATTTTCCAAATGGACTTAGCTTTCAAAGTTTTAAGCATTGATCAACTATTACTGTTGTCTCTTGCATTACATGCTACAATGTGTGACCTTAAAACTCCATAAGTATTTTCTGTTAAACATACAGCAAATAAGTACAAGATATTTTTTTTCAACAAAGACCTGACCTAAACATTTTGTAAGTAAAACAAAGCCAACAATTAAAATTAAGAGAATTATTAGAATGTTACCCCCATCATCTTTTCATAATATAATCAAGCATAATAAAGGTATGCAGAAGCTCTGCAAAGAAAATGTAATTCAAGTCAAGTTTACTAAAGACTAGATAGCATTAATATTTATTAAATCTCCATTCTTCTGTACAATCCATCCAATCAATATGTAATCCACATTTTGTCTTATACTGGCCAGGGTATTCCAAGAAGATGTTAACATACAACAATGTGAAAAACAGATAGAACTATAAAAGAGAGTTACCCATCTAGGTGATCTTATAATTTTCTTTTTGGATAATTCCTTCTTCAATTCTTGAAGCATGTCAATGGATCTTTTACAATGAATCTTAATTTCACAACAAGAGTGAGAAATAATAGAAACATACTTATCTACACCACTGGTCAGTTTTCTGATGTAGGAATGAAATGCTAAGAATTTTATTGGTGGATCACAGCTATTCAGGAACTCTTCATCATATGGCTGAAATAATCAGTGTCATAATCAATATTCACCATATTCACTGGATCATAACTATTTTACTTTAAACATATTTTTCATAATGGGAAAGTCAATAATATTTGCTCTTAAAAAAATCTTTTTTTATATTGCAATATTCTAGACCAATGCAGGTGTAACACCACCATTGAATTTCCCCTATTAGTGTTTGTTAAATTTGCACTTTTCAAAAAATTGTGCAGAATTTATTTTTGTTTCAAATAAAGAAATACTTGGCATGAGTAAAGGAGTAAAGTTTTATCCTGTCCAGTACTATAGAAAAAATTTCACATAACATTTCATTGCGTATAAGAAAATAACCATCACTGGAAGTTCAATACCAACCTTCCTTTTGTGGTCATAAACATTGTGTTTAAATTTCATTGATTTCTATTTACTTAAACTAAAGTTATTGTGCGAAAACCAAGAATTATGCTTATTTGGGCCCTTTTTTGGCCCCTAATTCCTAAATTGTTGGAACCAAAACTCCCAAAATCAATCCCAACCTTTCTTTTGTGGTCATAAACTTTGTGTCAAAATTTCATAGATTTCTATTAACTTAAACTAAAGTTATAGTGCGAAAACCAAGAAAATGCTTATTTGGGCCCTTTTTGGCCCCTAATTCCTAAAATGTTGGGACCAAAACTCCCAAAATCAATACCAACCTTCCTTTTGTGGTCATAAACCTTGTGTTAAAATTTCATAGATTTCTATTCAGTTTTACTAAAGTTAGAGTGCGAAAACTAAAAGTATTCGGACGACGACGACGACGCCAACGTGATAGCAATATACGACGAAAAATTTTTCAAATTTTGCGGTCGTATAAAAATAATGGTGATTTAAAATACCCAAGACATATGTTTATGACACAGAAATGTTTAACTGCAATAAAATGTAGGATTAATTACTTACAACTGACAAATTTAAGGAAATATTTTTTTATATTGTGTTTGGTCTTGATTACTTCAAATAACTTTTTTTATGTTTCAAAACCTTCCAATTATATGTATAGATATTCTATGGTGCACTCCTCCCTCTCCATGTTTGTTTGAGGATATTTTTACATGGTCAAACAATTTTACTTTTAGCATTACCTCTAATGGTACACAGTGAAGACATTTTCCATGAGGCCCATGTCTGCATCTGAAAGAAATTGAAAATTTTATATGTAACCATAAACTAATACCATTGACTTACAGTTACAGGTTCCCCTTCAACTAACTGAATCATAAAATTTAACATGCAAACTTTGCTAAACTTTCAAAGTCAATAGACCATGACTGGAGGGGCTCAATAATCTACATGGAAATGAATTGTTCCAATGCTTCTCAAACCATATATCATTGATAAACCATTAGTGCTACCCATTCAAACTTTGTTGAGGTAATAAAAAAAACTAAATACTAAGCAGCACAGACCCCACTAAAACCAGAGTTCATGTCAGGTGGGATTGTTGTGTAATTCTCAAATAACAGATTTTTTTTAAATTCTGGTATTTTCTCAAAGTTTATGATGTTGAGTGCTGCAAAAGCATAGTTGTCATGTCTTTGTCTACATTTGTAACAAACAAGACAAAAATAATCTCAGCAATACTTACAACTGTTCATTTCTCTTCCTGTATATTTTCCCATCTTCTTTATCTAATATTTGGTCAACTTCATCTTCCACCACGCCTGGTGCAGAACTCCCTGGAGAAGGAGCCATATTATCTGCCTGGTGAAGGTTTGAACCAAGGTCTTTACCATCAGTTGGTAATAAATACAACATGTCACCATGCCTGATATAAAGGTAAATACATATGTATTCTAGATAGAAATTTAATGCATATGTTTAGCACATTTGGGTCTATATTCAAAAGAAAATGAAAGCTCTGATTAATTACAAAAGCAATAGGCATGTTAAAAGTACTTATTCATTGTTATTATTATTAGCCAGAAAAACAAAAAACAAAAATTTTAGGCACCACTTTAAAATGAATGCATATTGAATCCCTTCTTAGACAAATGTGTAATCCATATTGATTATTGAATATATTATATATGTTAATCAACTCAAGATCTATATAATAAATCAAGTGTTGAAGTTCTATAAAACCTACTTAATTTTATATGAATCAATGGTTTTAGCTCTAGATGTTCTTATCCAGTCTTTTTTATCTCTATTTTTATAAATTCTCCAACCAGTATCTCCTAGTTGAAACTCATTCTGTATCTGTTGAAAAAGAAAATGTAACATCATGAAATTGTACTTTTTGTACAATTAATACAATACAGTGTTTATGATTAAGTTATATTTTACAAAGCATTATTGCCATAGATAAGTATTGCAATCCCTATTCATACATATTTAGTATACCCTTTTAATTATCACTACAAGAATTCAGAATAAAATGGTAAGTAATTTTATCTTACTAATCTGTTAAGCTGTTAAAAATCATTGTGATTGATTCCTTACGAAGATTTGATTTTTAAGTCCTTTATTCATAATAACCATAAAAATAGCACCTTTTATAGTAATTTTATCAACTGACAAGCTGAGATGAAAAGTCCATAACTTGTAAACATAGTGTAGACTTTAGAGTTTTGTAATTTCATTGTTTTCAAAATTCCAAAGTAGAAAAAAAAGACAGTAACATTCTTTGTAAAGAACATCCAGGGCGTTCATTATCACTGACTTAGTATATATATTTGTTTAGGGGCCAGCTGAAGGACGCCTCCGGGTGCAGGAATTTCTTGCTTCATTGAAGACCTATTGGTGACCTTCTGCTGTTGTCTGTTCTATGGTCGGGTTGTTGTCTCTTTGACACATTCCCCATTTCCTTTCTCAATTTTATTTTAATTTGAGTTTTTATGCATTAGTTCTATATGTATGTGTAACAGCCCCTATGTTCTGTCAATTACTTTGTTCTGGCGGAACTTTTCAACTAGTTATTTCGTTCCGATGGAACTTTCCAACTAGTTATTTTATTCCCAGTGCAGTCGAAAAGTTCTGGAAACTAGAGGCTCTAAAGAGCCTGTGTCGCTCACCTGTATTTACTAATGCTTTGGAAATCGTGTAAAATAAGGTTAAAATCATAATTTAAAATATAAGATATCATTAATTAGATACTATAATAATATCAAAGATAATAGCAAAAAACTGCAAAATTTCCATAAAACTACTAACTCAGGGGCAGCAACTCAACAACAGGTTATCAGATTTGTCTGAAAATTTAAGGGCAGATATATCTAAATCTGATGACCATTTCTGCCACCGGTCAGATTTGCTCTAAATGCTTCAGTTTCAGATATAAACCAAAAACTGCATTTTACCCTATGTAATATTTTTAGCCAATACTGCCATCTTGGTTCGTGGGCAAGGTCATATTTATTGACTATAAAGAGCAATAACTTTTTAAGGGGTCGATTGACCAATTTGTAGATCTTACTTTGCTGAACATAATTGCTGTTCACAGTTTACCTTTATCTATATTAATATTAAAGATAATAACCAACCAGATGCTCCGCAGGGCGCAGCTTTATACGACCGCAGAGGTTGAACCCTGAACGGTTGGGGCAAGTATGGACACAACATTCAAGCTGGATTCAGCTCTAAATTTGGATTGTGATTAAATAGTTGACACAGCATAGGTTTCTGACACAGAATGAATGTGGTCTAATGAACTTAAACAAAAAATTTTGCCTTTGAGCAATTCACAATGCTGTTGAATATTAATCCTCTCAAAAAAATGTTTGAAGAAATTTTCTTTTTATTTATGAAATCTGAAATGAGAAAAATTGACCCCCCCCCCAATTTTTTTTTTCACACCCCCCTTTCCCTTATTCCAAAACTGATCTCAATTCAAATTTCTAATGGAGTTTGCAACAATAACTACTCATTTAAATACATCATAAAATATTAAAATGTAAAAAAAGTGCTTGTTATCACTGAATGGTAAAGATTGTTTTAATTTATCAGTTGGTAGTAAAAGTGAATATTTGAAGGCCGTACGGTGACCTATAGTTGTTAATGTCTGTGTCATTTTGGTCTTTTGTGGATAGTTGTCTCATTGGCAATCATACAACATCTTCTTTTTATATACATTGTATATTGTGTAAAACAATGATTTAAGTTGATTCAACTACTATTCTGGACAAGGAAAGATAACTACAATTGAACATTTCTTGCTATTGCGAAATATTGTGCAATAAGATATTTCTTGCTATTGCGCAATACTGTGCAATTGAAAATACTTGCTATTGCATAATACTGTACAATTGAAGATTACTTGCTATTGCGCAATGCTGTGCAATTGAAAATTTCTTGCTATTGCTGAATACTGTGCAATTGAAAATTTCTTGCTATTGCACAATACTCAATATAATAATTTTGGATCCTGATTTGGACCAACTTGAAAACTGGGCCCATAATCAAAAATCTAAGTACTTGTTTAGATTCAGCATATCAAAGAAGCCCAAGAATTCAATTTTTGTTAAAATCAAACTTAGTTCAATTTTGGACCCTTTGGACTTTAATGTAGACCAATCTGAAAACGGGACCAAAAATTAAGAATCTACATACACAGTTAGATTTGGCATATCAAAGAACCCCAATTCTTCAATTTTTGATGAAATCAAACAAAGTTTAATTTTGGACCCTTTGGGCCCCCTATTCCTAAACTGTTGGGACTAAAACTCCCAAAATCAATCCCAACCTTCCTTTTATGGTCATAAACCCTTGTGTTTAAATTTCATAGATTTCTATTTACTTATACTAAAGTTATTGTGCGAAAAACAAGAAAAATGCTTATTTGGGCCCCTTTTTGGCCCCTTATTCCTAAACTGTTGAGATCTTAACTCCTAAAATCAATCCAAACCTTCCTTTTGTGTTGATAAACCTTGTGTTTAAATTTCAATGATTTCTATTTACTTATACTAAAGTTCTTGTGAAAAAAACAAGAATAATGCTTATTTGGGCCCTTTTTTGACCCCTAATTCCTAAACAGTTGGAACCAAAACACCCAAAATCAATCCCAACCTTCCTTTTGTGGTCATAAACCTGTGTCAAAATATCATTGATTTCTATTTACTTAAACTAAAGTTATAGTGCGAAAACCTAGAAAATGCTTATTTGGGCCCTTTTTGGCTCCTAATTCCTAAACTGTTGGGACCAAAACTTCCAAAATCAATCCCAACCTTTGTTTTATGGTCATAAACCTTGTGTTTAAATTTCATACATTTCTATTTACGTAAACTAAAGTTATAGTGCGAAAACCAAAAGTATTCGGACAACGACAACGACGCTGACGCCAACGTGATATGACCAAAAAATTTTCAATTTTTGTGGTCGTATAAAAACGGCAAAAATTTCTAAAAATTACCAATATAGTGGCAGCAACCCAACAACCGGTTCTCTGATTCATCTGAAAATTTCAGAGCAGATAGATCTTGACCTGGTAGACAATTTTATCCCATGTCAGATTTGCTCTTTGGTTTCAGAGATATAAGCCAAAATCTACATTTTTCCCCTATCTTCTATTTTTAGCCATGGCGGCCGTCTTGGTTGCTTGGCCGATGGCCAGGTGAGCTAAAAAGTTGCTTGTTGAAAAGTCACGGAACAATGTAGCAAAGGAAATAAGTTGCATTATCATGCAAATTTAGTATTCATAGTATCCTCAAGAGAGGGAAGAATCCCCCTCCTCATGTGGGTACTTTTAAAAATATCAATTTCAGATTAATGTATAACAATAAATTAGAACTTATTCCATTATCATGAAGGCAACATTCTGATCGAATTAAGTACCATAATAATGAAGAGAGGGAAGAATGAGGATCAGTATATAAGACACCTTTGTTCCCCTTTGCAAAGGTTCAAAGGTAATATGTTGCGTTTTTACTTTGCATCAATTCTCCAAATGGAACTTTGTAACTGGTTAATAAGTTCTGTTGGAACTTTTGGGCTAGTTTGTTAGTTCTGGTTTTGACTTATTTGCCAAAGAGGAACTTTGTGGCTAGATGATGTTCCTTTTGACTTTTGTAATCAGTATCTTGGTTTCCCTTTGAAATGTTCAAATATATGTATAATATGATACGCTTTTACTTTGTATCACTTCTCCAAATGAAACTTTGTGACTGGTTGGAACTTTTGGGCTAGTTTGTGAGTTCCGGTTTTGACTAATTTGGCAAAAAAGAACTTTCGAACTAGTTGATATGTTACTTTTGAACTTTTCAACTAGTCACTTTGTTATGGTGGAACTTTTAAACCAGAGGAAGAACAAAGCAACTAGTTAATAAGTTCCTTCGGAACTTTTCGGCTACTAAGTTCTTTCCGCCAGGAACTTTCCAACATTGAAACAAAAGAGCATATATACTCACCTTGTTTAGGAAGTCTGCAACAGACTCTGAGGATTTAGCTTCTACTCTCTTAGTACCATGCTCAGGAGACTGAATACGAACAACCTACCACAAAAAGTAGAACTTATTTATCATAGTTTGTTATAATTGCACAGAAATTAAAGATCATGTGACTGTTCATTAATAACGTTAGAGTACATGTAGTAATTCAACCTAATACAAACTAATACAAAAAGAAAAGATTAAACTGATCATAAAAGCAAAATGAAATTTAAGTTTTTAGTTTCAATACATGGTTTATAAACATGTACATGTAGGAAGCAATACTAATAAATTCAATAAAGTAATAAAATTGCATTAATATTAACGGACTCATACATGTCAACAAAATATAAATCATAACCTTTACACTAAAATTATTTACAAAAGGAGTGTTTTGTGTTCATCTATAAGCTGAAAAAAAATTTACGTGGCAAATTGGGCGTTATGTCATGTAAATGTTCTGAAATGAAGTCAAAATGTGCATGACATTTGCATAGTTTGTATTTTGTTGTAAAAGGACTTGAAATATCTGCCTATGGACAACGCTTTTATAACGCCATAATCAAATTGTGTCTTGAGAAGTACATCATCAGTATGATATTGTTCTAGTTTATGTCATTATGATATATTTCTATTATGAATTACAAACTACGTTGAACCATAAACGTCAAAATCATTCAATCGCGTAGTGGAATGTGTGGATTCTTATAAATTCTGTATATATATAACTTTTGGACTATATTCAATCTCGGTCTATTTCTGATATTTATTCTTACATACTTTTGATTTTTTAACCCTATATGCTAACATTGCCTATGTAAATTTTAAAATTGTTTGCATGCACAATGAACGACAAATTTATGTGACGTATAAAAAAAATTTCTGACATCAGACACACAAATCAATGAATGTGTTTGTAGATAGATGTTTTAGAGTTCTGTTAAATTGTCCCTTTTAAAATTGCTATACGATGATGACTGATGTACCCATATTTTGACTATTTTATTTATTGTGTCTGTTTAGTTTACACATCAATGTAAATATAACGGAATTTGACAAGACTGTCATCAAAGTGAGAGGGTTAGCCCTATAAAACCAGGTTTAATCCACCATTTTCTACATTTGAAAATGCCTGTACCAAGTCAGAAATATGACAGTTCTTGTCCATTCGTTTTTTATGCGTTTTGTTATTTGATTTTGCCATGTGATTATGGACTTTCAGAATTGATTTTCCTCTAGCTAAGTTCAGTATTTTTGTGATCTTACTTTTTTCATATACATGTATGTAAGGGTAATGTAAGTATTTTCCCAGTCATAATTCTAAATGTATAAATTAATTAAACCTTATTCTATAGCCATCATACTATCAGGAATCTGATGTACAGTAGTTGTCGTTTGTTTTATGTAATTCATACCTGTTTCTCGTTTTTTATATGGATTACTGATTAGACCGTTGGTTTTCCCATTTGAATGGTTTTACAGTAGTAATTTTTGGGCCCTTTATAGCTAATTGTTTCATGTGAGCCAAGGCTCTGTGTTAAAGGCTGTACATTGACCTATAATGGTTTACTTTTATAAATTGTCATTTGGATGGAGAGTTGTCTCATTGACACTCACACCACATCTTCCAATATCTAATCATTATTCTAGTGCAACAACGTTTGTAACGTTCATTTTGATTGGATTATGGATAGCATCACTTATTTACATGGCATCAATTGACAATTGATGCTATGGGATGTATGCGCAAGTGCAGACAGCATATGACAGATTTTAAATACATGTTTAAACGTTGTTTTCTGTCAGTTTCATTAGAATGGAGATAACAATATTGTATTTTAGGCTCCAACAGCATCAATTGGGGATTTGATGGTCGCAAATACCAGTTTACTGTCTCCGCTAACGCATGGCCAGTAAACTTAATTTGCGACCATCAAATCCCCAATTGATGCCATCGGAGCTTAAAATACCATACAGTTATCTCCTAAATATCCAGTTATTTTGTTATTCTATTTAGTTCAAAATATCATATATATATTGTATTGTACTTTGTTTAGTAATTACAATGATATTCTGCTTAGTAATAGGTGCTGTGATTGGCACCATAAAATATCTTGTATACAGAATTGTTCAGTTTCAGTTTCTGGGAATCATATTTTAGGAAAAAACCTACAACACGACCGCCACCTATCACATTTGTTTCACAAACATAACATATGATATATTCCATTGTGATGTGATAACATACCGATGAAATATTTTTTTCTGGATTTAAAAAAGAGCATTTATAAACGGATTTAATCATAAAATATATGAATATCTGATTGGTATTTAGAGCCCTATAAATTTTGTCTCTATTGTTTTTATAACATCGTGCTTAACTTACAATTGGCTTATGCTTGGAACTAGCCATTTTTGTTGTGTATTTCAGAGGAATAGTTTTGAAAATGAAAATATTAGTAATTTTCTACAAATAACTATTAGCAGACAGCTGACTTGCAAAAGCTGAATTTGTTCACCTGCGTCAACAAAACGCTTTATAGTATAATTCATAAACCAGTGAATGCTAAACACAGTTATGATTTAGAAGTCATATTTTGTTCGAAACTGTCGCACTTGCAGGAACAAGTTAGTTTTCGGTATCAAAATATGAAGTTAAACACATAACTTTTATTGTTACATAATCAAGGAAATTTGTATATGATATATCTTATTTTAGACAATTTCATAAAAACGACTTCCGGAACCATGGAAAATATGTAAACAACATGGCTACTGTAAAGACATTTGATGTCACTGCAGGTGTGTATATTTTTAACTTAATATCATTTGCTTTGTTAAGTTTCAGCAGAATTAAACTGTCTGATGATAATCTTCAGAAGATTCATGTTTTACCTAGTTAAACCAATAAGGTTGTCAATTGAGTGTTATTGTTTTCTCTTTCATTGACTTCATATATCATATTTGATTTAATTTTGATATATTCCTACTTTATTTTCCAATCCGTTATATCTGGAATCATGTCTTACCTGAAAAGATCAACAATTTCAAATCTGTTCTAGTTACTCCGCTTTTGCCAATTGTTAGATATTCTCCGTTAACGGATTTTGATTTGTGTTCAGTCATGTTCACTCCACCTTTTAGTTTCTTAAAAGTGAATTATTTTTCTAAGTCATTATGGAAGAAGTAGGCTAAGATCCAAAAAAATTTAATCGAACCTTTTCACCCATTTTCTCAATATGCGTTGGAAGTGACGATGCCTACATTTTAGTCACGTGGTGATGGAAGTCACATGACAGATACAACTGAAAACCCTTTAATGGAAGTGCCGTATCGGAATAGGTTATTTTTTTTACTTGTGTCTTTCACTGGAAAAGATCATCAATTACGCACTCGCATTATGACATTATTTATCAAATAGAAGGTGTGACTGTCTCCCTGCACTATTAAAGTTTCAAGCATCTTCAGGATTGTCATTCTGTAGGGTAGTCTAGAAATTATTCATGTTCTGTAAGTACATAATCTAAATTTCTATACAACTGCAGAGAGGGTGACTAACTAATTAGATTTTGATTTCCTGAATATTTTGGGCAGTACAGCATCAAATTATTTACCTATTAGTATCCCAATACATTATGTACATGTATGTGTTTGAAGTGATGATGCCTACATTTTGATCACATGGGAATGAAAGTCACATATAAGGGATACATGTACATGTATAACCAAATATTGTATTTTGGAACTGGTGTATATACAAATGTATGAAACTTTCTTTAATAAATTATTTCTGAATTCTCTGTACTAAAATAAACAAAAATAAATATCATGTTGAAATACCCTGGCAAAAAAAGTGAGGACTTGTTATTTTGTGAAAATATACATTGTAGGTTTCAATATGGTGACTAACCACCAAAGCCAATTAAATACATGTAGTACTTAGGAATTTAGTTTGTAACTTACAGTAGAATATAGTATAGGGCACATATCACCATGGTCACTATTTTTGGCAGTTAATGTAACATTTTCCACACCAAGATCTCAATACATTATGAACATAGTTATCAACAGTCATGATCATCTACAATGTACATCTACATTTTTTGTACATTGTTGAAATGGAAAGTCATTCAATATGGTGCTCATTAAAAACATATTTACAGGTGAAATTTAAAATGATATTACATGTTTTCCTGATTTTTCCTGAAACAAGTTCACCTATATCTTTGGTATAAAATATGAAGAGAGCTGTTTGAAGTAAATATAAAACTTATAAATAAAATAATATTGCAGAAACCTGTTTTATTTGTCTTTTTTTACAGTTACTGGATTGCCTCCAAAACCGAATCATATGATACCAAAGTTTCATAACAGAAGTAACCTTTTTCCATCAACATTCACAAATAAATTATATGAAGAAAAGCAAATCACCACTAGTCAAAGACAAGCATGGTCTGCTGATCCTCGTAAAAGATCACAAATAGAAAGTATTTGTGTAGACACTAAGAATAATTTGGATGTAAGTAAAACTACAGTAAAGCAAGAAAAAAGTGCTCCACGCAGAAGACCTTTCAGTGCTAAAGCCAGATTAGAGAGTTTATCATCGAAGCCACCAAGAACAAAACATGCACGTGACAATGTATCAGTGGAGCCTGTTCATGGTTCATCAAGAAACACATGCATGGAACTGGTACCAGTTGGTGGTAAAGAGGTACCAGTAGTTGACATTGGAGACAATGCACCATATCCTACTTATCATTATTTATTGAATTCTAAAGAAAAATATGTGTCAGATGATACAAAACCTTTTCTCCCTGGTTTGGCTGACAATAGAGTTCCTCCACTGACCCTTAACCACGCATCAGAGGCTCCAGTCTTAATCACAGCTGGTCCATCAATAAAACCTATGGTACATGGTCTAAATTCTCATCAGGTTATTTTTGGGACAGACAATGATGGACAACCACAAGATATTAAATATGATCTTAGAAAACCATCAGTTTTGATAAAACAAGAAAGGTTTGTATGAAATTGTTAAAATGATCACATAATAGCTCTGCTGTTTAGATCAAATTGTACTGCAGTGGTCTGTTTTAAAGTTATTAAGATTTATACTTGAGTTGCTTTCCCATTGGATCACTTGAACAGCTACATGTATACGTTAGATAACAGATAATACATACCAATACAACTGACTGAATGTTATAGCATATTCATTGTTATGATTGTTAAGGATAGAAATTGATATGATGGCGAAAACCCTTGTGATATTTTTTCTAGCTGTTTTATTTTGTGGTTTGTCATCAAGTTTAACTATCATATACATTGATTAGTGTTAAGTACAATGTAATACAAATTTGATCCTATTACATAAATAACATTTGAAAATATTGTGCCTTGGTAAAATAAAAATAAAATGATCAACTTAAAATAGAAAATCTGTTTTTTTTAATAATTGTTTTTATAAGTCATACATTGTATATGCCAATAGTTATATCAAATGATTCAAAGTTACTTAATTTAAGAGGAGTACAATAAATTATGAATGATACATTTTGCCAGGATTATTAGTTTGCAGTCAGTGATTTATGAATGTTTCTAATTTTTCATCTACATAGAGAACTTGCAGTCAATGTACAGGTCATTCTGTGTTATAACATTTTGAGTGACTTCATTGCTTTACTAAAGTACTGTAATTGAATAAATTGACTGATTTTCATCTGAACTTTGTATGCCAAGTTATTACTTCACACATTATTTGATGAAAGTATCTGTTTGAGAGAAATTTATAGGAAGGTACATGTATATATTACTTGTTATAAATGAATATATATGACTCTGGACAAAGATTACAGTCTGTTATATTCTAATGATTTATAAACAGCAAAATCTACTCGCATTATACAAAGATAAAATAATCACAATTTAGCAAAGAAAAATTACATACTCAATGATATACAGCTGGGTTGAAAATCTATTAAATATTTACAGCCACAGAGGGTAAAAATCAGTTAATCAATTCATAGAATTTTGCCTAATTTTGTTTAAACTTCATGTATTAAAATATTAGATGTCAGTAGCAAAAATGAGAAAACGTAACAAGTGGAAGGATACCATATTGACTTGGCTTTGTAACTTTTTTTCAAAGTAATAATATACATATGTGTATGTGTTGGTCAGGTTATAAGTTTTTAGTGATTATATAGAATGCTTGCAATAATAGTGAAATTATGTGACAGCTTTTGCAGATTTTATTGGAAAGGGTGTGAGTTATCTCCCATGTAAAACTCAAATTTTAAGTCGAAGATAACCTCAGGTATATTTTAATATCTTGCATAGTTATTCAGTATTCTCAACATAGTGCAGCAGATTCTATTGTGTTGGAAAGAGAAATAAATAAATAAATGAGGGGGGGACAAAAATGTGTAATACTCATATAGCTAAATTGTGTTTAATTTATGACAACTTTTCAACTCATTATTTAATACTCGTTATTAAACATACAAATAGAAATTTCACTTGATTTCATAAATGAAATGCATTATTATTTGCATTATGAACCGCTACTTCATGGATATTCATTACAATAGTTCAATCATTTATACTGCTCATGTAGAATTAGGAATTTATTTATTCTCATTTTGTGTTTTTGCTAAGTTGACTCAAACTTAAGAATAAACATTTGCACTAAAATTGTTTAATACTGCAACAATATGATTGACTTTTAGACCTTTGCCATCAACATTAGAACCTTTAAGGTCTTGGTTAACAGAGGATAAGAGTATACCAGGCATCAATGACTGCTTGATATTTCTACCAGCCATGGACAATTATAAAGATTTGCCAGAGGTACCTCCACCACACAGTGTTCAAGATGATCTACCATTCACATCAAAACTACCACCACAGCAAGCAGTAAGTTTTTACATCTCTCTTTGTTTTAACTGTAGAAATGAGAACAGTATCTCATCTTGGATATATAAACTCTCAATTGGCATGCAATTAGAATTACAGAGCAACTGTTGATGGCGACAGGTTAAGCCTTTCTCATTGTTACACATTGCCTATGAGTTTTCCACTGTGAGATAAGTTCTGTTCTATTAAGGTCATAGGCATGATACAAGAATTACAGAATACTTAAGGGAGATAATTGATAATTATCACCACTTACCTAGGAATATTTTCAGTTGCTCTGTAATTCTTGTATCATGCCTAGCCCTATGACCTTACTTATATCACAGCAGAAAACTCATAAAGACCTCTTAGGATATAAGCTTTTTTGCTTATTTGGTGCATTTAGTTGTCAAATAGATTTACAATGTGACTCACTGCTATAGTACGTAGAAAAACGGAAAAACAGATAATTTGTTCATTTCTATTTGCAAAACCTATATATTTGATAATCTCCTTGTATATGAATTTTAAACTCTTTTACATGTTTTAAGTATAGGGTAAATTTAAAAAAGCAGACAATTTTCTATGATGGCAATTTAATATTTGAAATTGAGAATGGAAATGGGGAATGTGCCAAAGAGACAACAACCCGACCATAGAAAAAAACAACAGCAGAAGGTCACCAACAGGTCTTCAATGTGTATATTCCCAGTTCGCAAACTAAATTAGCAAAATTTTTAAATACATTTGTACTACATGTATCTTAAATCTCATTTACAGAATTTATGTGAGCAAAACATCCACCAAAATGTAGTTTAAAAAAAAATAAAAAAAATACACAGACTCAAGTTAAACAATACTAAATTCCAAAATATCAAAGAATGTTTGTATCTTTAGTTTAGTGATTAGCCTTCTTTGTGGTTTCCTTTTGAACTTTCAAACTTATAATAGCAGTTAGGATTGCATTAAATGTCTAAAACATATAATAATACTTTCAGGTAACAAAGAAATATCATCATCCAGCTTTTGTAAGTACATTGTATTGCATATTTATTATGAATAAATTGTGTTTACGATTATTATTTGTGACAAAAAGTAAAATTTGAAGATGAAATAAAATGCAAAATACATGTATCTAACAATGAGATACTGAATAAAAAAAATTATTGTTTACATTGTGTAAATGAAAATAGCATTTTTTTAAATTTGGTGCATCCGATTTTTTTCTCTCAAAATACTTTCCTCAAAAAGCTCAAATGCAAGGATGTTTTAGTACTTGAATACCCCCCAAAAAATCATGTAAGTCCAAACTTGCCTGGTGGTGTTGGATCCTTACTTTCTTGATAATATCTTAATTCATCAACACTAAAAATGTACATTTCTATAATAATCTAATAAATTTAAATACAGGATAAGAAGCATGTTGAAGATTGGGTGTGTAATCACAGTCGACCAGGGTCATCTCAAAGAACTGATCATCAGTAAGTCTATATTTATATATTGTTGTCTATACAAAAAGGTAGAGATAGACAAGTATTATGAAACATAAATAGTAAGAATTAAAAAAACAAAAACAGGCTTATCAAAATTGCATTTAAACCATGACTTTATATTGGCACAAAAACATTAACAAAGGACATGTCATCTTCTGATGATTGTCAAAACTACAAATGGCATTTCTTGATGATTAAACAATGCTATTGTATGTACCAGTAATTACATTATTTATAAAAGATGAGTAGTATCAGGATTCCTTGTACACCCATTTGATGTAGAATGACAGTAAATACACTGATTGTCATATTGAAATATATATATACTTATTGCATGAGAATATTCATATTTTTCTAATGTCAAAAGAAGAAACAAAAAGAAGTGAGTAATATTTATTACAATGTTTATCAGATTAATGTGTGTGGCAGTAATGCATTTAATTTGCCATTAGTCATTATACAACCATCCATCCATTAGTGTGGCAGTGTAAAATACTTCATCATAGCTAGAAAAACATTGCAAACTTTATTAAGTTGAAGGATAATTCATATGAATTCTAACTTACATGTGTCTTTTCTTTGGTTCCTTTTCATCAAGTGCTGATAAAGTTTCACAAATTTATGATATTATAGGGAAACTGATAAAAGCTTTCAAGTACCTGTTCTTAAACATGAGTTGCTATTATTCCGGATTTCTGTTTCAATTAGTGTTTATACTGTATCCCTTCAAATATACTTTCTTTACACCTCAATTCTTTACAACAAATGAATTTATATCAAATAAGAAAGTATGCTTGCCTATATTATGAAAGGCACGAAACTTAAAGGAGAATATTACATCCCACATCTTTTGGTGATAGTAACACATTGCTATTATTATTTTAATACCATGAGCATGGCAGTCTGTATTATTGCTGACTTATTTAAAGAAAAAGTGGTGATAATGACGAGACAACCTCACATTACATCTTGTGTACCTTGTCATTTTTTGCAAATAAGTGTCTCAGCCCTTTTACTGTGGTGGCAGACAAAGGTAGCGGTTGCACTATTGCTTAGGCCACATTGTATCTTGTTTATAAATTGAACCATGATGTAAACATAAATATGAAATAAAAATTGGACCAGGTTTAATTTGATTTTAAAAATTTGTTTTTGCCAGAGTGACACAGATAGCTATTGTTATTTTGTAATTTAATAATAAGCTTATAATTAGCTAGAAGACTAGAAATATTTCCATTACAATAAATAGTTTGTGTTTGTAAATCATTAACTAGCATGCAAGTTAATCTATGGTAACCATTTCAGATTATGAGAATAATCAATATGTCAGTTAAACTTAACTATTTTCAGTTAAAAAAACTTACAAATTCTGTTATTCTGTAAACATTTAATTTTCACCCTTTTTTCTCTAATCTTCAAAAAATTAACCCCTTTTTTCTCTAATCTTCATTTTTTTTGCCCGTTATTCTCTAATCTTCATTGTTTAAGGGCATTATTCTTTAATCATTTAACCCCATCCAATCCCTCATGACTGTGATGTTGTACATAAATTTTAAATTGTTGTTGTCTGTTTAATTTTAATTACAGAAGCTACCAAACAACATACAGGAATGCTGGTGACATCAGAGAAGAAATAACAGAATTAGAAAATTTAATGCAAGGTTAGCATAAAGTTTGCAGACCAAGTGTATTTTGCATGCTTCATTTGACATCCTTTAAACATGAATTTTTGATAAAAAAAAATTGTAGCTTTAAAGTACTGGTATTTTTGATTCCGAAAAAGATCTGGAAGAATGAAAATTGAGAAAGTACAATGTAAGTTCTATGAAGGCAAGTTTCTTTTCATATTTGATGATTTAAAAAATTGTTTTAATTGAGACAGTTCAAGTCAAAATTTAAAAAGCATATCAATCTATTTTATTGAATCATAACTTTTTGGACTCCATATAGACAAGGTCCAATTTGATTAAAAAACAAAAACACAATCAGTCCTCAAAGTTTTTGATGTAATTTCAAGTTTAACTCTATAAATCTTTTTACAAGTTTTTTAAGAGGTCGACAAATTTGTCATACTAGCACAGTTCAGAATTAGTTTCTAGGTGTAGAAAAGTTAAATTCGAGGTATATGTATTATTCTTTTACAACAAGTTTATTTTATCATTACAGGATTAGGTAATATAGATTCAGATTGTGGAATGGTGAAATTCCAGGGTGAGATTGATAGATTCAGACAGATGTACAGAGAAACAATGAATATGGTCCCAGAGAGGTAAGTTATATGTTACTGTATTATTCCTTGATCTATATGTAACAACTGCTCTTCATTGCTTCTAATTCCATGCTAGAACTTTTATATAATGGAAGTGTGTCATTATTTACTATTTCATTATTAAATATTGGGGCCTCATTTTGGCTGTGACAATGTAACTAAAATACTATATTGGCAGCTTGTCAACACTGAGGTTGTGAATTGGAAACCTGCAAGTGGAAGTTGATCTCAACTGTAATGAATTGACTAGGATTGTCAGTTTTCCTGTGGTTTTCACAGGGAACTCCAGATTCCTCCATTAATAATTATTGCCAGCCATTGAAATAGCCTATAGTGCTGAAAGTGGTGTTAATCAATCAATTAAATATTTATTCACATTTCAAATCTGTAGTTATAACCCAGACCATATGACTACTGTGACTTAGTTCCTTCATTCATATATATAATATTCATATTTTACATTTCAGATTACTTCACTCGCCTAAAGATCCAGACACAGTGAGTTTTTAATTTTTATATATTAGAACAAACAGTTTTAAGCCAGTGTGTAGTAATATTTTTAATTCGTTGCATTAATATCTTGTTTGAATCAATATTCTTTTTAAATATCAAACAATCAAAATAATGTATTACTAAAAATTTAGAACTTAAAAATGTTTTTTATTTATTAAAACAAGTAACAATATGATCAGAATTATAAATATACTTTCTATTCACTGTTTTATTCTAAACTGAAAGTGTAATTTTTGGGATGCAATCAAAACCCTATAATACTGACTTGATATCCAAATCTTCTAAGGCTTATTGCTACCTTTTTGATACACAAAATATAGTACATTTATCATAACATTCTATACATCCTATACATGAATATTTCCATAAATTTATCAATGTAATATATGCTCAGATATTCAAGTCACAAAAGGGTGTTACACTTGTCAAGAAAATAACACAACTTTTGCAAGGTGCAGGAATCTAATAATCTGTTCTAAAAATATAAATGATGTCATTGTTAAAGTCATCATTAAAATTTGAAGTTATCTCCCATTGTTTAGAATTGTAGTTGAATGAACTACAACCAATATTTTAATGACATTGCAATATTTGATTTAACTTTCCACTGATAAATTATCACAATCTTTACCCTTCTGCGCTTACAAGCACTTTGATTAGTAACTGTAGCTTCCATAACACCTTCTTTTAACTCTAATTTCTGACTTGACCATAATTATGTAGACTGCACTGATGGTCTATAGTAGAATACAATGTAGTATTATGCTTCTATTGAGTCTCAAGTGTGCATGATTATAATACAAATAAATGAGGTAGATAGCAAAAACATTTTTTTTAGGATATTTTGACAGAAATTGAATGTTGAAAGTAGACTGGAATTATTATTCAGTTTCGAATTACATATTTGGTGACATGTTTTTCCTCTTTTAAAAATTGTTGAATGTTCTATTTACCCATTGCTTGTTTCTGTAATATTCTTGTACGTAGGAGAAATTCCAAAATGATATATTGCTTCTAAAAACATCATGTATCAGGCTTTCAAATATTCGGCTTTGAGGGTTTCTAATGAAGGTAAATCTACCACAGCACTTCCGATGCATAACATTTTTTAAACATTTTTTTATAACACTACACGTTTATATCTTAAACTTTTCTCCTGATAAATTTTATGTATATTACAGTTTGGTGTCAAGGAGTTTTTGAAACAACATGTGGACATCATGAATGAAATACACAGGAAACACACACTTTGTCTTGAAGAACTGAGGATCATAGAGGTTGAAGCAGGAATAGATAGTAGTCGCAAATATTTCAAACACCGTACTGTCCCACCTGACACATGAGTCAAATGACAGATTGTATGATTTGTTAGTGCTAGAGAGTTGTCCCAGTAATGTTTCAGATGTTTTGTGTGGTAAATAGACTAGTGTTTGTAACGAGAAGTGACAAAACACAGATTGAATGAAGTTTTCTGGAAGGTATATTTACAGTGGACATTTCGTCTTGTTCAACACAGTAATGTAGAAAGCTTATAAAAACAGATTCAAAGATGAAAATCAGAAAATTGAAAAAAAGAGATCAAAAATGATTATCCAGATAAAGAAACTGTTACAACCTATTCAATGATAAAAAAGGACAACAAAACTTATAATAGTTGTACAATAACGCATACAACAAGTACTTACCTCAAGATTATGAAATATGGGAAAAGTTCTGGTCAAATAGAAATAAATTATTGAATGAAGAAGATGACTATTGCTGAAGAAGGCAAAGCAAAACATAACATGAAATAGAAGAGACTCTAATTTGCACATGTAAATCAACCATATGTGTTGTTTATACTGGTAGTCAAGTGAAATAGAAGAGATAGTCTAGTTTGCACATGTCGATACACCCTATGTGTTGGTCACACACTAGTAATAAAGCACTTTTAAGTAGTTATTATTACATTACTGATCTTTTATCAGCAAAATATGGTATTGTAGTGAAATGTTGTTCAAATTTATAATCATCAAATGCAATCATTGTTTATGGCTTTACACATACAGTATAATGCACAGATGATCCAAAAGGTCAAACTGATGTAGATTTCTTCATGGGTTAATGAATTTAACTTGATGTTATTAGTAAGTAGCAGATCCTTAAGTAGAGGTTACAAGCTTTCCTGAGTTGAGGGAAAATTTGAATTGCAGTGCTTTGCTGTTGAATAGAAAATCATCAAATTCAATCATTGTTTTACTAGTATGTGTTTAAACATGAAATCTAATGCATTGATGATCACAAAAGTCAAATGTTTTGAACGTTTTCAATTTCACATTTATAGAAGATGCTATTTTGTTTTCAGTAAACAGCAGATGGTTTGAAGTCTGTTATTGTTATTGATTTGAGAGAGAACAACATAATTTGGCATATGAAAAATAAAGGCTTTTAAAGTTATTTACATTTATTTTATACAGCTTCTTGTTTTGGGACTTTTTTTTATAAATTTATAATAAGTATTACTGTCTAATATACAAAACACTATTCTGATAATGACAAGAAATACAGAAAAAACAGCAAACTATGTCAACCACCTCACTCATGATTGAAAACACAACAAACTATGTCAACCACCTCACTCATGATTGAAAACACAACAAACTATGTCAATCACCTCACTCATGATTGTAAACACAACAAACTATGTCAACCACCTCACTCATGATTGAAAACACAACAAACTATGTCAACCACCTCACTCATGATTGTAAACACAACAAACTATGTCAACCACCTCACTCATGATTGAAAACACAACAAACTATGTCAACCACCTCACTCATGATTGAAAACACAGCAAACTATGTCAACCACCTCACTCATGATTCAAAACACAGCAAACGATGTCAACCACCTCACTCATGATTGAAAACACAACAAACGATGTCAACCACCTCACTCATGATTGAAAACACAACAAACGATGTCAACCACCTCACTCATGATTCAAAACACAGCAAACTATGTCAACCACCTCACTCATGATTCAAAACACAACAAACTATGTCAACCACCTCACTCATGATTCAAAACACAGCAAACTATGTCAACCACCTCACTCATGATTCAAAACACAACAAACTATGTCAACCACCTCACTCATGATTCAAAACACAACAAACTATGTCAACCACCTCACTCATGATGCAAAACACAGCAAACTATGTCAACCACCTCACTCATGATTCAAAACACAGCAAACTATGTCAACCACCTCATTCACGATTGAAAACACAGCAAACTATGTCAACCACCGCACTCACGATTGAAAACACAACAAACTATGTCAACCACCTCACTCACGATTGAAAACACAACAAACTATGTCAACCACCTCACTCATGATTCAAAAACCACCTCACTCGTGATTTAAAACACAGCAAACTATGTCAACCACCGCACTCATGATTGAAAACACAACAAACTATGTCAACCACCTCACTCATGATTCAAAACAGCAAACTATGTCAACCACCTCACTCATGATTCAAAGCACAGCAAACTATGTCAACCACCTCACTCATGATTGAAAACACAGCAAACTATGTCAACCACCTCACTCATGATTGAAAACACAACAAACTATGTCAACCACCTCACTCATGATTGAAAACACAACAAACTATGTCAACCACCTCACTCATGATTGAAAACACAGCAAACTATGTCAACCACCTCACTCATGATTCAAAACACAGCAAACTATGTCAACCACCTCACTCATGATTCAAAACACAGCAAACTATGTCAACCACCTCACTCATGATTCAAAACACAGCAAACTATGTCAACCACCTCACTCATGATTCAAAACACAGCAAACTATGCCAACCACCTCACTCATGATTCAAAACACAGCAATCTATGTCAACCACCTCACTCATGATTCAAAACACAGCAAACTATGTCAACCACCGCACTCATGATTGAAAACACAACTAATCATTTTCATCTTGTACTCTTCTGAAACAACTGTGACCACCAATGGTTTTTGGTGGGGTTCTTGTTGATCAATGTTTACTTTCCACCTTTGAGTTGAAATAACTCTTTGGTATCTTTTGCCATTTTATAGATGGTTCCACTTGGTGCACATATAATGTAATTTGAAGTGTATAATTGCTAGCCAAATTGCAGGGAGCCAGTTTTAATCTATCTTGATTGTATGTTTAGCATTCCAGTGATATGTCACTTAATTTTTAAAAGCATAATAAAAAGTTTCGTAACATAAGCAACATGACAGGTGCCACATGTGGAACAGGATCTGTTTACCCTTTCAGACGACAGAGTACCTGAGATCACCCCAGTTTTTGATTGGATTCGTGTTGCTTAGTCTTTAGTATTATATGTTGTGACTTCTGTACTACTATTTATCTGTTTGTTTTTTATTTTTAGCCATGGTGTTGTCACTTTATTTTTAATCTTTGAGTTTGACTGTCCCTCTGGTATCTTTTGTCCCTCTGGTATCTTTTGTCCCTCTTTTCTTCCTCTTGAAATGCTCAGGGGGTCTCTTCCTACATAAAGGTAAACACGGGGCACATTTTGGGAATGTCAAATACAGCAGTGGGAAGTTATATATCAATGGAGAGAAATTTATATGTCAATGGGTCATACAAGTGAAGCTGTGTTCTGATCTTTTTATCTCCCTATATGAATTACTAATTCCATCTGGATAACCTATATATATGCACAGTGTCTAATGGTCCTGACTATAGTTTACTTGGAATTAGCAGTAGATGAAATAGTCAGTATAATTAAAATCACTCATGCTTCAGAAGAATGAATTACAGTGAGACAGAGTTGATTTTGCTGATGAGTGAACTACGGGGAAACAGAGTTTATCAATGTTTATAATATTCTGATTTATGGAGCTATGTACCAATCATCAAGCAACTAAAGAGCGAACTCATCTCCAAAACTAGTATTCAGTCTGAAAAATCACCAGTATAAAATTAAAATTAATTTATGAATGAATCATCTTGTTTATAGACTAGTCTTATAGGAATTAACTCCTGCTATTTTGTTCCCAAGGGTATCACCAGCCAAGTAGCCAGCAATTTGTGTTGACATGAAATATCACTGATATATTTTTTCTGTTAATTTCCTGGGTTTTTATGCGACTGCAAAAAATTTTGCGGTGGTATATTGGTATCACGTTGTCGTCGTCGTCCGAAGAAGAAGGGTTTCCGGATAATTACTTTAGTATAAGTAAATAGAAATCAATAAAATTTTAACACAATGTTTATAACCACAAAAGAAAGTTCGGGATTGATTTTTGGGGTTATGGTCCCTAAGGTTAAAGAATTAGGTGCCCAAAGGGCCCACAACAAGCATTTATCTAGTGTCAGGACAATAAGTTGTGTATAAGTATATCAATTGTTCTGAAATTGTACCACAATGAGTAGAAGGTTGGGATATATTATAAGGGTTATGGGGCAAACAGTCTAGGAACAAAGGGCCAAAACAAGCATTTTTATAGTTTCAAGACAATAAATTGGAGTTATCTTTCTTTGTTTTTTTTTAATTTTGAATAATTAGAAACATTTTCTACACCAGCCATAAATAGCTTTTGTTGTATTTGTTACATTATTCCAAAAATTTTTGATTCAACTTTATTATAGACTTGGCCTAGTAAGTACTTCTACTGTTGGAATATCCCTTTTTGTCCGTATCACTATGTCTGTCTGCCCTATAAGATATCTGTTATATTTGGTTGAAGAATTACACAACAGAGGTTTCTGAAATTCGGCATCCGGATTTATGTGTTATCTAACTGTAGTTAATGATGCGTTTTATGATTCATCAGCCTTTGACAACAACTTTATATTTACTGAACATGTTTTGTCTCTCGTCAAGAAAGTCAAAAGAAGTATGCCATTTCTGGCAGAGGCGTCGACACTACATCATGGTTTGATTAGGTCAGTTTATAGGGATGCACTGGTTGTTTCTATCATGAGTTTATTTACAACCACTGGATCGATGTCATTGCTATTGGAGTTTTTATTCCCCGAGGATATCACCAGCCCAGTAGTCGACACTTCTATGCTGACAAGAATTACCATTGATATGGTCATATTTATAAACTAACTGTTAACAAAACTTTTGAAGTTTTGAAATAGTAAGGTTTTTCTACCTCGGGAATATATTACCTGAGCTGTATTTGGCATTTAGGAATTTTGGTCCTCAATGCTCTCCTACTTCGTACTTGATTTGTTTTTTGTTTTTGGATTCGAGCGATGACTCTTTGTAGACGAAACGTGCGTCTGGCGTAACAACAAAATTTATTCTGTTATCTATGAGGAGTATATTTACAATCACCGGGTCGATGCCACTGCTAGTTGAGTTTTAATTCCCGGAGGATATCACCAGCCAAGTAGTCAACACTTCTGTGCTGACATGAATTATCATTTATATTGTCATATTTATAAATTGACTTCACAAAACATTTGAATTATTGAAATACCAAAACTTTTCTACCTAAGGAATAGATTACTCGAGCTGTATTTGGCAACACTTTTTGGAATGATGGTCCTCAATGATCTTTCACTTCGTACTTTATTTTACCTTTTATTTTTATGGGATTCGAGCGTCACTGATGAGTCTTTTGTAGACGAAAAAAGCGTCTGTCGAAAACACAAAATGTAATCCTGGTATCTATGATGAGTTTATTTACAACCACTGGGTCGATGCCACTGCTTGTGGGGTTTTTAATTCCCCGAGGGTATCACCAGTCCAGTAGTCAGCACTTCTGTTAACTATCATTGATATGGTCATATTTATGAATTAACTGTTTACGAAACCTTTTAATTTTTGAAATACTAAAGTTTTTCTACCTTAGGAATAGATTACCTGAGCTGTATTTGGCAAACTTTTAGGAATGTTGTTCCTCAATGCTCTTCAACTTCGTACATTATTTAGCTTTTAATTATTATTTTTTCGAGCGTCACTGATGAGTCTTTTGTAGACGGAACGCGCGTGTGGCGTAAAAACAAAATTGAATCCTGGTATCTATGATGAGTTTATTTACCACCACTAGGTCGATGCCACTGCTAGTGGAGTTTTAATTTCCCTAGAGTAATACCAGCCCTGTAGTCCTCAGTTTTGTGCTGACATGAATTATCATATTTATAAATTAACTGTTTACAAAACTTTTGAATTTTGAAATGCTAAGGCTTTTTCTACCTTAGGAATAGATTATCGATCTGTATTTGCCAAAATTTCTAGGAATTTGGGTCCTCAATGATCTTCTACTTCGTACTTTATTTGGCCTTTTTATTTTATTTTTTGGGATTCGAGCACATCATCAATAGTAATGCTTCCTCAGTCATGGTCGATATACTTTAAATGTTAAGTCTATGTTGATTATATGGAACAGAGAACTTTGTCTGTTTTAAACTCCTAACTTATTGTTCTGAACCAATATTGTTTTAACACAATTACTGATTATTGATATTTTCCGTGTGGCATCCATATTTACTACAGCTGTATGGTATCAGGCTGGAACTTGGCCCTGTAGACACTGTATATATTTGTCTGTATCTATATTTCCACCTGATATTATACATGCTGTTTTTCCCTTTCCCACAACACCTTTCATAGCTGCAGCTACGGTAGCAGCGCCTGCTCCCTCTGCCCTTATATGGTTCATCTCACTCAAAAGCTTAACTGCATCAGCCACTTCCTGTAGGCTAACAACAATCGAATCTGTCACAAGGCTTTTTACCAGAGACAACATTTCAGGAAGAACGGATTTTACTCCAATACCATCTACAAAACTAGTCCGAAAAGAAAATGTGACTTTTTCCTCGGCTTGTAATGCTGCTTTCAACGGACAGGCTGTCTCCACCTCACATGCATATACTTTGATGTTTGGATTGTGTGCTTTAGCAGCTATAGCTATGCCACAAATCAGACCTCCTCCTCCATAGGGAACTATAATGTTACTAATATCAGGTATACAATCCACTATCTCTAAACCTATTGTGCCAACACCTGAAATATATAAAATTTGCATTAGTATCTAACTAGCAGAAGCGAAGGTTGAAACATATATATATATATATATATAATATTATAATTATGCTAACTTAAGCATACTTCTAAACAGACTATTCTTAATTTTTGTCTTTAAAGAGACATTAACTGACGAATCATAACCACCGAGTTGAGTCAAAAACCTCAATTTGATTTATAACTTGCTTCCAGACTGACCCGAATTACAAAAGAAATCAATAGACAATGAACCAAACTTAATGAAGCATCAGCATTCGTGTTGGGTTTTTTTTATCGGACTAGTCGTCACCTTATCATAATCAACCAAGATTACATCCAACGACTACAAATAGTCATGTGACATATGTTATAATAAATAAACATTAAAAGAAAAACAAGTACAAAAGTGTCATAGATTAAAATATATATGTGAATCTTCATTTACCTGCAAGGTCAAGTAGTCATCTAAATAAAACATGTTGATCAAATGCGCAACTTATCACCTACTAAGTATCAAATAAAAAGTTGCATTCGAACCAAACTGATACAGAATTTTTGTCTTGCAGACCATCAAAACATCAGTAATTTTTATAGTTAATTTTAACATAATTAATCCGAACTGAGATCTAATAGCAAATTATTATTCTAATCAGCCGCTTTAATCAATGGTTGTAGCAAACAGAATGTATTTTAATTTTTGCTTTTAATCAAGGCTTTTGTACGTTTACATGTTACTCTTTATTTGTGAAAATGAAATGTCTGGCAAAAAACTTGTATATCTGGTCTATCTAAACCAATCACATGTCGTCCAATAATAGTTTCATGCAAAAGAGTTTTTTTCTATTCATGATTCGTAATTTATTCAATTTTCAAGTTCTTTTAAAAAAGAAACAAAAATATAAACGCCAAAAAAACCAAAAAAAAACCAGTTTCATTTCAACGAGAATTATTATATGATACATATAGCATATCATTTTGAAAAACAGTGCAACTGATTAAATACATCTCTGAATTTAGTTATTATATAGTTATCAAAAGTACCAGGATTATAATTTAGTACGCCAGACGCGCGTTTCGTCTACACAAGACTCATCAGTGACGCTCATATCAACATAGTTGTAAAGCCAAACAAGTACAAAGAACCAAATTGTCAATATTAAGCTATAAGTTAAGGCGACAGTGGGTTATCGATTTTCAAATTCCGTAAATCGATCCGGGTGTGATAAATTAAGAAAACAAAACTGATGGCATCGTATGAACTCCAAAAGGATTGAGAGCGTATGCGTCAGCAGGGTAAAAAGTAAAATCACAAAAATACTGAACCCCGAGGAAAATTCAAAACAGAAAGTCCCTAACCAAATGGCAAAATCAAATGCTCAAACACATCAAACGTAAGAGTCTTTTGTTATGCATGCATTAAAACTTTTAACCCCGCTGCAAATGTTTGCACCTGTCACAAGTCCGGAATCAGATGTACAGTAGTTGACATTTGTTTATGTAATTTATACGTGTTTCTCGTTTCTCGTTTTTTTTATAGATTACACCGTTGGTTTTCCCGTTTGAATGGTTTTACACTAGTAATGTTGGGGCCCTTTATAACTTGTTGTTCGGTGTGAGCCAAGGCTCCATGTTGAAGGCCGTACATTGATCTATAATGGTTTACCTTTATTAATTGTTATTTGGATGGAGAGTTGTCTCACTGGCACTTACACCACATCTTCCTATATCTATTGACCAGCATATGAATTCACACTCATTCAAAATATCACAATCGTAAATGTGTTATAATCGGTTAAAGTACTGTCAGACGATTACACTGGTACTCAAAGTCTAAGACAAGGAAACAATGTCGCAATTGAGTTGAAACACCGAGACATAGCATTGGTTAAACAAATCGCGATGACGGCTATCAAACTTGATTTCAGTCTTTTTTATAACACTGTTGGAACAGTTTTTGTGTGAGGAGCACATCCTTTATCATGAAGTCGGCATTGTTTGAACATGCATGCACGAACGAAATAGGCAAATATGTTAACGTCAACAATAATGATCTGTCATTGATTCAATTATAAATCTTTCTTTCTATGTGTCAACATCAGGGAGAAGATAAAGATACTAGACAGGCCTTTTTTCCAGCAAATTGAATGAAGTCATCTTTTGTGATTTTTGCTATTGAAATTAGCGAAATTGTTCATAAACTCATATTTCTAATGACCAAACATAAGGAATCTTTAAACTTACGTTTCTAATTTTTGTAAAAACAGTTCTGTTAAGCGAGACAATGTCCTAGATCTATCAATATAATGGAATAGGATGCAAATGTCATACAAGTGAAATGTTTGGCTAGCTTTAAAACCAGGTTTAATCCAACATTTTCTACATAAGCAAATGCCTGTACCAAGTCAGGAATAAGACAGTTGTTATCCATTCGTTTGATATGTTTGAACTTTTAATTTTGCCATTTTTGTCCGTTTTGAATATTTTAATCCAGTCTTGAAAGACGGCATAGAGATTATATAAAGAAATAGCTGTGATTGGCTGTTATATCATTTGCACAGTTTTCCGCAGCTGGAAGCATATTAATTTAATGAAGTTGCATACAAGTGCACTTATGTCTTTAAAAGAATGATATTATAGACTGTATTTTTTAAGTTTTGAAAACAAATGTAATGTTTACACAATTTACAGTCTTTTTCATTTGTTTGACAGTTTAGAATTTTCTACTATCTACACTTCACTTTCGCATAATCTTTTTAAGCAAAAGTTTTCCCATATGATTAAATAGGCTTTTGAAAAATCTAATTACAACTTTTTTTCTGCAACTTATTTAAATCTTTGTTTTGTGATGAAGAAGTTTTGCTACATATACTTACTAAATATGTGATAAGACGAATACAGCTGTAAATGTTCTTCTTGACAACATTATGTATGTTAGGTTATAGAGCATGTACTATTATTAACAGTAACAATGGAACAAGGAATGTTTTCTCGGTGATTTCCTTGTTACAAATACTAAAACCATGACCAAATTCTTTTACAGAAACATGTACAAAATATTGGTTTGGGAAACTGATTAGCCTACGTGAAGACACACACTGGTGTTTTTTGGTGGGATTGTTTTAGAGCATGTACATTTCTGTTTAAGACAGGCAGTTATTTTGGTTTATAAGCAAGTAGCTTCTTCCTCGTCAAACATGAAAGCTAAGTTATAACATCACGTTATTTATATAGTTAATGTGTTGATGAAATATTTACCAGTGTTATGTGCAACTAGTTATCAAAGGTACCAGGCTTATAATTTATTACGCCAGACGCGCGTTTCGTCTACATAAGGATCATCAGTGAAGCTCAGATCAAAATAGCTTTAAATCAAAACAAATACAAAGTTGAAGAGCACTGAGGACCAAAAATTTTAAAAAAAGTGCCAAATACGGCTAAGGTTATCTATGCTTGGAATGAGAATGTCCTTAGTTTTTGAAAAATTCAAGGAGTCCAGCATAAGGCAAAGCTACAGAAAACTAATATTGCATTAATGTAAGAAGCGCTACCTATAACCGAAGATAGAAAAATCAAAGACAAAGCTTAATACCTGCAACAACATCTGGATCACAGACAGCATGAATAAATGTTCCTTGCATTCCATCATAGCTATGTGTCTCGATTGCCTCCCACCATTCATCGAGCTCCACTTTCGTTATACTTCCTTTTAGTTTTTCAATTGCTGATAATTGGTTCATTGGACTGTGACTTGGAACTAGAACATTACAACGCATGTCCATATTATCTGCAATCCAAGCCAAACATTTAGCAAAATTACCAGTACTAGCAGTGCAAACCCCATGTTCTAAAGTTTCTAATGTAATTTTTCTCATGGCATTTAATGCACCTCGTAGTTTAAATGAACCACATGGTTGTAAATTTTCCAACTTTAAAAAGATCTGAAAAATAAATAAATGATACTATTGATAGGAAAGGATATTATTGCGTATTAATTTATGTTTAGAATCCGTTCGTACACATGGGAAAGAAATAAAGCGAAAGAGCAAAAGTAAACTGCTTGGTGTTTTCGACTCAGAGTCAAAAGGAAATATACATTAAGTGAAAGCCAACAGCCAAATGTTTATACGACTCCTACAATCTATTTGAGTGGCATTCTTTGTATATCGTTTTGCCATTGCAAAAACTAGTAGTACCGATATGTTATTGTATTAACTGGATACACCCGTGGTAGTATGACTGAGGCTGGTATTGCAGAAGACTTTATCTTAACGGTATTTGGCATAGCCTTTCGGATTTTGAGTACTAATGGTTCTTCGATGTCTTACTTTATTTAGCTTTTGTTTTCTTAACTTTTCTTATTCTACCTGGCTATACAAACTGACGTGGTCTGATCATTTTCTTCTTCAGAGGACCTTATGAGGGCATTAAAAGTTAGGCACAATATACCAATTTAAACTCCTAGGTCGACACCACAAGACAAAAAAAATGTAAAACAAAAAGACAAAACGACAAACAACAGTATTCAAAACCCGACATTGGATGAAAGAAGAACCCTACCAAAAACCGGGGGTGATCTCAAATGTAGAAAACTTACATCTTTATGGTCCCATAGTTGGACTAAAGGCGTTGGTTGTAGCTTCCCTTTCATGTACTCACTAGCCTCCTGTATGTCAGACAACTGGACAGGTCCAACATCATGACTCATAGTGAAAGAACTGAAACAATAAAGGAAATAAAGATATGAAATGTATTTGAGAACCAACAGATTAAGCTTTTATATGAATTAAAGTAAACAAGGAAGTAAGGAATAATTTATCAAAACAAAACATCACCAATCACAAAAACAAAAATTCAAAGAGCAACGTTAATACTTCAAGAGCGAAGAGTTATGTATATACACGATCTTAAACTCAACCGCTCCAAGTATTAAAAAAAAGTAGAAAAGAAATCGAACAGAAACTATTTACCATAAATACTGACCTATCCAAAGTAAAGCTAAAAGATATTATAAAAGTGCATTTTGGTTAAATCAGATCAAGAATCATGGTACCATTGAAACCGAATTTTGGTTCTCTCCGAACTATCAAGTTCTCCTTAATTCGTGTAGGTGTTTTAAAAATTTATTTCTAATCAACAACAACACAACAAGACACTCAAGAATGTTTTTAATAACCAACGCATATTTTTCTAAATCTAGAAAGATGAATGAATGGTACAAACATATTTAAAGCTGCATATACTAAGGTATGTAGTAAAGAGAAAAGAGAAAAATACTACACATACCGTTGACAGTTCGGCTTTTTTTATTCTTATACATATGCATACCGAATATCATTGCATTAAAATAAGTGGTTCCTTTCAAACTCTGACATGTAAGTTTTGCAAAACATTTAAAGTCAATAGATCAAGACTGAAGGGGGCAGAGCCAACAAATATCCATTAGAATAATATGTGCTACTTGCTAATATAAATGCATACCGATCCGATGATCTTTTACCATTATTGAAACATTATTCGTGCCTCTTAAATTGATCGAATCACAAACTTTAATCTCCCTTAAAATGAATCGTTCCATTGATAATGCATCAAGATATCACTGGTGGTTCCCCATAAACGGACCTATTCACAAACAAAATGATGTAAAGTGCATTTAAGCAAAAGACAATTACCAGGACTGATCGAGGTGACAGGACCAAATAATGTTCATTGATATTGGACGTGTCAATGCAAATGCACCCGAATAACAAATATCATTGACTAATCACTAGTTGTTCCCCATAATCTGACCTTATACACAAACTATTACATTATTGATGTCGCCGACGCCGATTTCGCTGCCAGGAGCAGCACACATACGTCTCCCTTTTTGAATCCGTCGAGTCGAGACAAAAATACATAATTCGAGGTAGCAGCTGTCGTTACAGCTAGCAGGAGCAACTGCTTTTCAGTCGGATATCGTTTTTTAAAATGATAACCTGTGAAATAAATTATGCATTTTGATTTTTTTGGGAAATCAAAATAATGCAATGGCATTAACGGATGTCAAGTTGGTTCAATATTCAACATTTAACATTCAACTTTCCTTTTTTTTCTTGTATCCTTTTTTAACATTCTTATTCGATTTCAACATTCAACATTCGATTTCAATATTCAACATTCAATTTTTTTTTCTTGCATCCATTTTCAACATTCAACATTCGATTTCAATTCAACATTCGATTTCAATATTCAACATTCGATTTCAATATTCAACATTCAACATTCAACATTCAACATTCAAGATTAATTTTTTTTTTCTTGTATCCATTTTCAACATTCAACATTCGGTTTCAACATTCAACATTCGATTTCAATATTCAACATTAAACATTCGATTTCAATATTCAACATTAAACATTCAATTTTATTTTCTTGTATTCATTTTCAACATTCTTATTATAGATTTCAACATTCAACATTCTATTTCAATATTCAACAGTCAACATTCATTTTTTTTTCTTGCATCCATTTTCAACATTCAACATTCGATTTCAATATTCAACATTCAACATTCAATTTTTTTTCTTGTATCCATTTTCAAAATTCAACATTCGATTTCAATATTCAACATTCGATTTCAGTATTCAACATTCAATTTCAATATTCAACATTCGATTTCAATATTCAACATTCGATTTCAATATTCAACATTCGATTTCAAATTTCAACATTCAATCGTCTTTTCGTGTATCCATTTTCAACATTCAACATTCGATTTCAATATTCAACATTCAACATTCAACATTCAATTTCTTTTCTTTTTTTGTATCTATTTTCAACATTTTACATTCGATTTCAACATTCAACATTCGTTTTCAACATTCAACATTTGTTTTCAACATTCAACATTCGTTTTCAACATTTAATATTCGTTTTCAAAATTAAATATTCGTTTTCAACATTCGTTTTCAACATTCGATTTTCAACTTTCAACATTCGTTTTCAACATTCAACATTAGTTTTCAACATTCAAGATTCGTTTTCAACATTAGTTTTCAACATTCGTTTTCAACATTCGTTTTCAACATTCGATTTTCAACTTTCAGCATTCGTTTTTAACATTTAACATTCGTTTTCAACTTTAAACATTTGTTTTCAACATTCAACATTCAACATTCAACATTTGTTTTCAATATTCGTTTTCAACATTCGTTTTCAACATTCGTTTTCAACATTCGTTTTCAACATTCGTTTTCAACGTTCGTTTTCAAAATTCGATTTTCAACTTTCAGCATTCGTTTTTAACTTTAAATATTTGTTTTCAACACTCAACATTCGTTTTCAACAGTCAACATTCGTTTTCAAAATTCAACATTCGATTTTTAACTTTCAACATTCGTTTTCAACATTGAACATTCGTTTTCAAAATTCAACATTCGTTTTCAACATTCAACATTCGTTTTCAACAGTCAACATTCGTTTTCAAAATTCAACATTCAATTTTCAACTTTCAACATTCGTTTTCAACATTGAATATTCGTTTTCAAAATTCAACATTCGTTTTCAAATTTCAAGATTAGTTTTCAACATTCAACATTCGTTTTCAACATTCGATTTTCAACTTTCAACATTCGTTTTCAACATTCAACTTCGTTTTTGACACTCAACATTCGTTTTCAACATTCAACATTCGTTTTCAACATTCAACATTCGTTTTCAACATTCAACATTCGTTTTCAACATTCACCATTTCTTTTCAACATTCAACATTCGTTTTCAACATTTAACATTCGTATTCAACATTCAACATTCGTTTTCAACATTCAACATTCGTTTTCCACATTCAACATTCGTGTTGAAAACGAATGTTGAATGTTGAAATAGATGCAAAAAAAAAAAAAAAAGATTGAATGTTGAATGTTGAAATAGATGCAAAAAAAAAAAAAAAAGATTGAATGTTGAATGTTGAATATTGAAATCGAATGTTGATATCGAATGTTGAATGTTGAAAATGAATACAAGAAAAAAAGTGAATGTTGAATGTTGAATATTGAATGTTGAATGTTGAATATTGAAATCGAATGTTGAAATCGAATGTTGAATGTTGAAAATGAATACAAGAAAAAAAAGTGAATGTTGAATGTTGAATATTGAATGTTGAATGTTGAATATTGAATGTTGAATATTGAATGTTGAATATTGAACCAACTTGACATTATCAAACGCCAATTTCATAAAATTCTTTTGCATAATAAGACCTAGAAGTATTCAATTATATTAAGAATGAGCCATACGTATGTCATATTAATAGACTTACCTATTGGGTCCAGATCCACAATGTCCTAAACTAAACTAAAATAATATTCATGGTTTCTATATATACATATATATATATGTATATAGACATTATCGTGGAAACCCAAATGAACCCCTCACATAAACTTGATATATCAGTAATGTTCTAGGAAGATTTTATATCTAGTATACGCACTTTGTCAATCTTGTTCATAAGAAATATTGCGTGTGCATCTATCTTTTTGTCCATTTCTTGTTATTGATGTGCATGCACACTATATTAAAATCAATTCCAGGTGACTGTAAATCTTAAAATAATTCCTGAAAATGACAACCTGTGTGTTTTTTTACATATAACTATGCATGCAATCTGTCTAATTTGCATGTAAATGCAATATGTTTTACAACGAAAAGGCTAAAAAGGTGTGACATCTTGACGGATTATTTTTTTTATTATTACGCATATATACTAATCTTTACGTGATTAAAATGAATGAACGGGGTCAGCCATGTAAATAGACAACCGAGGGAAAAGGTGTCTTGTCGGTCATATTTGCTCTTATCTTTTATAATTTTTCAGAACATGTGTAAAATTGTTGTAAAAGGGCAAGGCAAATTGAGGTTTAGAGCTGGTTTGCCTACATTTGATTATACCAATTGTCTATTAGTAAACATAACACAAAAGACAAAATGTTTAATTAGCACGCAATTGCATAGTCTGTTCAAACTTCATAGATATATAGTTTATCTATGTTTCCTAAATATTCAGGTATATTTTTTGTAGTTCAATTTTTTTTATGTGTATAGATAAATAATAAAGAAATCAGATGTTCTGTTTCTCAATAGTTTTATACCAAACCAATTCAATTGATTCTTTTAACATGTGACAAAACTATTGTATTCAGAAAGATGACAGTCTTTTAATAATTCAGCAGTTTCTTAAAAAAGCACTAGCTACGAGATATATATAAAAGATAATTATGATTTGCTTGGTTTAATCTATAATGAAAGTGAGATAGTGAAATAATTATTCGTTGCAAGTAGCCAGTATGGTTTAATTTTGTAAAAAATCAGCGAAGAAACATCGCTGATGAATTTTTCACTTACAAGTAAATAATTCGACCTCATTTGAATCCGTATTCATGTGATATCCAATATAACCCTTAGTTAGATATGGATTATGGATGAGTTATGCATGTTGAGTTATTAAAAGGAAAAAAATGTCAACATTGATGGAAAACTAAGGACAATCATTTGATTGACTGATTCGACATTCTTATACAGGTTAAAAGGGCGTTTAACATATGTTTAAAATCTATAATATGAAATTTAACAGGTCTAGAAAAATCTAATGTCACGAACTCGCTCTCTATTTATGTTTATATGGCTTATATGACTGTCGGTAGTCTTCGGAGGTCGACTCGATAGTTAATTAGATGGCATCTACACTAAAATGCACTCGAAACGATGATACATATTATGCCTTGTAAATTGTTAATCTTAGACTTTTTATGATTCAGTATTACGTTTCAAATATTAAAATTTGTGTTAAATCGGTGAACATGAATTCTACAGCTTATGCCTCTTACAAACTTTTTTTATGTTAATACATCAATATATGATACAGTTTATTTTTATTCCAAATATATTTTATATGATTTATAAATCAAATCTATACATGAATTTCATAGGGAAATAAATAAAGCACTATGTTAAAAATAAGTTATATTGGACATTATATGTATAATGATGAAAAATACAACATTTTATATATATTTCAAAAGAAGCAAACATAAGATTTGCAAAGGTCTTTAGTAACTCGATGCTTCAGTATATGTTAGGGTTTGCAAGTTGTCAGTGTCTTCTTAATTTTATGTGTCTTTCATCCGGGTGGCTCTAAAAGCCTTTGTCCCTAAATTTGGCATGCGATATCAGACATAGCAATAAAGCTTGAATTGCGTATTTGTAAAAATTGAAAAAAATAGTTTTCTCATATGTGAAAACTGAAAGTTTGGAACTATCGAGGCAGTGGGAAAACTGGAGATAAAAGGCAAGCTTTAATTCAGATGGTTTTTTTTTTTGGCTACGAATTAATACAAAAAAAATCTGGTATAGTTATCAAAAGTACCAGGCTTATAATTTGATACGCCAGACGCGTTCGTCTACATAAGACTCGTCAGTTATAAAGAAAAGAAAAACAAGTATAAAATTGAAGAGCATTGAGTACCCAAAATTTCAAAATGGTGTGCCAAATACGTAGTTTATACATCCATAATCTAAAACCCTTTACATAAGCACGTATTTAGAGTATTCCTAATACACTAAAGCATGATATTCAACTATATTTTGAACAATTTCCAGCTAGTCTTCATCTCGAATATTGCACATATAAAAAATATATACTAGTAATATCATCTCGGTGTATTTAAATAAAAGGTATATAACTGAAAAACGTCTCTTGATTTCCTTTTGCCACAGTGACATAATGTTAATATCTTTAGTATTAAGTTCATATTTTTTTATATATTAATTTGTTTTCACTCTAATGTTTCCAGGCATAATGATGGTCTCAGAGCGTTTTAATATAGCCATTAACACTAAAATGTGCTGATACTTCTGAAACCTCGTTATAAACTAATTGTTCTCCCAATAATTATCTGCTGTTAGCTTGGCTTCTTTTTTTACTGCATCTGTAATTTTGAATGGGTCATTTTCAAAATCCGTCCATATTCTTGTACAACTGACCTGTGAAGAAAGTACGGATTTAACATCCTTTGAATTTTGGTGTCCTGCATAATGAAACGTAGGTTCGACTTCTTGCAGAAGAAAAATAACTGGTCCGGTGGTTTTCTTGGAAATCGCGCTCAAAGCTCTCAAACGACATCAAAATGGATGTTCAAAAATACCATCCTATCACAATAGAAATCTTTATATTTACCGTAATTCTAATCTTACATTTTTTTCTGTTTTTAGATAGAATACAATGAGGGCTGATATTATAAAGGCTTTACATGTAAGTTGGCTATTGTTTCAAATTTATCTTAATAACTACATAACTTAAACGTTTTTATTTGCTATAAGGTAAATTTTGACACCCTTTTTTATCTAGAAAATGCCCCAGCACTTACTCTGCATATCATAATAATAACGGAAACATAAATTCATAAAGGCAACAGTTGTATACCGCTTTTCAAATGATAAAACACATCAAAAGAATGGAAAACAACTGTCATATTCCTGATTTAGTATAGGCATTTTCAAATGTAGAAAATGGTGAATTGAAGTGCAACAAAAACAAACTACAATGCAACTTACATAGAAACAAACCATCATATAACAACTGCCACATTCCTGACTTGGTACAGGACATTTTAAGAAAAAAATGGTTGATTAAACGTGGTTTTTGTGGCCAGCCAAACCTAACGCCTTATGTCAATGTTAAATATACCGCTAAAATTGAGAACATCACATGACAGAAATACAGTTTGAATATATACAAGAACCTCAAGGAGCGAGAAATACATAAATAAATAATATAATAGTATATTTTGACATGTTAACCGCAGAATAACAACGAATACCTAAAATTAATATACGACATTACATCAAAACAGCATTATAGAATAACGAACTATGCGTCACACGAATGTATCAACGCCACAAAAAGATAATTCTGTAAACGGTATCGGCAATTCTTGGCATTAAGGATCCCGTGTTTTTTTTAACGTTTCAACTTGGTAACAAGATAACAGTGAAACATCACGTTCGTATCTATATCTTTATAATCAATGTTCTGGGTTGTTATTATCGTTATGTAGGTGAGACAAAGCAAAACTGTCATGTCAATAGTTATCAAAGGTACCAGGGTTATAATTTAATACGCCAAACGCGCGTTTCGTCTACATAAGACTCATCCGTGACGCTCAGATAAAAATAGTTATAAAGTCAAATCCGTACAAGGTTGAAGAGCACAATGGACCTAAATTCCAAATACGGCTAAAATAAGAAAATCCTTAGTTTGTTTTTTTTTTATCTCTGTGCATTTAAAATAATCTGCAAAATTTCATAAAGACTGCATGTTTTAGATTTTGTTCATATAAATTAATAAGAGTTCAGTTGAATATACGGCTAAAATAAGAAAATCTTTAGTTTTTCGATCTTTTTTTTTTTTTTTTTATCTCTTTGTGCATTTATAATAATCTTCAAAGTTTCATAAAGACTGCATATTTTAGATTTTGTTCATATAAATTAATAAGAGTTCATTTGAATATCTTAAATTGAAATGATTTGATGAAAACATTTTGCCAATGTATATCTAAAAAATGAACGGATTTTAAAAAGACCCATTACAATTAGACCAATTAAACTTAAAAGCCTAATAAGCGACATTGATCATTTATTTTTATGCAGTTTGTATAAAAGAGGGACGAAAGATACCAAAGGGACAGTCAAACTCATAAATCTAAAACAAACTGACAACGCCATGGCTAAAAATGAAAAAGACAAACAAAAAACAGCACACATATATGTATTCATTGTATAATTGACGTCGTGAAATAATGCATTATTGTTTAATATTTCCAAAATATATTATAGTTTGTTAATCATATTATGCACATCTTGAAATATTGGAGTAAACACAGACAAAAAATCGAGGAAACAACCATGTTCAACTTTACCACAGTGACTTAACACTGTAAAATGATTAACAGTGATTTCTCATGTTTGAAAATATACAATTGTCAAAAATGGCAGATGCATATAAAATTGAGAAAGGAAATGGTGAATATGTCAAAGCGACAACCATATGCATTTTTTCGTACAAGATTGATAAGGTGCAAAGTTATGATAGTTTTTTTAAGTTTGTAATCTTCCTAAAACGTTTATAATATAAAGAGTTTGCACCTGTCCTAAGTCAGGAATCTGATGTACAGTAGTTGTCGTTTGTTTATGTATTTTATACATAAAGGCAACAGTAGTATACCGCTGTTCAAAACTCATAAATCCATGGACAAAAAACAAAATCGGGGCAACAAACTAAAACCGAGGGGAACGCATTAAATATAAGAGAACAACGACATAACACTAAAATGTAACACTCATAGACGAAATCCCACGAGAATAACAAATATAACATATATATATAACATCAAAACCAAATACATGAATTTGGGATAGACAAGTACCGTGACACGTCTTATCGCAATGTGCATTTACACTCAAAAATAAGAGAAAACAAACGACACAACGTTATAATGTAATACACACAGAAACGAACTATATTATAACAATGGCCATATTCCTGACTTGGTACAGGGCATTTTTAAAGGAAAAAATGGTGGGTTGAACCTGGTTTTGTGGCATGCCAAACCTCGCACTTTTATGGCCATGTGAAATATAACATCAAAATGACAACACAGGACTACAATATAAATAAATTGGAGAACACAATTGACAAAGAATCACACGAACAACAGCAAACAAAAGGCAACAAGTTCAAAATTTTAATACGCCAGAAGTGTATTTTGTTCACACAAGACCTACGTGTGACGCCAAAGTTGAACAGCATCGAGGACCAAGAGATCAAAAAGGTTGTGCCAAAAACGGCAAGGGTTTTCTGTTAGTTACCAGAAAATCCCTATAATTTAGAATAATTTATACTTTTGCAAACAGTAAATTTTATAAAATGAATGTTCAAAAGAAGTACATGATAAAACTGAAGTATTAACTAATTACAGGAAACAACTGAAATACATTTACATAACCAGACATTTGAAACACAAAAGTAGACACATCCGAATAAGTTTAAACCTCTACGCCAAGTGACGTCCTATTTGAAACTGAAAAATGACGAAAAAATGACGTCATTTGAATTTGTAAAACAGATCATCAAAAAATGAAAAATGACGTCACATAAGAATGAATAAGATAGAATTAGGATTGATTTAAGATTATATATTAGAACTAAATACTGATATTGCATTTAATAACAAAGCACATTTTAATACTTATTAATATCAAACTAAGGTAGCAATTAACTATATTATAAAACTATGTCCGGTTTGTTTTGAATCTAACTTCAAACGTAAAATATCGTACTGATTACGTTGAACGAAATCAAATCTGATAAATGAAGGCGGTGATTAATTTTCTTTACCATAACACATAAATATAATAGAAAAGACGTCAACACATTTGACAAAATCCGATGAGAATTACAAATATAACATTTAACATTTAAACTAAATACATGAATTTGGGATAGACAAGTACCGTACCACGTCTTATAGCAATGCGAGTTCACACTCGGCAAAACTGTCACAATCGGGAATAAATCACGTTTGGTAATTAAAAGATTAGACGACATTATGACAAAACACAATCTACCAAGTGGTAAAAATGTCTTTAGCTAGTTTGGTCAACGACACATCGTATGGATCCACCAAATCGTGATGGTGTCCATAAAATTTACGGAGTGTCAATTTTAATCTGTCCTCCTCATAACTTTGTTGGAGCAGTTTCTGCGTAAGTAGCACACTCCTGTATATGAAGTCCGTATAGTGTGAACAAGCACGCGAATAACGTATCAATTGTGATATGTAAACACCATACGAAGGGGCAGAGGGTATGTTACTGCTGAGAAATGGGAAATTGGTAATTGGGAAGTTGAAATCGTCCCGTTTATCATAGATTTTCGTGTGAAGTCGTCCATCTACGTCAATATTGAGGAAAAGATCAAGGTTTGAAGCAGTCCTTCTAGTATCAGTGGTATCCTTAATTTCAAGTTCACTTGGATATATGAGATGTAAGTATTGGCTGAAATATGGGTTATTTAATGATAGAACATCATCAATATATCGGAAAGTAAAATTAAAGAATTTCGCAAGGTGCTTTTTCTTTTTGTCTTTTAGAAGGTTCTGAATGAATTCTGCTTCATACGAGTACAAAAACAAATCAGCCAGCAGGGGTGCACAATTAGTACCCATTGGAATACCGACTGTCTGTTGAAATATAAATCCTCCAAACTCAACAAATATATTGTCGATCAAAAAGTCCAGCATTTTGATAATATCATCTTCAGTATATTTTCTGGGAGATTCAGTGTGATTTTTCACAAAATATGAATTATTGTAACCCAAAAACATGAAATTTGTATCTACGATTTCCATTTTTATAGAAAAAGCTCTGTTTTATGAGATGGTGTAGTCGATCTTTCAACTGAGCATGGGAAATAGTAGTATATAGCGTAGAAAAATCAAAAGTTTTTATGTTGCTGCAAAATTGCAAAGATTGTGATTGAAGGTTAAGCAGTAGATCTTTTGAATTTTTGAGAATCCACATCTGGTTAACACCACTGGTAGAATATATCTCCTCACAATATTTTTGAAGCCCATCTTTAACTGTCGAAAGAATAGTAGTCAGTACTTTAGAAAGATGTTTGGTCTAACATTTTGAATACCCAGCTATGTATCGTTCTTTATATGGAGTTTTATGTAATTTAGGTATCCAGTATAATGAAGGCAAGTTTTCTTCGTTTTCTTTACGTATACGTGTTTCTCGTTTCTCGTTTTTTTTTAATTTCATATAGATTAGACCGTTGGTTTTCCCATTTGAATGGTTTTACACTAGTAATTTTGGGGCCCTTTATAGCTTGTTGTTCGGTGTGAGCCAAGGCTCCGTGTTGTAGGCCGTACATTGGCCTATAATGGTTTACCTTTTAAAAATTGTTATTTGGATGGAGAGTTGTCTCATTGGCGCTCACACCACATCTTCCTATATCTTTTTACATTAAGGGTTCATTAGAAGTTCACAAGACAACTTTTGTAAATATAACGAGATATATGCAACAGATGAGTTACAAAATCAACTATGAATATTATTTTTGTTTAATCGAGGACATTGGACATCTGAACCTATTGGTAAGTCTATGCACATCTACATGACATAGTTGTGTACTCATTCTGAGAGGAACTGCACACTTCTGTTTCTAATTAAGATACACGATTTTTATGATAATGCCATTTGTTGTATTCTTTAAGATCAAACAAAACAAATTAGTCTTTTAAATATTAAATACCTGATATTGTCATAACGACGACCTTTAGTCATATGTGGTGTAAACTCATTTAGTACGTATTTTTCACATGACAAATTATCGTCTTAAATTTTTTTAGAATTCGATAACCAGCAGATCTTTAGTTGCTCCTGTTAATTGTAACAGCACCTGCTACCTCTTTTTTTTTTTTTTTTTTATGTAGAAGAGATGTTAAGCAAACAGACGTGTTCAATTTTACAAATGCCATCATGAGTTGGTTAATTTAACGTTATGGAATATCCGTTTCACAGATAATAGCGGATATGTTCCAAATGTCGGAACTACAATCACGTCGCATTACCCAGAATGTGACCTGAATAAGACTTATTATCGGTTTTGTACTAACAAGACCAAATCGACCGGTGGTATATGTGGAGCAGGATCTGTTTTCCCTTCCGGTGCATCTGAGTTCATCCCTAGTTGTTGTGAGGTTCGTGTTGCTCAGTCTTTAGGATTTAGATTTCTATGTTGTGTTTTGCGTTCTTTAGTGTGTCTGTTGGTCTTTTTGCTATTTAGCCATGTTGTTGTCGGTTTATGTTCGACTTATGAGTTAGAATGTCCCCAGTGTATCTTTCGCCTCTCTTTTATTTATGCGTGTAACCTCATCAACTTTCTCTTTCAAGTGTCTACATGTCGCTTCCGTTTCCTAGACCATAGAAAATGCAGTATAAAATTCAAAATGGAGTCGAGCGCGCCTGCCATATGCCAAAACCTCAATGAAAACAGGCTATCATAAAATAAAGTAAACTAGATAATAGGAGAGGGTAAGCTCTGAGAGAACCAAAATAATTCTCGGAATCTGCGTTTAGCATAATACTTGATCAGATTATGATCAGAATGTTCTTAAATCATATATTTACGTTTTTCATTTGATAAGTTCTGGGTAACTGGTAAATCTTTAATAGGTTCTCTTAGGTTGATATACGAATGTTTCCATACTTGATGCAATTATAGCTTAAAATATATAAAGTATTGTATAGGTGTTATACTACCAAATCAAAGTACGCCACATCTGGTTGCTTCCGATAAAAAGTAGAAAACAAATATTCCCTTGAATTAGCATTTTAGGAAATTAATCCTACATTCCATCGCATTAAAAAAGTTTCCGGGTCAGTAATAAACATATATTTTGTTTCAAAGCACTTTTTTTATTTAATTTAGTGTTTCTATAGAATATTTTGGAAACGTGAGAATACATTGTTACGAAAGCTTGTACATAGGTAAAACAGAGATGAACATTTGATTGGTTTATTGCAGCGATGGTTAGTTTCTTATATGAAATTTTATGTGAAATTTTATCTTTAGTACTGGACACTAAATTTTTTTTTATCTTTAGTACTGGACACTAAAAAAACTCTACTCAAGCCATTTTTTTTAATTTGAAACAAAGACAAATTATGCTCATTTTTTGAAAAAGTACAAAGGAGTAGGTTTAGTAAGACCCCTTTTTGGCCCCAAAATATAGCAGTTTTACAAAATTGTGAAATTGTGATCTTTTGGTTATTTATTGGAAAGTAGAATGCTTCTGCTACATAAATATAGGCTGTTTTTGACAATACAATGTACATATATCGGGTTCTGGCATCATTAAGTCATGCTAAATTACTGAAATCTGCACAAATTGTGCATTTTAGTTAAATTTTAGACGGTTTCCGTCTAAAATGAAAGTGGCCGCATTCGTGTTCATTCATAATATTGAAATGTAAGTTGTATTTGACGATAATACATAACATATATAAAGGTTGAGGATGAACACGGATGCGGCCACTTTCATTTTTGACAAAAACCAACTGAAAAGTGACATTATTTGGCATATTTGATAGATTTTTCATATTTAAGTTTGAATCGGAGCGTTTTTAATGACTCAATCAGTTAAAATCTTTCCCAAAAATAATTCAAATCAATTGAAATAGACACTTAAGTGTTTAAAAAGTGTCCAAAATCTTTCGTCAGATGAACCTGAAATTTGAGGCCAAAATCGGTCCTTACCGGACCTACTCCTTTAACAAAGACTAATATGGAAAGAGCAATGAAAGAACACCTATAGATACAATTCCTTGTTCATTTATGTTGCTAATTAAATATTGTACATTTGATGTTTCTATTTCCTTTTTTAACACAGTTTTTCCCACTATGAATAATGTTGTTAATACTTCAGTTTCATTATGTATATCTGTTATATTTATTTGATAAAATTTACTGTTTGCAATAGCATTAATTGTTCTAAATAATTAGGATGTTCTTATCCCAAGCATACAAACTTAGCCGTATTTGACACAACCTTTTTCAACTTTTGATCTTCAGTGCTGTACAACTTTGTACTTTTTTTCGCTTTCGATCTTTTATATCTGGGCGTCACTGGTGAGTCTTGTGTGGACGAGGCGCGTTTTTTGGCGTATTAAATTTTAAACCTGATGTTTTTTGTTATTCATTAATCATGTGTTTCTTTGTCTAATACGTTTTCCTATTTATTTGTATTGTAGTCCTGTAATATTATGTTGTCATTTCTATGTTATATTTAACATTGCCATTAAAGTGCGAGGTTTGGCATGCCACAAAACCAGGTTCAACCCACCATTTTTTCCTTTAAAAATGTCCTGTACCAAGTCAGGAATATGGCCATTGTTATAGTATAGTTCGTTTCTGTGTGTGTTACAGTTTAACGTTGCGTCGTTTGTTTTCTCTTATTTTTGAGTGTAAATTGACATTGCGATAAGACGTGTCACGGTACTTGTCTATCCCAAATTCATGTATTTGGTTTTGATGTTATATTTGTTATTTTCGTGGGATTTTGTCTGATGCTTGATCCGTTTCTGTGTGTTAGTTACATTGTAGTGTTGTGTCGTTGTTCTCTTATATTTATGCGTTTCCGTCAGTTTTAGTTTGTTACCCCGATTTTGTTTTTTGTCCATGGATTTATGAGTTTGAACAGCGGTATACTACTGTTGCCTCTATTTAGAACTTTCCGGTTGTCTGACATACAGGAAGCCAGTGAGTACATGAAAGTAAGCTTCAACCAACACCGTTAGTCGCACTTTGGGAACATAAAAGTGTAAGTTTTGTACTGCCCTGATAAGGACCCCAAATCAGAAAGCTCCTCTCCCATAACAATGGTTTCAGTATTGAATACAACAGGTGGCAAGTACATATACATGATACAATAACATATTTGGTACTACTATAGAATTTAAAATTAATGCCACCAAACCTATTCTAGAAGTCGTTTTTTAACTTAAATATCAATGTTGGTGTCTGCTTGTGTATAATTCCTCATTGTGATTTTTCGTTGAAGAACAACAAATACATTTTTGCGTCCTTGCTTTCCCCCCCCCCCCCCCCCCCCCCATGTGTTATGGAAGTATTTTGAAAATACACTAATGCACAAGTATCTTTTCTTTTTTAATACTATATAGTAGCATCATTTATTTTCAGATCTCTTTAAAGTTAGAAAATTTACAACCCTGTGGTTCATTTCAACTACGAGGTGCATTAAATGCTACTAGAAAGATACCAATAAATCGTTATCAAAGGTACCAGGATTATAATTTAGTACGCCAGACGCGCGTTTCGTCTACATAAGACTCATCAGTGACGCTCATATCAAAATATTTATAAAGCCAAACAATTACAAAGTTGAAGAGCATTGAGGATCCAAAATTCCAAAAAGTTGTGCCAAATACGGCTAAGGAAATCTATGCCTGGAATAAGAAAATCCTTAGTTTTTCGAAAAATTTAAACTTTTGTTAACAGGAAATTTATAAAAAAAAAAAAAAAAAAAAAAAAAAAATGACCACATTATTGATATTCATGTCAACACCGAAGTGTTGACTACTGGGCTGGTGATACCCTCGGGGACGAAACGTCCACCAGCAGTGGCATCGACCCAGTGGTGTAAATCGTTATCAAAGGTACCAGGATTATAATTTAGTACGCCAGACGCGCGTTTCGTCTACATAAGACTCATCAGTGACGCTCATATCAAAATATTTATAAAGCCAAACAATTACAAAGTTGAAGAGCATTGAGGATCCAAAATTCCAAAAAGTTGTGCCAAATACGGCTAAGGAAATCTATGCCTGGAATAAGAAAATCCTTAGTTTTTCGAAAAATTTAAACTTTTGTTAACAGGAAATTTATAAAAAAAAAAAAATGACCACATTATTGATATTCATGTCAACACCGAAGTGTTGACTACTGGGCTGGTGATACCCTCGGGGACGAAACGTCCACCAGCAGTGGCATCGACCCAGTGGTGTAAATCGTTATCAAAGGTACCAGGATTATAATTTAGTACGCCAGACGCGCGTTTCGTCTACATAAGACTCATCAGTGACGCTCATATCAAAATATTTATAAAGCCAAACAATTACAAAGTTGAAGAGCATTGAGGATCCAAAATTCCAAAAAGTTGTGCCAAATACGGCTAAGGAAATCTATGCCTGGAATAAGAAAATCCTTAGTTTTTCGAAAAATTTAAACTTTTGTTAACAGGAAATTTATAAAAAAAAAAAAATGACCACATTATTGATATTCATGTCAACACCGAAGTGTTGACTACTGGGCTGGTGATACCCTCGGGGACGAAACGTCCACCAGCAGTGGCATCGACCCAGTGGTGTAAATCGTTATCAAAGGTACCAGGATTATAATTTAGTACGCCAGACGCGCGTTTCGTCTACATAAGACTCATCAGTGACGCTCATATCAAAATATTTATAAAGCCAAACAATTACAAAGTTGAAGAGCATTGAGGATCCAAAATTCCAAAAAGTTGTGCCAAATACGGCTAAGGAAATCTATGCCTGGAATAAGAAAATCCTTAGTTTTTCGAAAAATTTAAACTTTTGTTAACAGGAAATTTATAAAAAAAAAAAAAAAAAAAAAAAAAAAAAAAAAATGACCACATTATTGATATTCATGTCAACACCGAAGTGTTGACTACTGGGCTGGTGATACCCTCGGGGACGAAACGTCCACCAGCAGTGGCATCGACCCAGTGGTGTAAATCGTTATCAAAGGTACCAGGATTATAATTTAGTACGCCAGACGCGCGTTTCGTCTACATAAGACTCATCAGTGACGCTCATATCAAAATATTTATAAAGCCAAACAATTAAAAGTTAAAGAGCATTGAGGATCCAAAATTCCAAAAAGTTGTGCCAAATACGGCTAAGGAAATCTATGCCTGGAATAAGAAAATCCTTAGTTATTCGAAAAATTTAAACTTTTGTTAACAGGAAATTTATAAAAAAAAAAAAAATGACCACATTATTGATATTCATGTCAACACCGAAGTGTTGACTACTGGGCTGGTGATACCCTCGGGGACGAAACGTCCACCAGCAGTGGCATCGACCCAGTGGTGTAAATCGTTATCAAAGGTACCAGGATTATAATTTAGTACGCCAGACGTACTAATAAAAACTTTAGAACTTGGTGTTTACACTGCTAGTACTGGTAATTTTGCTCAAAGTTTGACTTGGATTACAGATAATATGGATATGCGATAGACTGTTCTAGTACCAAGTCGCAGTCCAATTAACCAATTATTATCAATTAAGGAACTCGGAGTAATGATAACAAAAGTATGGCTCTATGAATGGTGGGAGTCAATTGAGACGCATAGCTATGAAGGAATGCAGGGAACATTTGTGCATGCTGTCTGTGAACCAGATGTTGTAGCAGGTTTGAAAATTTGATGTTTAATCTTCGCTAATATGTGGTGCTGCTTACCCTTCCGGAGTCCCTGGTGTTGCTTATTCTTTAGTTTTCTATGTTGTGTCATGTGTACTATTGTTTGTCTGTTTGTCTTTTTCATTTTTAGCTATGGCGTTGTCAGTTTATTTTCGATTTATGAGTTTGACTGTCGCTCTGGTATCTTTCGTCCCTATTTTACATTAATACAATATAGTTTTTCGGTGGTCATGCCTTATGTTCGACTTCTTGCACATAACACCCGAAAAATCATGTATATTAATAATGCGATGTTACAACTCAACTTTCATGATTGACGAGGAAGGCGATATATGCAATTTTACATCCACAAGATATAAAGATTCAAAAAAGAAAAAAGAAACCAATATATAAAAAAAGTTTTTACTTAAAGAATAAATGTACACGTGTGCTCTAAAAAACAACACCAGGATGTTGTATCGTCAGTTCATGCAGTTTCCGAAGTTACAGTGGAACTAAATATGGTGTCCGTTACACATTTAAAAGCGGTTGTTCGATGGAATTACGGTGACTTATAGTTGTTATATTTCTGTGAAATTTGGATTCTTGTGAAGAGGTGTCTCATTGGCAATCATATCACATCTACTTTTTTTTATATAAATATTCCACAAACCATCAGTAAATACTTCGTATAAAAAGATATACTAATACCATCTTATAACTGTCCATGTTTTCTGTGCTGGTCTAAAACAGACCAATTGGCAAATTATTTCATGTTGATTGTTAATTTTGGTTATATTTAGTTAATGAAATGAACTTCTACAAAATACTCTCGGATAAAAAAAAAGGTTGAAAAGGCCAAAGAACGTATGAAGTTTAAGTTTAAGTTCAATAGTTCTATCTGTTTTGTTTGTAAACTGTATTTTGGAACTTGAAAGTGTCTCCACTTTAAAAAAAAAAACAAAAAAAAAACGTTTTTCTATGTTAAGTGTCACCAGGAAGGCTTAAATCCCAGTAGTCTGCATTTGTGTGTTGACTTGAGTTATCATTGATATGTTCATAATTATAAATTAACTGTTAATACAGCTTTGAATTTTTGAAAAACTAAGGCTTCTCTACCTCAGGAATAGATTACCTGAGCTGTATTTGGCAAAACTTTTAGGAATTTTTGGTCCTCAATGCTCTTCAACTTAGTACTTTATTTGGCCTTTTATAAGATGTTTGAATCGAGAGTCACTGATGAGTCTTTTGTATCGGATATGTTCCTTACGTCGTAACTACAGTCCCCTTCTCTTCATAAATGTGACCTACCGAATTAGACTATTTACCGGATTTGTTATCACATAAGCAACACGACGGGTGCCACATGTGGAGCAGTTTCTGCTTACCCTTCCGGAGCACCTGAGATCACCCCTAGTTTTTGGTGGGGTTCATGTTGTTTATTCTTTAGTTTTCTATGTTGTGTTATGAGTACTATTGTTTGTCTGTTTGTCCTTTTCATTTTTAGCCGTGGCGTTGTCAGTTTATTGTCGATTTATGAGTTTGACTGTCCCTCTGATATCTTTCGAACCTCTTTTGTAGACGAAACGCACGTCTGGCGTAAATATTAAATTTCATTCCTGGTATCTATGATGATTTTATTTGCAACCACTGGGTCGATGTCACTGCTGGTGGAAATTTATTTCCCCGAGGGTATATCCAGCCCAGTAGTCAGCACTTGTGTGTTGACGTGAGTTATCATTGATATGTTCATAATTATAAATTATCTGTTAACAAAACTTTCAATTTTTGAGAAAAAAAACTAAGGCTTCTCTACCTCAGGAATTGATTACCTTAGCTGTATTTGGCAAAACTTTTAGGAATTTTTGGTCCTCAATGCTCTTCAATTCGTACTTTATTTGGCCTTTTATAACATTTTTAATTCGAGCGTCACTGATGAGTCAATATACTTTTTATCCACCTTTGGGATGTGGTTGCATGGTCTTCTCCCCAAGACAAAAGTTTGCGTCTAAGCAAAAAGGAACAAGACCAATAAGTGATTTTTTTTTCATTTCTCATTTGAAATAATTTTATTTAAAAAACTTTTGAATCAATCAACATTTTGACAAAAAGAATTATATATAGCCGGGTTGACTTCTACACTGTATATATACCATAATTCTTTCGAAAGTAAAATTTGACATTGGTAAATATTTTTATGAGGTATACTCGATCAGCGGTGTCAGTCAGATATGGATTACTAGTACAAAATATATAGATGTACTAAGTACTAAAAAATCTTTTATAATTTTTTTTTTGCAGCTATATCAAAATGTTTGCTGTTTCTTAAGACCATCCATTTCCTGTCATTTTTTCCTTGAATTTCATAGAGGATTAGTGCTCACAAGGAAAGGTTACAAGTGGTGTATTGAAGTCATATTTTCACAAATTTTACGGACACCATAACGAGGTTGGGGACCGTTGTGAAATATTTGTTTCACAAATGACGAAAGATAAGTTCTAATTGTCGTGACCACAATCCTCAAATGGAACAAAACCGCATTCGTTCTGACTTAAACATGAGCAACATAACGGGTCCAACATGTAAAGCAGGACCTGCATACATTTGAATGGCCTGAAAACACCTCAAGTCTCTAAAAGTTACTATTTACCTATATGTTTGTGGTCTATGAAACGAAATCGTCATTACACTATTTAACTTATTTGTCTTTTTTGTGTTTATTTATTATATCGCGTCACGTGACCATTTTTATCGTTTGATGTCATCTTGATTGATTAGGTAGTGTCTGGTCCGATAAAAAAACCTAACACGAATGCTGATTCTTTATAACGTTTTGATGCATTATATATTGAAGTCTTTGGAAGTTCTGTAATTCGGGTCAATACCATTGCATGTTATAAATTAAACGAAAGACGGCCAACACTACGAATATTTAGCATGTTATAGAGTACGTTTCGGATGTGTTGCGTTTTGTCAGGTTATGTAATGTATTTCGGTTGTTTCCTGTAATTATTTAATACTTCAGTTTAATCATGTTCATCTTTTGTAAAGTCATTTTATAAAATTTACTGTTTGCAAAAGTATAAATTATTCTAAATAATAGGGATGTTTTGGTACCTAACAGAAAACCCTGGCCGTTTTCGGCACAACTTTTTTGAACTTTTGGTCCTCGATGCCGTTCAACTTTGAACTTGTTTTGGCTTTCAAACTTTTGATTCTGGGCGTCACTAGTGAGTCTTGTCTGGACAAAATGCACTTCTGGCTTATTAGAATTTTTTAAACTTGTTGCCTTTTGTTAGCTCTTATTCGTGTGTTTCTTTGTCAATTGTGTTCTCCTATTTATTTATATTTTGTCTGATGCTTAGTCCGTTTATGTGTGTGTGTGTGTTCGTGTGTGTGTGTTACATTTTAATGTTGTGTCGTTGTTCTCCTCTTATATTTAATGCTCAGTTTTCAGTTAATTTTCCCTCAGTTTTAGTTTGTTACCCCGATTTTTTTCCCATGGATTTATGAAATTTGAACAGCGGTATACTACTGTTGCCTTTTTCTCCCTCAACTTGGTGTTAACTTAATGAATTTGTCAGTTAATGTTCCTTTACCGGCAGACAATATTCTGGTTGAATTATCACGGTCTATTATTGAAGTACGTTCCCTTACTTAAAAAAAAATTGACTTTCAAAAGTGTTTACGTCTACATTCTAAAAGAACAGTCGTGATATACTTTCTGTTATTATATACATTGTAGCTACATCTTATTTTAACAATTTCAAACAAAGTTGAGCTAAATTAATCCGTTATTGAAGAGTTTTTGTAAAAATTGAACACTACGAATATTTAGCATGTAATACAGTACGTTTCAATTCATTTTCATCATTTATTTGTACGCAAAATGTAAATAATCAACATTCATATGATTTTTCAAACCTTTATTAAACAACAATATCAAGTTCATTTATCACAGAAGCTTTATTTCGACTTGTGCATTGAAACTAAATATACACTACAAAATCGAAGATACAGGTTTTCCTACGGCAATTCGACTTGTACAAAAATATTGAAAAAAGTAAAATAACAAAAATACTGAACTCAGAGGAAAATCAATTCGGAAAGTCCATAATCACATGGCAAAATCAAATAACAAAACGCATCAAAAATTTGTCAGGACAAGATACATCCGATACTATTATTTTTATCTATAAATGATATTTCGTATCACAACGATTTTTCATTGCTAAAATTTGTTCAATTCGATATATTTTGTTTGTTCATGTTCCCATTTCGTGTTGGTTATCGTGTTTTTTTAAGGTATTTCTTATTTTCGTATGTGTATTTGACATGGTTTTTTTTCTTTTTATATATTTCATAAATTAAGAACCAAATCTGTAATTATATAGAACATGTTTGAATTAAAATGTTCTTTAAAAGCTTTTCATCTTTTATATAAGCTTTGGATTTCAAATATTCTGGCCACGAACCAGGTTTAATTAGAAAATATCGGTACCAAGTTATGAATATGACAGTTGTTATCCCTTCGTTTGATATGTTTGTGCTTTGGATTGTGCCATTTGATTAGGTACTTTTCGTTTTGAATTTTCATCGGAGTTCAGTATTTTTGTAATTTTACTTTTTAATTGTAAAATTTGTATACTCATTCCAAATTTACTTCTTCATGTTTTATGTCTCAAATAGCAAGTAGGGGGGAATGAAATTATACATTGTAAAGAAATTTGGGTCATGAATATAAGTATCAACAGAATGTAGTATTGTAAATGTTCATAGCTGTATATCCATAAAAAATTGTGTATTAATGTATTGATAAGAAAATCAATTATCATATTGCAGTGTTGAATAAAGGCAACAGTAGTAAACCCCTTTTCGAAAGTCATAAATAGATAGAGAAAAAAGAAATCGGGGTTACAAACTATAAGAGGAAAACAACGAAACAACAGAAACACTTAAGTGCAACAACAAAAAAACAACAATGTAACACACACAGAGACGAACTATATGATAACAACTGTCAGTTTCCTGACTTGGTACAGGACATCTAAACAAAAGTGGTGGGTTGAACCTGGTCTTCTCGCTAGCCAAATCTCCCACATTTATACTGAAAGGACAATATTGTATGACAAGACTACAGTACAAATAAATGCAAGAACATTCAGCACAGAGAAATGTACAGATAAATAATACAATAATACATTTCGACATGCTATATAGATATGATATACAAAATGATGTTCAAGATTAGGTTTGAAATTATCTCATTTGATGTATTATATAACAATCACAAGACTATTCAACTGCAAAACAAATAAATCGTGTATTTTTAGTTGCTTTAAACTAAAATCTTACAAATGATCTGGGTGATTAATTGTCTTTACTTTTTCTTACGATTAGAGAGATTAAAAACCTTAATTTTCAACTACAAACGATGAGGAATTTAACAATATCCGATCAGAATTACAAATACAAAATCATAACCAAATACATGTTGTAATGTTGGATAACAAATACCGTGACACGTCTTATAGCAATGCGAATTAACACTCAACAAAACAGTCATATTCGGGAATAGATCATGTTCGGTAATTAAAAGACCAGACGACGTAAACTGTAAACCATAATCTAAGACGTACAAAAAATGTCCTTAGCTAGTTTAGACAAAGACATATGGTATCGATCAACCAATTCGTGATGGTGTCATTTTGAATCTTTCCTCCTCGTAACTTTTTTGGAGCAGTTTCTGCGTAAGGAGACGCTCCTGTATATGAAGTTTGTATAATGTGAACATGCTCGAGTATAATGTATCAATTTGAGATATGTAAACACCATACGATGGGGCAGAGGGTAATGTTATTGCTGAGAAATGGAAAATTGATAATTGGGATGTTGAAATCGTCCCGTTTGTCATAGATTTTAGTGTGAAGTCGTCCATCTGTGACAATATTGAGGAAAAAATCAAGGTATGAAGCAGTCCTTCTAGTATCAGTAGTATCCTTAATTTCAAGTTCACTGGGATATATGAGATGCAAGTTTTTGCTTCAATATGGGTTATCATCAATATATATGAAAATAAAATTAAAGAATTTCGCAAAGTGCTTTTTCTTTTTGTCTTTTAGAAGTTTCTGAATGAATTCTGCTTCATACAAATACAAAAACAAATCGGCCAGAAGAACATTTTACAATTAACTAACTGAAGGATTTGTAAGTTTTAAAATTGAAATGTGCTACCCCGTTTGCAATAGGTACAGTCAAACCTGAAGATGATTACTGCTTAATTATATGCAACAGTAGTTTCATCATTTTCTACATTTGTAAGTGCCTGTACCAAGGCAGGAATATGACAGTTCGTTTAATGAGTATTATCCTTTGATTTTTCAATTTGGTTAGGGACTTTCCGTTTTGAATTTTCCTCGGATTTCAGTATTTTTGTGATTTTACTTTTTTGTACATAGCAGTTTAATGAGGTTCGAGTATTATCAATCAGTTTAGAAGAAACAGCTCAGGGTAATATACAAAACCTGAAGGAGCGAAGGTCAACTATTATGTGATCGCGACAGAAAATATTATGAAGTGTCTATTTTATGAGTCTGGCGTACTAATCTATAAGTGAGTATTTTTTCAATCGTGTTCGCTCATAATGCGTTTTTGTCATGCTCAATCCCATGAAGTATATATAGTGTGAACTTGAACGACTACAACGTATAAACGCCATACGATGGGGGAGTGTTTTGTGGTATGCTTACAAATGGATTGGTGACAGTTGGAATGTTTGAATACCGATGGTCTTCGGTGTATTTTTTGTTACAATTAGTGTGTCTAACATCTAAGGATGCGGTCCATTAAATAGTTATCAAAAGTACCAGGATTATAATTCAGTACGCCAGACGCGCGTTTCGTCTACATAAGACTCATCAGTGACGCTCATATCAAAATAGATATAAAGCCAAACAGTACAAAGTTGAAGAGCATAGAGGATCCAAAATTCCAAAAAGTTGTACCAAACACGGCTGAGGTAATCTATTCCTGGGACAAGAAAATCCTTAGCTTTTCAAAAAATTCAGTTTTGTATGAGGAAATTTGCTGAGTTGCTAAGTTCACTAACTAAGTTGCTGATGTTCAAATTTCATCAATATATTAGGACGACCTAACAACTTGACAAGCAAGAACTATGAGAATCGCCTGAACTTAAAGATTAGTGGTCATAATAACAGTATTTGGCACCTTACCAAACTTTTATGTTGAAATAAAAAATGAATAAGGGGTGTTTTTTTTTTTTTTTTTTTATCTTAACGGTTTTACTAATAAAATTGAGAATGGAAATGGGGAATGTGTCAAAGAGACAACAACCCGACCAAATAAAAAACAACAGCAGAGGGTCACCAACAGGTCTTCAATGTAGCGAGAAATTCCCGCACCCGGAGGCGTCCTTCAGCTGACCCCTAAACAAATATATACTACTCCAGTGATAATGAACGCCATACTAATTTCCAAATTGTACACAAGAAACTAAAATTAAAATAATACAAGACTAACAAAGGCCAGAGGCTCCTGACTTGGGACAGGCGCAAAAATGCGGCGGGGTTAAACATGTTTGTGAGATCTCAACCCTCCCCCTATACCTCTAACCAATGTAGTAAAGTAAACGCATAACAATACGCACATTAAAATTCAGTTCAAGAGAAATCCGAGTCTGATGTCAGAAGATGTAACCAAAGAAAATAAACAAAATGACAATAATACATAAATAACAACAGACTACTAGCAGTTAACTGACATGCCAGCTCCAGACTTCAATTAAACTGACTGAAAGATTATGATTTCATCATATGAACATCAGGCACAATCCTTCCCGTTAGGGGTTTAGTATCATACCATCATAACATTTATGAGAAGAACATAACCCGTGTCATGCCAACAACTGTTTTTAGAATAAATGTGTTTAGTTCCGATGCAAAGACCTGATCAGTGACTCAATATTAACGCCAAAATATGCAATCTTTAATGACTTGACAACAGTATCGTAATTATATCCCTTCTTAATAAGTCTATTCAAAGGTTTTGTAAGTTTCTGAGGTGAATACTGACACCTTTGTGCTTTATAAAGAATATTACCATAAAAAATTGGATGTGAAATACCTGAACGTATTAGAAGTCTGCATGTTGAGCTATATTTACGAATGATGTCTTTATACCGATGATAAAATTTAGTAAATGTTTTGACTAGTTTGTGATATCGAAAACCCTGGTGTAATAATTTTTCAGTAATACATAAATTTCTCTCATTAAAATCTAAAACATTGTTACATACACGAGCGAATCGTACAAGTTGAGATATATAAACACCGTAAGATGGTGACAAGGGAACGTCACCATCTAAAAACGGATAATTAACGATAGGAAATGAACAATCATCCCTTTTATCATAAATTTTAGTATTCAGCTTTACTATCCCGATTTTGTTTTTTGTCCATGGATTTATGAGTTTTGAACAGCGGTATACTACTGTTGCCTTTATTTACTAAGTTTACTTATAAATTGTTATAAATTATGGTAGTGTTCTAAAGAGTAAGTATCATTTTTTTTTAAATAGCGTAAGTGGAATCTGTTATAAAAGCAAATCCGGTCCCCACTTTTAATCGCAGATTTAGAACTTTATAAATTTTATACATTTGAAGCGCTTTTCTGGATTTACCTTCACCAGAAACTATCAACCAACGATACAAATACATACTGGACTAAAACAAAGGTAAACGCCAATATACTATTCAATATACATTGAAACAGAAGGCAGATAACAACTGCTATATTTTTGATTTCAGGACATTTTATAGAAAAATAATCTGATTAAAACATAGTTTTTATTGCTAGCCAAACCTCTGGCTTTTATGGCAATGAAAATACCACTAAAATGACAACATGACGTGACAGGAATTTTGTACAAACAGGTCGGCAAACTAAATTCTCATAATTGACAATCAGCAATGCTGTCATTAGGGAATTGAGCTATCTAGTTTATCCTGCACAATTACGATCACTTAGACGCTTGATGAACGTTGATAGTGCAGAGACACAGGCGACCCCTCTATCTGGTAAATGACGTCACAAATGCGCGCCTAATTGACGAGTTTTATCCCAGGCATAGATTACCTTAGCTGTATTTGGCACAACTTTTTGGAATTTTGGATCCTCAATGCTCTTCAACTTTGTACTTGTTTGGCTTCATAAATATTTTGATATGAGCGTCACTGATGAGTCTTATGTAGACGAAACGCGAGTCTGGCGTACTAAATTATAATCCTGGTACTTTTGATAACTATTCCGGTGACGGATGAACTCGAAAGTGGTCTATTATTTTACATTTGTTAATTCGACTTTGAAGCAGCTTGATAGTTGAAACAGGACTGTTTTTATCGAAAGTTGTTAAGTTAAACCGTTTTTAGCGGACGAAAAAGGCATTTTTGAATAAGATCGTTTAATTTGGAACTATTTTCATTGAATATTTGGGCTATTTACCTGAAAGTATGGACGACTAAGGAAGCAGACTGACTTTCGTGCTGAACGTTTTAGCAATCGTTAACTTTCCCTCATACCCTTAATATCGTAAATCCGATTATTGGATAAACAAGTTTGATAATAAATGAGTAATTTACTGATTGCGTCTTGTGTTTGATCTTGGTTTCTTGATTTTGATATGGTTAAGCGCTATAAAACCAGGCTCAATCCACCATTTTCTTCATTTGAGAATGCCTGTACCAAGTCAGGGATATGACAGTTCTTGTCCATTCGTTTTTGATGTGTTTTGTCATTTGATTTTGCCATGTGATTATGGACTTTCCGATTAGATTTTCCTCTGAGTTTAGTATTTTTGTTATTTTACTTTTAATCGAATTTGGATATGCATGATTGGCTTTAGAAGCACATTTTACATTGTCCAGGGTCTTTCGGATATCCAAAGCACAGCAATGTTACATAAATGTGTAATTCTTGATTAAAAAAAATATCAACAATATATAATTAAAAAAAATATCATTTAAATAGTTTCATCACAGACATATACTTACTTAATTAATACATTAATTTACAGAAAATTAAGGTAAAATTAAAAAAAAAATCAAGACCATAAAAATAAAGTTAATTGACTAAAGATGAGTTTATAGGAAATAAAGAACTATATGCCTTCTAACGTATTAGTAAGACCGGATATGATATCTGTTTTGAATGATTATGTTATAATTAATAATACACATTTTTTTGTCATTTATCTTCCTTTACCCCAGCAGTATGTTCAGTTATTACGCTGGAACCCTGCCCTGTAAACATTGTATATATTTATCTGTATCTATATTTCCACCTGATATTATACATGCTGTTTTACCCTCTCCCACAACACCTTTCATGGCTGCAGCTACAGTAGCAGCGCCTGCTCCTTCTGCCATTATATGATTTCTCTCACTCAAAAGCTTAACGGCATCAGCCACTTCTTGTAGGCTAACAACAATCGAATCTGTCACTAGACTTTTAACCAGAGGCCACATTTCAGGCAGAACAGATTTTCCTCCCATTCCATCTACAAAACTGGCCTGATAAGGGAATTCGACTGGTTCCCCAGCTTTTAGTGATGCTTTCAATGGACAAGCTGTCTCCACCTCACATGCATATACTTTAATGTTTGGATTGTGTGCTTTAGCAGCTATAGCTATGCCACAAATCAGACCTCCTCCTCCATAGGGAACTATAATGTTACTGATATCAGGTATACAATCCACTATCTCCAAACCTATTGTCCCATTACCTGAAGTAGATAACAAATACTTATATTAACATTATACATCCGATGATACAAAGAAGTAAAACAATAACTGTATTAAAAGCAGTTAGAAAGAATTGTAGATATTCAATGATGGAAGTGCCATGTTATACTTCCTATTCAAGGTTAAACCAAATAGGGGTTTTATTTTACTTTTAAAAAACTATAAATTCCTCATTGGACGAATACTATCCCTTGAAATAATGAATATTTGTTTATTATTGATTTACGAACAGGAAAGTGTTTCATTGTAAACACATTATGTTTAAATGCACGAATAATTTTAATGGTGTTGATTTTTATTACACCAGATGAGCATTTCGACAATATTTTAACTCTACAGTGATGCTCGAAGCCAAAAATGTTTTTAAAGTCCAATAATTTGACATGAAATATTATATACTGTGTGAATCATACAGGTCTTCTCCCTGAAATAGTTCCCCACCGTCGCAGCCGGATGGTAACCTCTATTTCTCGAATTATGCGACTTTCGTCCTCAACGATTTAAGAAAATACATACTAAGTGTATAATAAAGCTATATACCTGCTACGACATCTGGTTCACATACAGGATGAACAAATGTTCCCTGCATTCCTTCATAGCTATGTGTCTCGATTGCCTCCCACCATTTATCAAATTGCACTTTAGTTATAATTCCTCCCAGTTTCTCTACTGCTGATACTTTAGTCAATGGCGCATGACTTGGTACCAACACATTGCAAGTTAAATCCATGTTCTTTGCATTCCAAGCCAAACCTTGAGCAAAATTACCAGCACTAGCAGTACATATTCCGAGTTCCAATTTTTCGATTGGTATCTTTCTTATGGCATTTAATGCGCCTCGTAGTTTGAAGGAACCAATAGGATGCAAGTTTTCCATTTTTAAAAAGATCTGGAAATAAAATAAAATAATGGAAAGGACATCATGCCACACAATTTCCTTATACATAGTCTTTTTTAGTATTTGCTATTGAACAAGAGTCTCTTTAGACGTTTGTTGATGTGTTTCAGCATTTGATCTTGCCATTGTGCAATAAAATATTTCTTGCTATTGTGCAATACTGAGCAATTGAAAATTTCTTGCTATTGCCCAATACTGTGCTATAGTGCAATGTGCTATGCAATATCTTGCCATTTTATTTGCGATTTTCCTTTTTGATTTTTCCTCGGAGCTCAGTATGTTTGTGATTTTACTTTTTAGAGATGAATGTACAGTTTACCACTCACAGTTTTGTGTTCCCATAATTGGACTAGCGGTGTTGGTTGTAATTTTCCTTTCATGTACTCCTTGGCCTCCTGTATATCAGACAATTGGACTGACCCAACAACAGATGGCATTATGAAAAACTGCAATAATACGGAAAATAATCATATAAACAGTAATTCTAACAAATTAAGTGAAAAAAGGGCTATAATATGAATAAAAGTTCACAAAAGGATATTCCGAATGAACGTCAATCAATGAATAGACTTCCAGCCAACAATATAAAATCAAAGTACTGAAGTACTGAACATCAGAGGACCTCAAGTTGTGTTGAATTATTGATAAATGACATGTGTTTATATTATACCTGCCGGACAGATATGTTCACCTTACAATATAGTACAAATAATATAATTTGCTATGCTATATCTGAAATACTGACTTGAACTAGGATACTTAACTTTGTGAATTATCAATGATTATGTGGTCAAATGAGAACTGTTAGATTTGCATTATGACCATATAGTTGCACACATACAAAAATAGTTAGCATATAACTTACAATAGAGAATTAACATAGCAAACAATTCTTCGAGTAGCTATATAGTCACTCACCAATGCTCACTGAACTATGATATTAAGGAGGTTCAAGACAATCATATTAAAACAGACAAATTGTAATATTGGAGCTAAAGATACCAGATGAACAGCAAACTCATAAACCGAAAATAAACTTACAATTCCATGACTAAAACTTAAAAAGACATGCAGACAAATAAAAGTACACTAAAAACAACAGGTGCTCTGGATGGGTAAGCAGATCCTGCTCTACAAATGACATTTATTAACAATGTTTGTTCATGTAGTATCCATGGCCAGGTCTTCTACTTTCTGGAACATTTACAGGCATGATTCCACTATTTAGTTTAGGGCCGCTGAGCGGCCCTTAAATCGGCCAGCGGCCCCAAAAAAATGTACATAGAAATGAATTCCCAATTCAGGAAAATAAAATAAAAATCGATATTTCCGGAAAAGTTTCTGTCTCCGATTAAGGCAACTATAATTTTTCATGGTTTGTTGTCAAAACGTTTTAAAATCCGGATAAGAATGCTGTTTACGATCGCATTTTATTAACAATTCAATTCAAATCAAATCTTTGTTGTCATAAAACTACATATTTATAGTTGTGACAACAACAACGATTTCATTATGTCAAAATGTGGCAAACAATTTTATCAGCCGAATTCAATTGATTAATATGTTATAGGAGTATTCGATCTTGTTAAAGCAGATCACCCAGCAGGTTGATTAAAAATGGGTGTAAAAGCAGACCTCGGCAGAGAGAAAATTCAAATTTTGATATAACATTGATGGATAAAGTTTAATGGGCGCCGATCTCGTAAAAGCACATCGTCCAGCAGAGCTGGTTATATAATATGATGAAAACTTGTTTTGTAAAAGAAATTATTTCCTCAAAAGACAAAAGTTTGAGCGTTTTTTGAAAATAATGTTGATGATAGACTATTCATGAAATACGATGTCATCATTATGGAACTATTTCAAAAGTTTTAAAGATGATTCAAATAATTTTAAAGAACACTGGTTCAATGCTTTAAATATCTTATCAATTAAGTATATGAACTTTTGTAATTGCTTTTCTGAATTCGACAATTGACCAGTTCAATTTGAAATCCATTTGAATCAAGGTAGAGATGACCTGCTTTTGAAAAAATACCTGATGAATGATTTTTTTCCAGTGGTTTATGTTAGCTGAAATATATGTGTTTGTATTAGGTTTAGGCATGCTAGGTAACCATAGCTAAGATGATAGACTAGTGCATCATGTTCAATGATATTCATGTAATAACAGTAGCCCATCCAGAATTATTCAAAATGTTACAACTTACATGAACATTAGTGTACAGGTTTAACTTAATAATATTCTTTTGCCGTTTTTACAGGAAAATAATGTTATTTCGTCTTAGATTTTATGCTTAAAAAATTCCCAATTAGAATAAAAATTCCGAATTTGATGTCCAACGGACCCATTTGAAAACACCTGGAATCATCCCTGTTAGTGTGAAACCACTGATTCAAAGGACAAGTTTCACTTCTTGTCCAAAATGGCCTAAAATATAAAGTTAAACATAAAGCTCCAAAAAGTTCACAATTTGGTTTCTCAAATGGGTATATTTCTAAAGTCATAACGCTCAATAAATCAGTTCTTTTCATAAAAGTACATTTTATGTTCCAAATTTTGTCAAAATATGATGATTTTGGGCAATTTTCAGACCCGAAAGCTTTAAGCAATTAAGAATTAAGATTTAGCCACCACCTACCATTCAAAATGTTTTGTGACCAAAAGAATCCAAATCTGATATATATAATTCATCAATATAAAATTTTTGGATCTTGGATGGCAGCCAAGTTTAATTATTCCAACAACAATTAAAGTTTTACCATAGTTATCTGTGGTATAATTTTCACAATTATTCAATAGTTTTGTTGTGTATGATTTACAAATATAAAAATAAAGATGGCAAGACCGGAAGAAGGCCGCCTGATTTTTTTAAGTGACATATGAACAACAGAGTCAGTGTGGGGCCACTAAGCTAAACTGCCCGCTTTGCACCAGCCAATATAAATGAATGCCTAGGGTGGGAATCGAACCCACATACACCAACTCTGTTGTCCCTATATTTTTAAATGAACAAAAAATTGTCAAAAACAAATTTAAACAATATACGACGAAAATTTTTTCAAATTTTGCGGTCGTATAAAAAATGTATAAATTGGTTAAAATTTAATTATCAATTTATACATGAATATATCTATAGGTTGATTTTCTGTGATTCAGATGTCTACTCCAGTTTACTCAGATTGTAGTCTCATAGGCTCCAATGTACAGCTACATGAATAGACAGCGTAAGAGTGTTTAAAATTGCTAAGGCAGACTTTTGGGGGGAGGAAAGAACTGAAGGCTTGCCCTTTTCGAGGAGCTCCATGTATGGTAAATGCGTAGTCCTTTTTTTATATAGTTTTACCCAAAATGTTGACTTGCTAGACCCCTCCCCCTTTAAAACTCCTGGATTCTCATCCAATTTGATAGAAATCTAAACTGTTTTAAAACAAAGTTGTTTATGTAATAACAATTATGTTTGGGAATTAAAAATAGAAAGGTTCCTTTAAATGTTGCTGAACATTTTGTTTGAATAATCTAGAATATACATGTACATGTGGTTTTAATCGTGGACATTTTAAATCCATGTTAACTTATGCGTGACTTGGGCTTCTGGTACAAATTAAAACATGGAATTATTCATGCAAACTCACAGAAAGATTCTTGAGATTTAAATTTCCACAGAATAATAAATAAACAAAAACATTAAACAATTTAAACATTTAACATACTAAAATTTATGATAAAAGAGATGATTTTTCATTTCCTATCGTTAACTATCCATTTTTAGATGGTGACGTTCCCTTGTCACCATCTTACGGTGTTTATATACACTGTATCTCAACTTGTACGATTCTCTCATGTATGTAACAATGTTTTAGATTTTAACGAGAGAAATTTATGTATTACTGAAAAATTATTACACCAGGGTTTTCCATATCACAAACTAGTCACAACATTTACTAAATCTTATCAGCGGTATAAGGACATTATTCGTAAATATAGCTCAACATACAGACTTCTTATACGTTCAGGTATTTCACATCCAATTTTTTATGGAAATATTCTTTATAAAGCACAAAGGTGTCAGTATTCACCTCAGAAACTAACAAAACCTTTGAATAGACTTATTAAGAGGGATTTAGTAACGATACTGTTGTCAGGTCATTAAAGATTGCATATTTTGGCGTTAATATTAATTCACGTATAGGGTCTTTGCATCGGAACTAAACACATTCATTTAAAAAACAGTTGTTGGCATGACACTGGTTATGTTCTTCTCATATATGTTATGATGGTATGATACTAAACCCCTAATGGGAAGGATTGTGCTTGATATTCATATGATGAAATCATAATCTTACAGTCAGTTTTATTGAAGTCTGGAGCTGGCATGTCAGTTAACTGCTAGTAGTCTGTTGTTATTTATGTATTATTGTCATTTTGTTTATTTTCTAGACTATGGTTACATGTACATCTTCTGACATCAGACTCAGACTTCTCTTGAACTGAATTTTAATGTGCGTATTGTTATGAGTTTACTTTTCTACATTGGCTAGAGGTATAGGGGGAGGGTTGAGATCTCACAAACATGTTTAACCCTGCCGCATTTTAGCGCCTGTCCCAAGTCAGGAGCCTCTGGCCTTTGTTAGTCTTGTATTATTTTAATTTTGGTTTCTTGTGTACAATTTGAAAATTAGTATGGCGTTCATTATCACTGAACTAGTATATATTTGTTTGGGGCCAGCTGAAGGACGCCTCCGGATGCGGGAATTTCTCGCTACATTGAAGACTTGTTGGTGACCTTCTGCTGTTGTTTTTTTTTCTTTGGTCAGGTTGTTGTCTCTGTGACACATTCCCCATTTTCATTCTCAATTTTAACATTTTGATAAAATAAAATAATACACTAACCCTTTGCAATGTTGCAGTTCAACTTTTAATCTAGGGTTCTGGAAAACATTTAAAATATCTCTTGCAGTCATATGCAGGGTATAGGGCTCATAGGTTTGACTCAATAAACATGATAAAGATTTGCTAAGTTTACTGACATGTAGAATCCCAATATCCCTCTTAGTATAAATAGCCACATGTGTGCTCAAATAACCATTTAGATTAGTCTCAAAATTGATATATCTAACTCAATTGAGTAGATCTAGCTAAAATTTTACTCATAAATGTAAGTGATCATATTTGCTCAATTTAAGATCTCATGGGTGCTCGTAGTGAAATTTAACTGATTGTATTTGCTCAAGTACTCATGTATGCGTGAACAAATGTCTAATTCAAATACCTAAAATTTTACATGGATATGGTTACACAACTTAATAATTTTGGCAATACATGTACATGTGACATGTTAGTCCAAATAATTATGACGTCTTAAAAGGCTATTATATTTTTTTTCTTTGACGCCTTACTTCCGACGTCGAAGTAAGGCGTAAAAGAAAAAAATTTAATAGCCTTTCAAGACGTCATAATTATTTGGACTCGAAGTAAGGCGTCAAAGAAAAAAAATATAATAGCCTTTCAAGACGTTTATTTGGACTAGTGACATGTATGGTCAAAATTATACAATACTACAAGGAAGACTTAAAAAACAGAACAGTTAATCTATATTTATATATACCTCTAAAACTGTAAGGATTCTCCAAATATATCTAGTGGCTAGTAAATTCAGACATTTTACTTTCACTTTCAGTGTAAAATAAGACTCTTGCTTTTATGAGCAAGAGTCATAATTGACACTCAAAAATAGTCCATCTCTATTGGAAGAATAAGAAGTCGAAGATTCTCTGAATATTACATAAAATACAATTATTTCAACCAATAATTATATATAAGAATTACTTACAAATTCATTAACAAAATCCGCTTTTTTACTAGTCAAGGGACATAATTATTCAAATATACTAATGCAAGTAACTAAGTCGGAGAAGGAGCGAAAATCCGAAACAGCACCTTAATTAAAAAAACAGAAAATAGTTCCACGTGCACGTGCGTGTCCAAGTGATCAATCTACTTGTTATTTACGAAGAAAAGAAATTTAACTTCAAAAATTGTTGAGATCTTTGAAAAAAAAACTGATTCCATTAAAGAATACAATGAAAGTAACCTTATCTTTAAAGGCCTTGCAGGTTCTTGTTACTCCTACCCAATCTGCTGGTATTTTCAAAATGGCTGCGGGGGACGCGGCCTGACAAATTATTTTAATATTGTGTCAGATTAAATATTCCTGATTTTGCTTCGTTAATATTATAGACAAATATGCTACAAACGGTTTAAAGATGTTACTCTAAATCAAATAATTGAAATATAATTACCTTTCTGTGTGTAATTGCGTGAATTGATTTTCTCTCGTTTATCTTCTCGCTCTTGCTCACTTGATGAATATGCATAGGTGGTATTCATCCGCGACAATAATATTTCGGTATATCATTGATATTGAAGATCGTTTGATTGATATACGAATATTTCTAACGACAAAACATTTTCATGTTATTAATTTGCATTTAAAAAAATCTGAGTATCCATTGAAAACATGAATATAAAAGAAGAGACAAGGAATTTTATTCTGCACTATAATGTTCGCGGGTTCATAATGTCGGTTATTATCCCAACACTAATTATATACGCATCTCTTTGATCTTTGAAGATCTTTGAAAAGTAGGCGATGGCAATACACCCGAGGCCCCTCAGGGGCCTCTGATGTAAAAATGGTCAAAGACATTTAGACACTATGTATATAAATTACTGTCAATTATTAAAACATTACAAAATCCATGTACCAGGTGTCATTCCAGTTAGTGTGAGAAACTGAAGACTATCTTTGGTAAATACGGTTAAATGTTTATTAAAGTTTTCAGTATTTCTCCTTTATCAGCATATAAGCAATTCTTCCAACATACCAAGTTATCTTCTTAATTACACCTTATGTAAGAATCCTGGGTTTTGACGGGTTGATAGCCATTGTATTTTTCACCAATTTACTGTAATGATCTTTAATCAAATGAATATCGTTCATTTTTTAACGCCGCCGGGGTATGACATTACGGCTCGTGAAATTTTACATTCTCTCGACTGGTTAATTAACATGATACATCTGTTCAATATTATAGCAATACTATTAACGTTAAATTAAGTTCAGTTTTTCATTCTAATTTTTAGATATTATTAGGACCATGTTTCGTGATGACTGGTAATAGTACATTTATTGAGTTAATTAAACAAAGTACATGACTATATGAGTGGATGTTGCCCTTGAGAACCCTGATGATATATGACCATTTATATCCATGACACTTACATGTTCCTAGATTTTTATAAAGGACATTGACTTAAATATTAAAAAAAGCAATTTATAAATCTAGTATCTCAACCTAAATAAATTAATATTTTAAGTAGGTGTGTAACCTTACCAAATATGTAAGGTTACAGATATGTACAGCAAGAATGAAATGTCTGTGAAAGTGGGCAATGTAATGACACCATCTTTCAGTTCACTAGTTGGGGTAAGACAAGGGGATGTTCGATCTGCCTCCAAAATTTGAGCCAAGTCCAGATGCTGTTGATATCAATGGGCGTAGAATTGATTGTCTTATGTACGCTGATGACATTATTGTATTATCAAACACAAAAAAAGGTCTTCAAAACCGACTTGATATATTGCATACTTATTGTATTGACTGGTGTCTAGATGTAAACTTGTCCAAAACAAAAGTTTTAATTTTTTTAAAACAAGCCTGGAAAATTTGTAAAGGAATCATTTTATTTAGATAAAGAGGCTATAGAATGTGTTAATAAATGTAAATATTAAGGGATATTCTTTACTTCTAGTGGTCTTTTTCAACAGGGGAAAGAAGAGCTATTCAAAAAATCCTTAAAGGCAAAATTTAAATCACAAAAATCCATGTCAGCTTGTAATCCAAGTATTGATACTGCAATTCATTTATATGATCACACAATAAAACCAATTTTATTATATTGTAGTATAATTTGGGGTTCATTTAAAATTAACTCTGCTGCTTGCAAGAAAAAAGTGATTATCTATTTGAATTAATCTACATAAATGATTATTTGGAAAAATCACATTTCAGATATTTAAAGTATATTCTTGGTGTAAATAAGAAAGCCTCAAATTTAGCAGTGTTATCAGAGGTTGCAAGATTTCCTCTTTATTTTTCTGTCATTATATCCATGGTAAAATATGTACACAGGCTTAACAAGTTGGACAAAGGGTTACTTTATGATGCTTATGTTTGTAATAAAATTTTAGATGCAGAAAACATTAATTGTTGGTATTCATCTATGAAATATGTACTTCAATCACTTGATATACAAAATTTAGATACAAAGCTCAATAAATTAATTAAATTTGTAAAATGTAAACTTTGTAATAGTTTTAAAACATTTTGGTTGGTCAAAAGATCTGAAACCTTATCACAAGGTAATAGTAAATTAGAGAATTATTTCAACCTCAAGACTGACTTTGTAAAGGAGGCTTTTTTATCAATTAAAGATTTTAGTATAAGAAGAGCTATATGTAAAATGAGAATAAGTGCTCATGATCTGAAAATTGAGAAAGATAGATATAGTAAAAAATACATAGAGATAACTCAACGTCTATTTCATCACTGCTTATCACATGGATCAAATTCTATTGAAGATGAGACCCATTTTACAGTAAATTGTCCATTATATGATGAACAGAGGAAATTATTATTTGATAAAGTTATCACTTTTTGTACTAATTTTAAAGAACTACCTAATGATAAGAAATATTTCTGGCTGTTCACAAATGAGCATTTACCAACTCTCATGTGCCTAGGAAATTACATTATTAAAGGTTTAGAAATAAGATCCAGATGTAAACAAAATATATGAAATAATTTAGTATTTTATTGTTATAAGATTTAATATAATAGTTATATAAAACACATGTTGTGTTAGGCTCTGATCCTGTCCATAACGTTACAGTATGTATTAGTTTTCTGTTTTGCTTTTTCCAATCATATTGTGTTGTAAAATGATGCTCTTTACGGGTTCTTGATTAGATTAATAAAATTCTTATCTTAAACAAAAACAAAAAAAAATTCTTATCTTATTGACCGCAAAATAAAAAAAATCTTTCAAATGATAAAAAAAAAAAAGATATTAAAGATGCATTCTGTCTTGGTGTAAAACATTGTAAAGTCTAGCCTAAAACCACATAAGAGCAGCCACCAGACAATATATGTTACACCAGACGCGCGCTTCGTCTATACACAAGAATCATCAGTGGCGCTATAATTGAAACAATTGGTTGGCCAAATCAACTATGAAGTTTAAAAGCAACAAAAAGCGAAAACCGTTCGAATAATTAGATATCTTATTAACAGTTAGTTTACAGAAAATGAACACATCAATGATATTCCACAAAGACACAAAAGTACTGACTACGGGGCTGGTTATCTCCAAAAGCATGCCATCGACCATAACTTGGACGGTTGTTTTTTTTCTGTTTTTGTTTTCGCCCGAGTTAACTCTTAAAGTCTTACTATATCATATTTTAGCATGGTTTTATATTTCAATAGTACATTTAGTAGGAAAACTGTAAACAGAAATTCCTGTTTAATTTGATATATTCGATGTGTTGCAACTTTTAAAAAGATATGTTTATTTCAATCGGAAAGTACTTGCGGTCACTGAACTCAAACTTAAACCCCTTTCAAGACATAATTAAAACTAAAACAAGACATTTGTTCCCCAGTCTAAAATATAAATCATCCCCATTTACAGACCTTAATTTGTTGTTCTTAATGTGACACTATAAATTATCAAAATGGTTCAGGTTCTATCTAAGCAACAAATAAAAAGCAGTATACATGTCTGTTCCTTCTGATCCTGTGAACTGTCGCATCACTGGCGGATGATGCAACATAACTATTTTTTTTCAATTTCGAATTTATCTTTTTAATTTGTCTTCATAAACGTCATCGTTCAGGTGGATCAATGTCATAGATTTATAAACAATTTGCGTATCGACTGTAAAAAGCATGTTTATTTGTTCACTGCAAATCTCTCAGTATGTATTGAGAGTCACGCCATGGTCATTGAGTAGCAGTAGCAATGACCGTTTACGGTGAGTTCTTGTTCCATAAATGTTGCCATGTTTCATTTAATAACAATGATCAACAATATCCGCGCGAATTTTTTTTTTTGTCATATGACAATCGAAAAATGTTAACCAAATTTAGAATAAGCAATCTTGTCTTTTAATAGAAACTGGCCGCGATATGCAAAAAAATAATAATACCAACAAACGAAAGAAAATGTAAAATAATATGTAATGTATTAAATGACGTATTCCATATTTTTATACTTGTAAACTGATTTAATAAAAATAAAAGAGAAATCTTTCTTAAATATTATACCGAAAAATATGTTAATTTTAACTTAACCAGAGACATATAATGCATTACAAAACTTAACTGATAAACTCGTGATTATGTAGGATTATATAGTGTCCCCCATAAAATTATGTCCCATGAACAAAATTTCACAGACATGATCTATGAAATTTGGTCCAGGACATAATTTTATTATAAAATATTGTCCACCTCTATGTAAAAGTGTCCCTTGGCAAGAGATTCTATTGTGACCTTCGTTGGACATTTTTTCATAGTAAAATCATGTCCATATTGCATAAAAGTCCTGTCTTATACCAAAAAATTTATTTAACAAAAAATAATAAGACTAAATTGACATTTGTATTTAAATAAGCAATAGGAATCTATGAATTGTTTTAACATCTTTGAATTATCCTTTTTAACAAAATCAAAAATGTCAGGAATAATATTCATAAATGCTTGATTGCAATTATGATTGAATATCAAGTTTTAATGTTTGCTCTTGTGTTTTTGTTTTTTGTCAACATTGATATAATACATTTCATTGTTTTTAATGTGAAACTGCTTTGCCTTCCTTTTAAATGATCTATCATTATTTTCAAATTCTGGAGGGTATTGACCATCACACACATAATTATACAGCTGTTTATATTTATCACTTTCCATTTTTGTTCACATCTGTGTTGTCTTTATTTAAATTTCAACTATTATTTTAAAACTAATTGATTAAAACATTTCAATGATTTCTAAATTATTTCCCTTCAATAGGGACAGAAAAAAATAGCTACACTATGAAATATTGTCCTTTGTGACATATTTTTATATAACATCCATGAAATTATGTGCAAGTACTAGGGACAATTTTTCACTAAGGGAGACACTATTTTATGGTTTACAAATGTGATATTTTGTCCCTTGAACAAAATTTCACGGCTGAACTGTGAAATAATGTTCTAGAGGACACAATTTCATGGGACACTTTTTTGGCTTACAATTATACTAAATCCATCAAAACCAAATGATATAAACACAGTTTTTTTTTAAAGCGTCATCATGAGAACTGAGCATGGAGACCAATAACTGGTTTTAACATGCATATTATATTTGTTGAGTTTTTCTTATGTTTGTTTTGTCTATGTATATGCTATAACTTATTTACTAAAATTGTTTTTTGTTTGTTTAGCAAATAATGTATATATATAATTATTAATAAATTTATCAATCGTTCATTTTGTGTGTAATCAGTATTGTTTGCTTTTATAAATTTTGATTTTGTTTCTATTGTGTATGTTTGATATGTTTGTATATCTATGAGGTGCCGTTTTACTATTTATTACTTAGTTTCTGATATCAAAAAATGATTTTCTGATTTAATATGTTTATTGTGTTAATACATGTTGGTCACACACTAAAATGTATACGACAATAAAATATTTGGTTTGATTTGCCGGTATTGTATTACCCAATTATTTAATTCCCATTGTTTTCTTTATACTTTTGCACCCAATTATTCTCTGTGACTACTTTATTCAATAATGTTTCCTTATTTTTTATTTTATGGCCAATATTCTCAATTCTGTAGGAACCAATCGAACGAATGTGAAGTAATATTATCTTGTATTGAATGAACGAAGGGAATTAACTCTTACCTGTTTCAAATAAATTTTCTTTTAAATCGTAGATTGTCTCCCATCAATTACCAAAGATGAACGTGTGGAGTTCTGGCACCTTTGCTAGGTATGATATATGTTATTTATCGTGAAAACTTTTCATTAAGTATCGAAAATCTAATAACATATCTAAACAAACTAGGCCTAATCACTAACACATTGTTCCTACCTCAATGAGCCGTGTGTAGAAATTCACAAAGATAAACCCTATTAGCCTATGCTACAGATATAAACACCGTGCTTGCATCGGAATATGACCGACAATTTCCCGTGTATTATATTTCCACAAATAAATTGTCCGTTTTCCAACCAAAAGAGTAACGTGTAAATAATATAACTTAACAACAAAACAATTATAATCATATTGAGATTGAGATGAGACCAAGTTTTTGTAGAAGGGGAAGGGTGGGGGTAGGGGAGGGGACAGAATTGAATAAAAATGAAAATAAATATTTGCAACACAAAATAGAGGAAACCTTTGTGTACAAAAGTTCACATAAAAAAATAACATGCATATCAACTGTTACAACATGAAAATTGTAACCGGAGGGGTTTTAACGTTGCGTATTTTCTGTGTCAACTTTAACATATTTTACCCCAGACCGTGTATTTACAATAGGAGGTCAATTAACATGTTAACAACACCTCGATTTTAGCAACAACAGTTAACAACATATTAAAAAATGCTGATATTAACAGTTAACACATAGGGTTGAAATTAAAACAGTCATCAGTTTAAATTTATCTCAGATAAAAGTTAACAACACCTTGAAAAAGGCCATGACAGGTTAACATAAAAAGGTATAAAAAGGTATTGCCCCTTTCATACCGGGTATATGTAACATTTTAAGAAGCAAGATCAGAGTTGCCTTTAATATATTGATTCTTATTCCTGCATATATACAAAACCCTACATTTATACAAAATGCAAGGAAGACCTATAATTTCCAAGAGAAAACGAAACAGAACTGAGAATGGAAACAGGGAATGTGTTAAAGAGAAAACCAACAGACCAAAGAGCAGAAGACAGATCAAGGCTATCTATTGGTCTTTAACACAGGCAAGAAAAACCTGCACCTGGAGTAGTGGTTCACCTGGCTCCTAAAAAATAAGGTGTAACAGATCAAGGCTATCTATTGGTCTTTAACACAGCCAAGAAAACCTGCACCTGGAGAAGTGCTTCAGCTGGCTCCTAAACAATAAGGTGTACTAGTTCAGCTAAAATGGACATCACACTAAAAAAACTTTGAATTATATAAATGAACCAAAAATTTAAAAAAGTTACCAAGTGGTTTATACATTATTTTACAGCTTATTTCGATCATTTAATTCAATATCATTTAAAACAATTATATTTTTTTTTACAGGAGTGCGGTCCTCACGAAACAATGGAGAAATGCTGTGATCAAAAGATGTATGAGTTCACCTTGTTTAAAAAGAAACAGTGGAAAAGTTTTGTTTACAAACAAATTAAACAGATTGACTTACTTCCCTAGTCGCTGTTATCCATCTTCAGAATACCCAGAGACATTTGATCCTTTCAAGAAAAAAAAGCCAGAGTTTGATCCAAATATTGCAAAGAGGAAATATAAAACCATTTATTTCTTTAAACCAATTAAAGTGGCAAAAATTTTGTCAATGTTAAAGATATACCAGACTGGATTTACATTTGCCTTGGTTCCATACTCATTATTTATGTTTCATTCTCAACTAGCTGATTTTAATGTTATTGCTGCATGTGTTGGACTTTCAATATCTGCCACAGTTTCTTTGTATTATATCAGTATGTATATACAAAACATCACAGGTATTATTGGTGTAAATGAGGATATGACAAAAGTAATGATTTCACATTTGAATTTCTGGGGCAAACGTGAGGATCAAATTTTCAAACGAGAGGAGATTGTTCCTTTCTCAGACAGTGGAGAAGATGTGAAAAGTGACATTTATAAATTAATAACATTTTTTTCAAATGATCAGAAGTTTTATCTTTTTGTGAATAGAGGCAAAGTTGTAGATAGAGAAAAGTTTGAAGAAATTTTTGGAAACTTGATATAAATAAATGTATCACTTTTATGTTCAATATTTTAGTGACAAATAATTCAGAATAAAAGATGACATAATTTTAAGTTTATATTTAGATATAGAGGTAGAAAGGTGAAGATGTATCAATGATCTGTGATTATATCATGTACATGATTTAAGGACTTGTTGATATCGGAAGAAAGATAAATGTCTTTTAAAATATTTAAGAGAATGTCTTATAAGCATGTATTTTTCAGCATTCTGATTAAAGATTATTATTCAATGATAAAAAAAAAGAGAAGGACTTAAACCTAATTTTATTCTTTTTATGAATTAAAAAAATCTTTAGAACAATTAGCTTTTATAAGTAATCTGACAAAAAAAATGAGTTATTAAATATGACTGATGATAAGGCCATGTAGGTCATTGCCATCATTTTGCGTCTGTTGTTTATTTCTGTCGTCTCCATACTTTTCAAAGAACTTTTTCTCTGAAACTACAGAACCACTTTTAACAAAACTTGGGATGAGTGATCTGTCGCGATCCTTAGGGTATGTATCTTGTATAAAATTTGTGTTTTATTCTGGTCAATAAACAAGCATGTACACCAGACTTAAAAAAGAACAAGAGTTAAAATGTATTCATGGTCTTTTATCTTGAAAACTGTCACAACTAAAAGGTAGAGAAAATATGAAAAATCAAAATTGTTCAGAATGCCAAGATCTTCCTCCTCACAATTTTCACCAAAATTATTTGTGTGGGAGTTATTTCCCTTAAATGACAGTTTTTAGTTAATTTTCATGTTTTAGCCTATTATTTTAAAACTTTATAAAAAAAAAAGAAAATGTGGTGTGAATGCCAATGTGACAACTCTCCACAAAGAGACCAAATAACACAGAAACTAATAACTATAGGTCATTGTACAGCCTTCAACAATGAGCAAATCCAATATTGCATAGTCAGCTATAAGAGGCCCCAAAATGAATATTTGTTGGACTTGGGTAAAAACTGATAAGGTCAAAAATTATAAGCAATACAAAAAGTGCCAAATAATAGAAACCATTGGATGACTTCTTAACATATTTTGGACTATTTTTTGTGTCCGTCATGACTTTTTCAAAGAACTTCTCTGCTGAACATGCTGGCTGAAAGAACTGAACTGAACCAATTCCAACAAAATTAGGGGGGGGGGGGGGGGATGATCCTTAGATATATAATTTGTGGTATCTGCCTGTCTGTCAACAAACATCTATTTTTAACAATCAATTAAACATAGAACATTAGGATAAAATCCATTTTCTTGAATCTTCAAACCATAAGAGAACAAGCAAATATAAAAGGACAAAATTTATCAGAGATCAACCTACATCATGTACTTACTGTTTCTACCAAAAATATCATCTGACAACTTAATTAGATGAGTAGAAACTATAACATGTAAAGGCAAAAGTGATCATCAAAACAAGATCTTCAAAAGTGTCAATATTATTTATATGATTAGATCACTCATCAGCAAGGAGTTATTGCCTTTAAATAACGATTGTTGACAGATTTAAGTGTTTTTGCCTAATATCTTTAAAATTATAATGGATAAATGGAAACTGTAAGCAACAAAAAAAGGTATTGTGATTATTTTTTTCACATATAACAGTAAAAATTTGGTTCAATTTGTAGTAATTATTTCTGCATTGGAACAAGTTTCAGTTATAAAAATATTGCATCCATTGAAACCTGAGACATCTGTGCAAAATTACACATATCTTTCAATTTGAAAATGTACAGCAAAAAAGAAGCAGCCAATCGAACATTACCATCAAGGAAAGGAAAGTTAACCAGAAGAGAAAAAAAGTAGAACAGTTTGTCATAAAATTTGTAATGATCATTGCCATGTGAAATGCCAACATCATGGTCTAAAAAGGACAGTGGTCACTCAGTATTGAATTAAGTAAGAGCATGGAAATGAAATGAAAATGCATTTCCATAGAAAGAGTGAGTTGAGGTGGACAACCTAAACATCAATGAAACATTTGCCACTGGACATAAAGTAAACAACCTGTCAATTAATCTAGCAATCACATTTAAAATATCTGGAATGACTACAGAGAAAATGTCTTCTAGATATCTTCATGTTTTATATATCTAGCAATGCGTGCATTATTAGTCTTTTGGGTAAAGATTGCATGGAAATGAAAGGCACTGACTTGATATCTAAATCTAAAAAGTTGATCATTCACTGACTTTGAGATAGAAAAAAATATAGTGCATTGATTATAACAATCTATACATCCAATCCAAGAACATTTCCAGATATTCAAGTCACAAACTGATGTTATACTCGTCAAGAAAATATTGCAAGGCACACGAATCTAATAGCTGTACATGTTCTTAAATATCAAGGATGTGAATTTTAACCAGATTTTCGAAGTAAAATTAATTTGTTGATTTGGGGATGTACGGCAGGCAGTGGCTGCCAAACAGTGTCCTTTCATTTCATTTCATAAAAACCCTAAGAAGATTTTTGTCATGCCCCCTCTATGAAAGTAGAGGGACATTATGTTTTCTGGTCTGTGTGTCTGTGTGTTTGTCCGTCCGTCTGTCCCGCTTCAGGTTAAAGTTTTTGGTCCAGGTAGTTTTTGATGAAGTTGAAGTCCAATCAATTTGAAACTTAGTACATTTGTTCCCTTTGATATGATTTTTCAATTTTATTGCCAAATTAGATTTTTGACTCCACTGAACATAGAAAATGATAGTGCGAGTTTCAGGTTAAAGTTTTTGGTCAAGGTAGTTTTTGATGAAAGTCCAATCCACTTAAAACTTAGTACACATGTTCCCTATGATATAATCTTTCAAATTTGAATATCAAATTAGATTTTTTTACCCCAATTTCACGGTCCACTAAACATAGACATTGATAGTGCGAGACTGGAGCATCCGTCTACTATGGACAAATTCTTGTTTAAATTTAAATATGTTGTTTCTTGTGACAAAATAAAGGTCAAGTTCAATTTTAGCTTTTCTCATTGATAAGTTATAGCCCTTTCCCAAGAATTAAACTTTTGATAAATTAATCAATATCTGTACAAAAGGAAATTACTCAATTTTTAAAAGATTTTTTAGACAAATAGTATTAGTTAATGATAAAGGACATTTTGGATTTTTGTTTTCTTTTCTTTGGTAAATTGTTTGAAGACTTTTGTGGTAGGTTTGTTTGTTATTCTGTATAAAATAGTTTATATGAATGCTTTATATAGAACTATAATAATATATTTAGATAGGATATATTTCATTACATTACATTGTGTAGATCTTTATTAGTTTGTGACAAATGAAAGAAAAAGAATTTGGCACTTTTAATTATATATGACTATAAATTGAAAAAAGATATACACTGACTGTGTTACATCATATCTTATAATCTTATTTTAGAGAAGTTTTTCCAGTCTTCAGTTAGAATACTGTGTTAAACCACAATTATGTTCAAAGGGAAATAACTCAAACTTATTCCATGAACCAGTAATGACATGATCAAAATTTCTATTTTTTAAAGTCAAGTCAGTGTGTTATGAAGGTAAATGAAACAATTGTTATTTGGTATTTTATTTTTGTTGTGTGTGATCTTTATTGGTGTTCTCCATTAATATTCAATACACGAAAATAAATCGTATCCGTAATGGTATTCCGTATTCGGTTAAAAATTAGTATATTTTCATTCTGGTACCCGAACTGGTTTCAGCAAACCATAAACAAAACATCTACACGTGCAAAGATTGCTGATATTACCCTGTGACTGTGTAAAGGTACTTATAATTATAGTATAACTAATCGCCGTATTTGAATATCAAAAATAAGACAACGCGTGACCGAACGACGCATGGATTAAACGAGTGCGCAGCACGAGTTTAATCCATAGCGGCGTTCGGTCACAAGTTGTCTTATTTTTGATATTCAAATACGGCGATTAGTTATTCTTTTTATTACATTGGCAAATGGCTTTTTTTTATGAAATTAATGTAGAAAATGTAAGGAACTATATCTTTTTCCTACGCATTGACAATTTGTTTTGATCCGACGTTATCGACGTCTTGACAACGCCTATTGTTGTATGACGTCAGAGAGTGAAATAACCACGTTTATTTCACATGTGAAATTATCGGTTTTTATCTAACTGGGAAATCAATGTAATTCATTGCAACCAATGTAATAAATATTGTTACTATACCTGATTAGTATTTTATGTAAGCATAAGGAAAAGTGGTATATTGCCATTGATGCAACTGTCTATCAAGAATTAAAGGTAAAGGATTTCACCATAGTGGCTTTAATTTATGACGGTCCACAGATTATCATTTTACCACTTTTACCCATGTGAAAATTATAGAAGCACTTGTTTCCGTCCATGGAAAGGTCCAGAGGCGGATTTAGGGGGGGCAGGGGGCCCGGGCCCTCTTTTTTCAGAAATATTTTGGTTGGTTATATAGGGAATCAATGAAGCGTGACGGAATCGGGCCCCCTCTTATAAAAATGAATCCGGGTCTGTTCGCGCCCAATCACGTTCGCACCCTTCCACATTCGCCCCCATTCACTTTCGCACCCCACATGTTCGCACCCAAATTTTGCGAAAAGTTCGTTCGTACCCAATTTTACCAATTTTTTGGAGGTGTATTGGTATAAATATATATGCCATTGTTTCTAAATAATTCGAGATACTGACAAGTTTTTTTTGTGTCATGACAAGTTTATAAAAAAAAGTCCTTGTTTTTAAGTCAGATTATGTTATTCTGACAACAACTATTTCATTTGTGTGTTGAATAATTCTTAATCGTGTTTTGGTTAGTGTATTGAAATAATTTGTTTTTCACTGTTTCTAGTCAATTAAGTGCGAATCTGCCAACATGTTGAACAACTGGTATGCATGGTAAGTGTATTGCTATAATTAATATTTATTTTATTAGTATTTACATCAAAGCAATTTAAAACAACAATCATGATTTATAAACAACAGTAAACAATAACACCAAGTTAGGCTGTTTATAAATACCAATTAGCAATAATCATACATAATCAACATTTAATAATTAATCATCAGATTGATAAAAAAAAAAAATCTATTCAATAAATTCTCAAATTTTATTCAAAAAGAATACAATTATTTGTTATATTCATATGAATAATTTCTAACAATTTAACTTAAATTTTATTAAAAATTGGGCGCGAACATGTAGGGTGCGAACGGACGTGGGGGGCGAAAATGTGAGGTGCGAACGTGTAGGGTGCGAAACTATATTGGGCGCGAACGGACCTGATACCTATAAAAATTTCTAGATCCGCAACTGAGGTCGACTATTTCTATCCATGTGTAATCTAATAGTCAACCTTATATATTCTTTGGTTATCTTAATCTTACAAAATTGCTCTTGCGACCACCAGAAGCGTTGAGTTTTGGTGTATCAGATCAATGTAGAATGTAGATGTAGATACAGCACAGCATATTCGCAACACACTTACATCATACATGTTTTTTTCCTGAATATGCATTTAATTTGACACTGGTGAGTGGTCATGAAATGGAAATCAATTCAGTGATTGATTATATCATGTATATGCAACAAACTCTTAAGGTTCATCATAAGGAATTGAAAAATTTGGCCGTGTTTACACCTCCAAAATTAATATGAGTACAGACAAACTGGTACATCCAGGAAAGTTTTAATGCATGGCAGGAACTAGATATATAAAAGTTATATGAAGTCTACGTTTCAGAAAATTAAAAACTTACCTGGATTTTGATGTTCATTTTTTTCCAGTCTGCAGAAGATAGCAAAATAAACAAACACCCGAGTTTCATTTGATACGGTCCACTCAGTTACACAGTTTAAACCTGTTAAATAACCTATTGTTTACAGGTGTCTATTGTCCATCTATTGTCCATTTAAATCAATACTACTCACAACATTGATTATATGAGGGGAGCTTCTCAATCGTTTTCACTACTTAGTTAATTTTTGCACCTTCTGCAGGATTGAAAAAAAATGGATAGCAAAATCTAGAAAAGTTTATAATTTTCTGAAACATAAAATGCATTTAAAATTTATATATCTAGTTCCTGCCATCCCTTAAAACTGTTGCAGGTTGTCGTAATTTCTGCTTCTTGCTATGTTTTGATATAGTTATAAAGCCAGCAAATACGAATATCTCATAAAACTAGTAAATGCACGGGTAATAAATAAATACGGACGTCAAATCTGTTGTCTGTTCTCTCTCATCATTGGTAGCGTGAATAACTAGTCAATAGTAAAAATGATACTTTTATTAAACAGCCGAAATATTTCCATACAAGTACAATATTCCAACCATAATATATATAATTTACATACGGGCGGAGCTACTAAAATAATAGTCTTTTACTTGTATTTTCGTACGGACCAACCGGGATTAACTTGACAATATAAATAAATATGCAAGGCATACAGCTATCTGTGCTGCTTCTTACCTCTAAATTATAACCCTTACTTGTAATATAAAATGCGAGGCATACAGCTAATGCGCTGCTTCTTACCTCTAGGAACCCCCGGGATGAGCCTTGCTGCAAGCCAAAAGTAAACACAGCAAAGACTAACGAACGTGACGTTGCACTGGTATTTATTTCAAATTACCGGAAGTAAATCTTCTGAGCAGGAAGAAAAACATAACGTAATATGCTTACATAAAATATAGGAGTCCTCGACTCAAAATGCTTATAATAATACAATCTTATGAATAATCAAATCTAGACATATTAATTCTTCCAGTTAAGAGCTCGCAAATGAACACTTTTGGGTTCACGCTTAAAATATTGACCCAACGGTAACGTTCTGAACAATACATGACAAAGTTGCGCCATATACGACGTTATCGATATAACTAATAACATAAAGTAAAACGTACGTTAATTACTCATTCGTTATACTAAACACTAGAAATAACTTCTGTAAACTTATATAAACTCTCTTATTACAATAAATAACAATATTCTTTTACTTGGAAATAACCAAAACACACATTTACAACACTGCCCCTCCCCCAGAATACATTTCGTCCTCGAAATATGGGCTTGGCAATTCTGACAATACGTCTAAAAATTCTTTTCACAATATTTCTATGTACATATTACTCTATCATACAAATAAAACAATTTTTACTCATCTCCAATTTGTCAAAAACAAACTTAAGCTATCTTTAAACTTAAACATACATCAACAAACTACTGAGCCTGTTAATGTCCTAACAAAAACAATATCTGCGATAACAAACTAATGCGCCTTTTTATTCTTAAAAGGCAAAATATACATTTAAACTAAAAAAATCCTTCAATGTATATAATCTTCTCTTATACTAATATAACAATAAAATATCTTGAAAAAAACAAAGTTCTATTTTTATTCATCCAGTTACAGCACTAATATACTTCATTTAAAATTCAATCCAAGATTCTCCATTCTATCATACACTGGAATTATAAAAATCATGAAGCTCAACTTCTTTTAAACACCCGGCTAACCATAAGCCTACAAATGTCCTATTAAGTTCTATACCACAAGGGTACCCCGCGTATAAATATATACACTATCTTCGATACTGATGCACCATACAAACATAAGTATAAAAATTAGTACAAGGTACAACAAATAAAAAAAATGGTCATCAGTATTCCCCGAGAAATATCTAAAATGGTGTAGACTATAGCTCAGCATACCCATGGTGTAACCTAAATGTATATTGCAATCTAGACTACTGCCAATATACACCCACCGAAAGCAGCTTCCCACCAAAATAGTATAAAACAATCTTTATTGCATAAAAACAACAACGCCAATTCAATAGGACCATCAAATTCCAGATTCTGATAAAAAATCACCTGTTTCCAAAAAATCTCAAAACAATTTCAATACCATAATATATTTCACAATTGCAAAAATCTATAATACTGTATACTCTACATATTTGTGCTTAATGTACTTAGTGTATACACTAATATTACAAGTCCTATCAATAAACAAATAAATCACTTTTTACACTTCATCAATTACAAATAATCACACAAGTTTCATATGTACATTATAAAAAATCAGAATCTACACAAAAAATACTCTGATATTTGTCCAGTGTAGGCTTATCTGATATATAGTCCTAACTATTTCTGATAATCCTGACTTGTAAATCCAAACTGCGGGTTTCCTCCGAAAGTATTCATATTTTCTGGTTTCCCTCTTTTTCCTCTTGAGAAAGGACAATCTCTGCTGTAATGTCCCTCTTGGTGGCATGAGTAACATGTATCTACTCTGTTACTGTTGTTGGCATTAAATTGGTCTTTCTTCCTAACATTATGTCTATTTAACCGACCAAAATTTTCTCTTTCTTGCTTCTCAGTTTTAAACAGATCTTTTATCTCATTTAAATCCTGCTTTATGCCTTCAACATCCATTTTGAACTCCTTTTTATACGACCGCAAAATTTGAAAAATTTTTCGTCGTATATTGCTATCACGTTGGCGTCGGCGTCGTCATCGTCGTCCGGCGTCCGAATACTTTTAGTTTTCGCACTCTAACTTTAGTAAAAGTGAATGGAAATCTATGAAATTTTAACACAAGGTTTATGACCACAAAAGGAAGGTTGGTATTGATTTTGGGAGTTTTGGTCCCAACATTTTAGGAATTAGGGGCCAAAAAGGGCCCAAATAAGCATTTTCTTGGTTTTCGCACTATAACTTTAGTTTAAGTTAATAGAAATCTATGAAATTTTGACACAAGGTTTATGACCACAAAAGAACGGTTGGGATTGATTTTGGGAGTTTAGGTTTCAACAGTTTAGGAATTAGGGGCCAAAAAAGGGCCCAAATAAGCATTATTCTTGGTTTTCGCACAATAACTTTAGTTTAAGTAAATAGAAATCAATGAAATTTAAACACAATGTTAATGACTACAAAAGGAAGGTTGGTATTGATTTTGGGAGTTTAGGTCCCAACAGTTTAGGAATTAGGGGCCAAAAAGGGACCCAAATAAGCATTTTTCTTGGTTTTCGCACCATAACGTTAGTATAAGTAAATAGAAATCTATGAAATTTAAACACAAGGTTTATGACCATAAAAGGAAGGTTGGTATTGATTTTGGGAGTTTTGGTCCCAACAGAATAAGGGGCCCAAAGGGTCCAAAATTAAACTTTGTTTGATTTCATCAAAATTGAATAATTGGGGTTCTTTGATATGCCGAATCTAACTGTCATGACTGTGTATGTAGATTCTTAACTTTTGGTCCCGTTTTCAAATTGGTCTACATTAAGGTCCAAAGGGTCCAAAATTAAACTTAGTTTGATTTTGACAAAAAATGAATCAGTTAGGTTCTTTGATATGCTGAATCTAAAAATGTACTTAGATTCTTGATTATTGGCCCAGTTTTCAAGTTGGTCCAAATCGGGGTCCAAAATTAAACTTTGTTTGATTTCATCAAAAATTGAATAAATGGGGTTCTTTGATATACCAAATCTAACTGTGTATGTAGATTCTTCATTTTTGGTCCTGTTTTCAAATTGGTCTACACTAAAGTCCAAAGGGTCCAAAATTAAACTTAGTCTGATTTCAACAAAAATTGAAATCTTGGGGTTCTTTGATATGCTGAATCCAAAAAACTTAGATTTTTTATTATGGGCCCAGTTTTCAAGTTGGTCCAAATCAGGATCTAAAATTATTATATTAAGTATTGTGCAATAGCAAGTCTTTTCAATTGCACAGTATTGCGCAATGGCAAGAAATATCTAATTGCACAATATTGTGAAATAGCAAATTTTTTTTTAATTAGAGTTATCTTTCTTTGTCCAGAATAGTAAGCAAGAAATATCTAATTGCAAAATATTGTGCAATAGCAAGATTTTTTTTTAATTGGAGTCAGAGATGGGTCCGATGACTTTCAATGTAATTGATTAAATTACAATTACTTTGTCATTTGTACGATTAAATTAAATTAATGATTACATCATTTCTGAAAGTGTCTGATTAAATTAATGATTACACTGGCAAAGTAATCATGATTACATCTGATTACAATGAATTAAAAAAAAACAAAAATATTTTGAATGATGTGAATGAATTAACGTTTTTAGAAAGGATTTTTTTATATACATTTTAAAATGATAACTTCCAACTTCATCTATTTAATAAACCACAAAAGTTCACTACAGACATACATGAACATTTTGTCACGCATTACACTTTATTATCATTGATCTTTGAATTATTTTGACTTCAATTGAATATGGCTTAAAGCCTTTATAAAGAGTTTGCTAGTCTTCTTACCATTTCCAGACTTTATATGTATTTCAATGTGCAGATTTTGGAAGTTAATATATGGATGAAATAAAGTTACCAGATAAAAATTATGTAAAAATTTAATAGAATTGTTTAAACAAATTGTAAACGAAATACAAGTACTATAAGTCAATGCATTTTATATGTCCAGTCTAAGTACATACAAAAATTTGCTTATTTTAAACAAGATATTTGTCCAACTTTTAATTTAGTTTGTGCTAATTAGAGTAGTTTTCACATGTCTGATTAATATTTTATCATATATATTGTCCTACAGCTATACTTAATTAGAAATTGCAATAAAAAGAAACCTTAATTGGTTTCCTAAATTTCAATTCAAAGTTTACAATAATCACAATATTAACAAAAGATTATAATTCAGGGCTACAGAAAAATTGTTATAATTTTGCTTAAATATAACAAGTTTTTTTATCAAATATATATATGTACATCTTTTATAATATTTTTGACTAAGGCCTTCTTAGGCTATTGATGACTTTTTAATATTGTAACAGTTTACTTTTTACTGAAGTATACAAATCAATTAACATGAGTGATAAAGTAAACTAAACTATCTTAACTTGTTAAATATCTATTAAGTAAGAATAACAAAAAGGTTCATTTATTGACCATAAACACAGTTCAAGATTTTTTTCATTGTAATCAGAATGTAATCAAAATGTAATCAGGATTACAGGGCATTTTGAAAAGTAATTGATTAAATTGAATTACATGTAATCAGATTTTTGGCTGATTAATGATTACAATGATTACTTGAACAATTGTAATCAATTACAGCTGATTAACGATTACAATTACAATTACCCCAACTCTGATTGGAGTTATCTTTCTTTGTCCAGAATCAACTTAAATCTTTGTTATATACAATATACAATGTATATTCACTTTTTACTACCAACTGATAAATTATAATAAATAACATTCAGTGATAACAAGCAGTTTTTTTTACATCTTAATATTTTATGATGTATTTAAATGAGTAGTTATTGTTGCAAACTCCATTAGAAATTTTAATTGAGATTAGTTTTGGAATAAGGGAAAGGGGGATGTGATTAAAAAAATTGAGTTCAATTTTTCTCATTTGAAATTTCATAAATAAAAAAGAAAATTTCTTCAAACATGCAGTTTTTTTTACATCTTAATATTTTATGATGTATTTAAATGAGTAGTTATTGTTGCAAACTCCATTAGAAATTTTAATTGAGATTAGTTTTGGAATAAGGGAAAGGGGGATGTGATTAAAAAATTGGGTTCAATTTTTCTCATTTGAAATTTCATAAATAAAAAAGAAAATTTCTTCAAACATTTTTATGCCCCACCTACGATAGTAGAGGGGCATTATGTTTTCTGGTCTGTGCGTCCGTCCGTCCGTCTGTCCGTTCGTTCGTCCGTCCGTTCGTCCGTCCGTCTTTCCCGCTTCAGGTTAAAGTTTTTGGTCAAGGTAGTTTTTGATGAAGTTTAAGTCCAATCGACTTCAAACTTAGTACACATGTCCCCTATGATATGATCTTTCTAATTTTAATGCCAAATTAGAGTTTTTACCCCAATTTCACGGTCCACTGAACATGGAAAATGATAGTGCGAGTGGGGCATTCGTGTACTGAGGACACATTCTTGTTTTGAGAGGATTAATATTCAACAGCATAGTGAATTGCTCTAAGAGAAAACAAAAATTTTAAGTTCATTAGAACACATTCATTCTGTGTCAGAAACCTATGCTGTGTCAACTATTTAATCACAATCCAAATTTAGAGCTGAATCCAGCTTGAATGTTGTGTCCATACTTGCCCCAACCGTTCAGGGTTCAACCTCTGCAGTCGTATAAAGCTACGCCCTGCGGAGCATCTGGTTCAAATTGTCTATGCCCATTTTAAATTCTGCATGAGTGACATATTGGTTTGGATTCTCCGTCCTATATACCTCGAAGTCTTCTGTTTTCTCTTGTTCTATACAGTTTGCATCGGTATTTACTTGTCTGACATTAACGTTTTTATTTACATTTTTTCGACAACACTCGTGCCATGTGACTATATTTATTGCATCCTGCAATGTTGCTGGCTTCTGTATGAGGACCTCATAAGCTAGTGACTGGTCTGGCAGACCCTTAATAAAGTGTTCTGTTTTAAAACGGTCCAGTAAACTCAAGTCATTTACATCAGGGTATGCCTTACCTACTAGTCTCTCAACACGAAATGCATATTCTTGTATGCTTTCTTTGTGGTCCTGTTTTATAAACTGCAAATTGGTCCTATAAGTCTCTGGTAATATATGGTCCCCAAATCTCTGTGACATAGCCTTATGAATACATTTGATATCTTTATGGAATGGCATAGGAAGCTCATTTACATATACTAGGGCTTCATCTCTCAGACAATTTAGAATTAATTCCTCTATTTGTCTGTCATTGGACCATCTAAACCTATTACTTAGTAAACTAAACTGTGTCCAAAAGGCCTTGAAATCCCCTTTACCATCAAAGAATGGACTTCTAGGTTTTGGTTCTTCCCTTTGTAGTTGCTGAACATGACTACTTTCTTTTACATGATTTGTACTGACTGGACGTGGTGTATAAGTGTTGTCAGTACTTGGACCAGCTGCTAATTGTTGGGTCACTGATACCTGGTTATTTTGTTCAGTTGTGGTCATGCTATTTTGACTGAAATTCTGCGTATTGGTGTTATTTTCAGCCACATGGTTACCCCTTGCTAATTGAACTATATTTTCCTGATTTAGCTTAACTTGCGTGCTCATCTCTGATACTTGCGTGCTCATCTCAGAAACTTTCGTCTTGAGCTCAGAAAATCTATCATTTTGATTTTTTAATTGTCTCTGAATGTCCGTTAGAATAGCAATAATATTGTTATCATTCAAATTCGTCTTACTTTCCTCAATCGTCCTAGTATTCTGCACAGACGAGTTTATCGGGCTTACTATGGGGCTGTAGGTAGATAAATTAACATCATCTTCTATACCCAAATCTATCAAATTACAGGGCTGATCTGTGAAATAATCATATTCTCCATACTTTCCCCCCTTCCAAAATTTGGAGCTGGGATTTTCCTATTCCTAAGATCTATGTTTAAAACAAACAGTAATATGCCAATAGAAGCTAACTGCACCTCTACTTCCCAAATAAATAATTATTTGAAAGCTAAATGCACCTCCTTTATATTATTTTTCTTTAAAGGAAGCTAAATGCACCTCCTTAAAAAAATATTAAAAAAAAATCAGAAGCTTAATGCACTTCTGTACTTTCCAAAATAAGCCACTTATCAAATTACATGTATAATGCATGTATAGAGCTAAATGCACTCCATACACAATATATGTCACTTACTGTGTTCCATACACAGTAATATTTCTAAAAATAGACGTGCCAAATTCCTTGAAACGTGAGAACTAAACCGCTGCCACCATTGTCGTAATTTCTGCTTCTTGCTATGTTTTGATATAGTTATAAAGCCAGCAAATACGAATATCTCATAAAACTAGTAAATGCACGGGGTAATAAATAAATACGGACGTCAAATCTGTTGTCTGTTCTCTCTCATCATTGGTAGTGTGAATAACTAGTCAATAGTAAAAATGATACTTTTATTAAACAGCCGATATATTTCCATACAAGTACAATATTCCAACCATAATATATATAATTTACATACGGGCGGAGCTACTAAAATAATAGTCTTTTACTTGTATTTTCGTACGGACCAACCGGGATTAACTTGACAATATAAATAAATATGCAAGGCATACAGCTATCTGTGCTGCTTCTTACCTCTAAATTATAACCCTTACTTGTAATATAAAATGCGAGGCATACAGCTAATGCGCTGCTTCTTACCTCTAGGAACCCCCGGGATGAGCCTTGCTGCAAGCCAAAAGTAAACACAGCAAAGACTAACGAACGTGACGTTGCACTGGTATTTATTTCAAATTACCGGAAGTAAATCTTCTGAGCAGGAAGAAAAACATAACGTAATATGCTTACATAAAATATAGGAGTCCTCGACTCAAAATGCTTATAATAATACAATCTTATGAATAATCAAATCTAGACATATTAATTCTTCCAGTTAAGAGCTCGCAAATGAACACTTTTGGGTTCACGCTTAAAATATTGACCCAACGGTAACGTTCTGAACAATACATGACAAAGTTGCGCCATATACGACGTTATCGATATAACTAATAACATAAAGTAAAACGTACGTTAATTACTCATTCGTTATACTAAACACTAGAAATAACTTCTGTAAACTTATATAAACTCTCTTATTACAATAAATAACAATATTCTTTTACTTGGAAATAACCAAAACACACATTTACAACACAGGTGTATACTCAGAGTAAAATTTGGGGTGTAAATACGGCCATTTTAGCCAAAAGGTTATGATGAACCTTAACAGAATGCAACAAAAAGTTAGCTAAAAATTTGACAGGTCTATTGTTATTTATAACCAAACGTACAGAGAATGGCTATAACATCTGGTATGGGCGTGTAATAAAACCATTTATCATATACTTAGACTAAATAACATATGATTTTTACCGTATGATAATAGCATTAAATTAAAGTATTTTCCATATTTTCCAATTGGTGCTTAGCGGGCTGATATGAAAAGTTTATCACATGCTTCGATTGTTATCACATGCCTTTCCGTAACGTTATCACATGGCATTCCGGTGATACTCGGCAAATTCCCGGAAAATTCACCTCAGTGCTATGCTTTCAGTGAAAAACATTACAAAGTAGTGTACAAAACAATTATTTGAATACTGAAAAGTATATTGTGTAAAAAAATTAAATTAAATAAAAAAAAAAAAAAAAAAAAATTAAATAAATGCATTTTTTAAGTTTTTCTGAAACATAATTTAGAAAGTTACTTAAAAAAAAGTTGACTTTTCCAAACAATGTTCATTATGTATATTGTTGAATTATTTTTTTGTCGATTCGTCCATGTTAGAATGTGTTTTTTTTTCTCTGTTGATGCATATGATAGAAAGATTTCATATTGAATGTATCAAATTTTGGGTCCGACGTCCGTGAACTTTTTACTCTTTCAACTTCTTTCCAGGAACTACGTAGAAGGATCAATATATGAATCTGTTATTTTTCTCTACTGTTGAAGCATATGATAAAAAGATCATAACATGTCATTTTTCATATCGCATGTATTATCAGCCCTCGGTCAATATCAGCCCTTGAGCCATGCGGCTCTTGGGCTGATATTGAACCTAGGGCTGATAATACATGAAAAATGCCATGTAATAATCTGATATTATCAATGATTCATATATTGATAGAATTTGATGTACCCCATAATAAAATTAACTTTTACATATATTTATTCGCTTAATTTAAAGAATTGCTTTAACAGTGTGATATGACTTTTGTTATCAACTGCTTCCGGTTTTTATCAACTGCTTCTGTTTCATATCAACTGCTTCCGTTTTTTATCACATGCTTTTCTGTAACGTTATCGCCTGAAATTTCGACGTCATAGGCAAATTCCCGAAAATACACTGTGTGTAAAACATAACAAAGTTGGATAAAATAATATTAAGAATGAGGAAAATATATAATTAAAAACTGAAAAACAATATTAAAACACTGAAATGCATTGATTTGAAGTTTATAAAATAGTTTTAGTCTATGTCTTCTGCTGAAATACGGTATATGAAAAAAAGAAACAACATAACATTTTTCATATCAGACCCCTTATCAGCTCATGGTCAAAATCGATGATAGTCCATTTGAAGGGGACAATAAATGGATGACCTGTGTTAAGAGAGAGCCATATCTCTTGCTCATCAAAGACACCCTTGTAGATTTTCGAAAAAGAGTAGGCTAATGCCGCTACAAGGCAGCACTTGCACCCGCAAAGTGGAAAGGGATTGATATAAGTTGCAAAACTTGTTTCCCTATCCACTATAAATAAATATGTTTAAACTAGATATATTTTATGAATGGCACAATTTTGGTAGGTGTACATATGAAAATAAAAGATTTGGCATAACTGCCAATGAGACATCTCTCCACAATGGACAAAATGATATAAAAGTTTACAACCATAGGTCACAGTAGGACCTTCAATAATGAACAAAACCCATATCACATACTAGACCCATAGTCAGCTACATGTACATGCATAAAATGCCCTGAAATGACAAATGTCTGTATGATAGCATTTATCTGACCTTGACCTCATTTCAATAGATCTTTGAAAAGATTAATTTATGTTATACAGTACAAAAAATGTACTTGTAGTAAAACCGTTATCTTCAATAATTCCATCACATAATCAATGATCAGGAAATCAGGCGACATTTCAGTGTGTGTACTCTAATTCTGAGAAGATTAGAAAATTTAATAAAAAAATCAAAAAAACTTTACTGTTCATTTCATATGTAAGACTGTTGGTTGTATTGATCAGAGGCGGATTTAGGAAAAAAATTTGGTTGCTTATATAGGGAATCACTGAAGCGGGATGAAATCAGGCCCCCTCTTCGGCAGCCAGTGAGCCCCCACTTATGAAAATTTCTGGATCGGCCACTGTTGATTATTTAGAATGTTCATACATGTAGCTGCTGGGACTAGAATGCAGTGGTAATTGACTCTTTCAGTTTGTCTTTTTTATGCAAGAGTGGCATCCCTTTGTTCTGCTCCAATTCAATCAATTCTAGGAGAATGGATGAGTTCACTGTCATTCTTGAACAAGCTCACTATTTCACTTTTACATGTTGTTCAGGGTAATCCACACCAGGCTAAGTGAGCAAGATTTTGGATCTTGGATTCCTGACTTCATTCAAAGAAGTTTCAAGTATACATACAAGTTTTTTACTCTCAAATTTCAATTGTTTTATATCACGCAAACACATTTTGTGGTCGTATATAGTTGGTATCACGTTGTCGTCAGCGTCATCCGAAGACAGTTGTCACCACAAAACTTCACACCACAAAGGAGTGGTTTGGATGGCAGTGGGGGTATGGCTCAAACTGTCAAGGAATTAGGGACAAAAAAGGAGGAAAAACAAGGGTTTTTGGTTGATAGTCAAGACAGTTTTAAAGTAGTGTAAGGGAGGTAACTCAAATATATTGAGGTAATCCAAACATATTGCCTCCCTTCCTCTGCTTAAAAATTATGTATAAAGAATTTTGGTTTTGTCTTGAGGTGATTAGCTGTCAATTAACTTAAAGAAGTTACTATTAAATTTATGCTGATTAAGGAAATTCATATTAATTTTCTATATTAAGACTTTTATGATGTATTTAAATGGGTACCCGGTAATTATCGATGCATCTCCAATGGAAATTTGAATTGAAATTATGGCCATATCTTGAGGGAAAGATTTTTTTTTGGAAAAAGGCAGGGGGGCAATTTTTTTCTCATTTTAGATTTAAGAAATTAAAAAGAAAATTTCTTCATATATTGAGGGGGGTGGGGGATACAATTTTTGGTTATTTTGGGGGTTGGGGGCAATTAGCAATAGCATAGTGTATTGCATGAAAGCAAAAAATTGTTTGTAAACACAAATCATATAACCAATACTTATTTCTTTGACTACAGTTATTCTGTGATAATTCTTATATGATTTGCATATATCTATAAATACTTGAACTGGATTGGACAGTTAAGATTTTTCTCTTGGTTTACACTTCAATAAATCATGTTTCCAAAACTACTTTCGCAGTCTATTCATGCACGATTCATATGCTTGGAGGGATCCCAGGATTTTCAGCAAATTGAGAAATTAAAAAACAAATGCCTGACAGTTATTTCTATTCTAATGCATGTAAAATAATAGAATAAAATAAATAAATGCATTAAAAGCCTCGAAAATGTGTAAAATTAAAATTTAAATAAAATTCCATGAAATTTCATGAATGACTGGCGAATTTACGTCATGGCAAAACACGACGTCATACGAATGAAAACTTTCAAGGGAATGATTTTTTCATTACTTGTACACTTCAAATTCGAATAGTATCTCATTAAAATGAAGTTTTGGAGGTAGGTGCAATTTATTTTTATATCCATGTGCATTTATCGAACATTTATGGATTTTTGAAAGTCAATATGGTGGCCATTTCCTTAGGTACGACCTGTCGATTGTGCATTTGATGGTAATTATAGTAACCTTTACACACAAAAACAGTTAATTTTAAATAGTGAATTTTTGGGTTAAGAATTATAAGGATTAAACACATTTTTCAGTGGCGGATCCAGAAATTTTCATATATGGGGCCCCACTGACTGACCTAAGAGGGGGCCCGCTCCAGTCACGCTTCAATGATTCCCTATATAAGCAACCAATTTTTTTCCCAAAAAGGGGGGCCCGGGCCCCCCCCCCTTAATCTGCCTCTGTTTTTTCTAGAGGTTATTGATGTGTAAACCAGGTCTCTTACTCACAAACATTTCTTTATTCAGTTTGTGAGTTAATTGCCCCTGTTTACACATCAATAACCTCTAGAAAAAATGTGTTTAATCCTATATAAGAAACCTATTATGTGTCAAATAATAAATTACTATCCAAATTCAGGCCTGTATCAAGCGTGAATATTGAGTCCATTTTTCCTAGGTTTGACCTCTGCGGTTGTATCCAGCTGCGCTCTGCAAAGCAATTTATTGATTATTACCAATAGTTTTATTGTTTGGTAGAGGTCCTTGAAAATTGCTCTCATATGACCTTTATTATTATTTATAAATAATCTGTGTTTTATGCCATGTAGCATTAATCATGCCTATGGCCTTTCCAATGCTTTTTTTCTGATTCACATAAATTTTGCGGAAATAAAGTGTTGTTAATGATTGAAAGGAGCAGGTCTTTTCCAAACCTTTTTACAATTTCTCTGCAAGATAAGTATTTTTATAATGTTTTTATATTTAGATGGGTAGGAAACTTGGAAAAAGAAAACAGACAGATGATGAAGTTGATGTAAACATTAAAAGGGAAAAGACAAGTGTACATGACAGTCAAAAAGATGAATGTAGTCTTGAGAAAGGACATTCAATGAAAACAAATGAAGACGCACTTGCTAATAATTGTAGAAAAGACAGTGTTAAATCCAAAAAGAAAAAAAAGAAACTTGTTAAAGAAACAGAAGAAATGAATAAAGATATGAAAGAGGATAGTCCTCATACAGATGCAAAAGACAATGATCTAAATGCTGAAACTGTGGCTGCAACAACAGAACCAAAAACCAAAGAAAATAAAAATACAGAAAATGACAAAAATGACAATTCACTTGATGCTACAAATAAAGATGTGGAAGACATTATGAAAGAGGTGTCAGTAAATAAGAAAAAGAAGAAAAAAGAAAAAAATAAGAAAACGAAGCCATGTGTGACAGCTGATAGTGAAAAAACTGAAACAGAAGACAACAAAAAATCATCTAAAGAACTTGCTATTGCATATCTTAAACTATGGAAAAAGAATAGAGAGGAATGGAAATTCCAGAAAGTCCGACAAGTCTGGTTACTTAGTAATATGCTTGATTCAGAAATGGTAAGTTTAGTAACTTTGTAATATAATGCTTAATTGATTCATACATAGTTATATGCTTAACCTGTCCCAAGTCATCAGGAGCCTATAATTCAATGGTTGTTGTTTGTTGCTGTGTTACATTTTTTTTCATTCATTTTTTTGTACATTAATTAATCTGTTAGTTTTCTCGTTTGAACTGTTTTACAATGTACATTTTTCATGTATTTGATTTCTGTGCCTTTTATAGCTGACTATGTGCACATGGTATTCACTTTGGTCATTGCTGAAGACGGTACAGTGACCTATAGGCTTTAGATGTTAATTACTGTGTCATTTGGTCTCTTGTGAAGAGTTGTCTCATTGGCAATCATACCACATCGTCTTTTGTTATACACAAAGCTTATTTCCACAAAACACAGATCAAGTTCAAGTTTGGGAGTTGTGACTTTTACTGTTCCTTAGTTATGGCCCTTTATAAATGAAAATGTTGCTGATTTTTTAATTTCCATTCTAAAACTATAGTTTGCCTAAATCAAATGTTATGAAACTTATTACAATAAAACACAGATCATATTTTACAGTTCTCTAGTAACAATGTATATCCCTTTATGACGGTTCCTTTAAGCAGGGGCATTATCAGTGTCCCCTGGACACATTCTCCTGTAATTGACTTATTATTTAGTTGCTTTCTCATTGGTGTAAACCTTACATCTCTTTTGTCATATGACAACACTATTCAATATACAGAATTTTGACTTCATGTAGATAATCTGTCTGACTTATTTAGTCTTTTAACCAAAATTTCACTCTCTAATGGCAGGGTTCTTGCTAAAGATTTTTGAAGGCGAGTCCAGGGACTTGTCATTTTTGGCCATGATGAGTCCAACAGCAAGAAGAAAATATTTTATTGCAATATAATTGTATATTTTAGTCTCCATTTCCTAACAGAGCAATGAAATGACATTAAATTCAGATCACTTTTAAACTTTTGCTATAACATGATGATCTTTGTGTTTTAACTGTGTTCAGTTTATACGAAATATTTCAATCTTGATGCATCTGTGGACTCACCAGTTTTGAAAATGGTGAGTCTAGACAGATTTTTATGAGTCCTGGACTCATGGACTCGCCTTAATGAGAACCCTGTAATGGTCAGGTTAAGATTTCAGAATAGGAAAAGTTGTAACACAATTAAATTATTTGGATGTCAACAATGTTTTATTACATGCAGACTTATAGTCACTGAAGTCCCCAGTGGCAAACATTACAAATATTTTATAATTTTATTCAAAATAAAAACATGGAATGATGTAAAAGTCTTAACAAAAGAAGTGGGTGATAATAGCATTCTTTCTTCTCCAGGGATAAGAAAAAGATTTCATACCATCAAAATTCTGTACACTTTAACAGATGCAATCTATAAAATCACTGGCCAGTGAAACCATTGTAAACTTTTGAACTTTTGATTATTTAAATATTTGTACTTCTCATAATAAATTATTATTTTATTAAGTATGTTACAACTTCAATTCATTGTAAATTTATTATACATGTATGGATTAACTGTAAAGAACAGTTTAACATTATTTGTTTTTTTTTTGGGGGGGGAGGGTTTTGTTGAGATAAAAGTATTTATTTCTATATATTTTTAACTACATACATGTACAAAAAACAAATGTATATGATCAGGCATTAATCTCATTTTCATGCTCCAGTTTTCTGATTAAGAACATGAAGATGACATTGGGATAGGGATGTATTTATATCAATATTAAGACAGTAACTCAAATGGTTCAAAAGTCTTCATCAATAGACAAGAGTACATGTATGCGCAATATTTGAAACTCTGAAGAGACCAAAGTAAAAGTTACATGTCAAAAATATTTAACATTTGGCTTTTTACAATGTATATGTTTGTTTAACATACAATATACTTGTATCAATGGCTTTTAATACATTAATTTCATTTCATGCCACTGTGGTCAGGTTTCCAGGATACTGGGGCTGATTTGATCATATCATTTAATAAGATACATGTACAATATAGAATAAATATTTTCAACTACATGTTACCAGGCATCTCGAGCTCATCACGAGTATTAGTTTAATCATAAAATTTGTCTTGTTTTCACTGTAGGTAAAAGGTAAACACTTTGAAACTTTACTACTGTATCTGGACGGTTTAAAAGGAAAAGCTCGGGAAACAACATCTACAGCAGCTCAGAACATAATTGAATCAGAATCAGGTAAGACTTTGAAATATACACACTGAATGCTTATTATACTGCCACTTATCACTCAATTGAGGATTTAGGAGTGGGTGCTATATTGCTTTGTTCAATGAATATCTCTACTTGCCAGAATGACTTTATCTTTAGTCAGCAGTTTAAATGTGATGAGCTGTAACATTCGAATATTCACCATATCTGTTTGATTACTCTGATAAGTATTTCCTGTTTGCTGATACCCTGAATTTTTTAGTATGTTGAATGAACTTTGAAAATTTAGTTGAACATTTCTCCAATGCTACTGAACATAATGACTTAATATTTGGTCAGCAGCCCAACAGTGTTTTAAAGTGGTAATGTATGGGTGTTTTTTGGATTTGTCAGACTTCTATTTTCTGACACTTTGAATTGCAAGTTGGGGTATGCTGTCAGAACACTACAACACATTGATTTTCTACTTCTTCTACAGATATGAACACTAGGATTGTCAGTTTTCCTACGGTTCTCTCCCCACACTCTGCCTTCCTCCAACAACAAAAACTTACCGCCATGTTAGTGTTGAACTTTTAACACCAACCAATCAATCAATTTAGATATGAAGCAATTAGTATTTTCAGACAGCTTCTCAGTTACTAGTGAAGTGAAAGAGTAAAACATTTAATCTGAATATCCGTTATTTGTGTGATAATGAAATCAATGAATTGGTTCTTTTAGAAAAATTATAAATATCAGATTGGGTTCTTAACTAAGCTTTTTATTATGGGCAGCCTCCAGATGTTTGTTTGTTTAATCTTTTTTTATCCCAATTATAAATATTTACTCCACATCTGCTGTTTATTCATATCCAATTTAAATGTCAGATGATAGTAATTTGACTTCCATAGTACATGTATTGTTAAAATTTTATTTTCAATCATGTTTATCAAATTCTTATTTTTCTCCAATCTTAAACCTAAAATAAACTTTGATAGTTCAAGTTTATAATGGATATGTTACAACTTATAACATATATATTCTAAGTAGTATTTGCAATGGGAGCTAATGTGCATGTTTTGTTATGTGAAGAGAAAAAAGAATGTAAACAAATACTTTTGTAAAGGTTTATTTATAAAGTTTTAATGGAATAAATGACTGTTTACGTGTATTTTTATCCTCAGATTATTTTACTGTAAACAGTGTGTATCAAGTTTGTATCTACAGTAAACTAACAATATAATATTTGTATTTCAGATAGTGGTGTTAAAGTTGATAGAGCTCGACAGATTGTCCAGCAGTTATCTACAGAATAAATATACAAACTTGATGGTCTTCATTTTCATTTTTCTTCCACCAATCTGACTTTAATTTTTCTTCCACAAATCTGAGTTATCTAAGTCTTATAAATAGAAGATGGACATAAAGTTTGATTATTTGAGATTGAAGCAGATATGTTGAATTCATGAAAATTTAGAAATATCAACATTCTTTTTTTTTCTTCTTACCAGTGGTATATAATCTCCCAAAAATTATTAGCCAAATTAATAAAACCGTCCACAAAAATATAGCACAATAAAGGATTACCATTGTTTATCTGTTTCTTTTACAACTTCACAAGACGGATGGTTTCTGGATAATAACTTTAGTATAAGTAAATAGAAATCTTTAAAATTTTAACACAATGTTTGTAACCACAAAAGGAAAGTTGGGATTGATTTTTAGGGTTACGGTCTCAACAGTTAAAAAATTAGGGGCCCATAGGGGCCCAAAACAAGCATTTATCTAGTTTCAGGACAATAAGTTGTGAATAAGTATTTCAATTGCTCTGATATTGTACCACAATGTTCATACCATAAGGTAAAGTTATGGGGCAAACAGTTTAGGAATTAAGGGCCAAAAACAAGCATTTTTGTAGTTACAGGACAATAACTTATGTATAACTGTATGCATCTCTCTGACATTGTACCACAAGGTTCCATATAACGAAAAGAAGGCTTTGATTCAGTGTGGGGTTAATATACCTGAACATTTAGGAATGAGGGGCCAACAAAAGGGCCAAAAAGAAGTATTTTTCTAGTTTACAGACAATAACTTTGGTTTAAGTGTATGGATCTCTCTGAAATTATACTGCAAGGTTTCTTACTACAAAGGATAGGCTGGAATTGATATTTGGTGTTCTTGCTTCAAGGGAGGAGGCGGGTTTCAATAAGGGAGTGGCCAAAAAAGGACCCAAAATAAGCATTTTTGTAGTTTTCAGTCAATAACTTGTTTTAAGTGTACAAATCTCTCTGAAATTATACCACAAGTTTCCATACTACAAAGAGTTGGTCATGGGGGGGTTATGGCTGAAATCATTAAGCAAAGGGGGGAAAACAAGGTTTTTTTTCGGTTTCTGGACAATTCAGACAATTTAAAAGCAGTGTAAGGGAGGTAATGCAATTAAAATACTGTTGTATATATGTTTGAATACTTGATTACCTCCCTTACACTGCTTGTTTTCAAAAGTTTCAAGAAGAAATCTTCAATTGAACAGTATTGTGCAATAGATTTGTTAGATTTTTGACCACATTTATTTTGTGACAAAAACCTATATTATGTCAAAAATTTGATCACAATCCAAATTCAGACAGTATCAAGCTAAAATATTGTGACCAAATTTGACCTCAACTGTTCAGGGTTCAACCACTGCGGTCATATAAAGTTGCGCCCTGCAGAGCACCTGGTTTGATTTTGACTTATTATTTTGAATGACTCCTGTCATATTACATAAAATTGAACCTCAGATTAAATAAGGTGTGCTTATCATTATTACTGACCATATAATGAAGCTTAAAGACCATAATTTGTACATCTATCTATCAATCTCTCTGCCTATCCATTCTTGGTCAAAATCATATGCTTTCCAGATGAAATCTTGAGTTTCCCGTGCTCACTGATGGAAGAGTAAAAACCTAATGAATTCTAGGTCAGTAGGCTAAATTTCAAAGTCACTGTTTCTAAGATTATATATTTTTTAAACAAATAGTTTTGCCTTGCTATGACTAAGTCCAAGAAGTGATACTTGAATATGCTGTTTGCAGAGTGACATCAGCAGAGTAAACAATGTATTAGTTTGTAATTAGGTAAGTTTATGGAAAAACAACAAAACACATATCAAGTGTGAATTTTGGTGGGTCAATTTTACCGTTCTAGAGTTTGTGCCCCTTTTCAAATATATTAATTGCAGAATTTTTGTTTCCCGTCTCAAGCTTAAGATTGCCACAACAAAATGTTATGTAATATACCCATTAAGCTTTTTACCACAAAATTCAGATCAAGTAGTATATGGGTTTATTCTTTTATAACATTATATGCAAGCAAAGCATCATCTGTGGCCTGTAGACACATCCCCCTTTTAATTTTTAATAGGGGACTCATAAAGACAAAAGAGAAACCATTTAAAAAAAGTTAAACATTCTATTGGGCATGAGCCTCTGGTTACCTTCTGGTGGGTAAACTGGGGTAAAAGGTGCCCCTGGCAAATTTATTTAAAGAAGTTGCTTCAAAATATATTTTTTGTATGGTACAGCTTTGGTAATCATATTTCTTATTTACGTTTTATTGTCTAGTACATTAATCAGGCCATTGGTTTTGCTGATTGTTGAGGCTGTATCATGACCTATATAGTTGCTTAAACCTAGGTCATTTGGTGTCTGGCAATCATTCTATTAAGGAAGAGTTTGACAGGCATTGAGTGATAGATATGGTAGGAAAACTTAACACAATTAACCAATCATACACTATCTGTTACATCTCCTTATATAAAGGGTTAGTATTAATAATAATAGTATAAACTACAACTGTGACTTTTTTCTTGTTTTAGTTTCTTTTTCTCAATGCTTCCCTATTTACAAAAAGGTGAGTCTTCTAAGAAATGTCCTATAAATAACTTTAAAGCGTGAAAAGGCTATCATCAATGTTCACATTTAGGTGGAAATATTTATTTAATCTCAATTCTCCAATAACCTGGTAATCTTTGTTTTGTCAATATTCTTAGAAAGCAAGATAAATGTGTATACTCTTCATAAATCAAAATTGTATTACCAGTTTGCAATTTGGTTTTGTATGCTTCAGAGGTTTGCACATTGTATAGAGGCTTGGCTATTATTTAAGACCTTATTTTGACCTTCAGGAGTCTTGTTTTTTTTTATTGTTGATTTGTTGTATCAACTAGCATCCACAAATATTCACTCTGTTGTTAAAGTTTTTGAAATTTTAATAACCTTCTTAAATTATACTGGATTTCTAACAAACTTGGACAGAAGCTTGTTTATGATGAAAAGCTAGTACATGTATCTAGAAGAAACAAAATTTTAAATTTCATGCCTGTTTTTCTATATTTTACTTATAAATGGACATAACATACAGTCTGCAGTTAAAGTTTTTTTAAAACATTTATTAGAATCATAAACTATCCTGGACTTTTACCAAACTTGGACAAAAGCTTTCTACAATCAAAAGATAGTATCTAGAGGAACATTTTAGAAACTTTTTCCCATTTTTGTTGAGCCTTCGACTAACAGCAAAAGTAGGCAAGAGACTGGATTCTGCTGAACCCTTGATTTTTTTCAGTTTCAATTAATATAAATGGAGGGTCATTTTATTTTTATTCTCTTATTTTCATTTATTTTTTATCTATTTAGATAAAATTAATAGCTACAGGTCTTTGTACAGCCTTCAACAATGACCAAAACCCATACTGCATGGTCAGTTGAAAAAATGCCTCAAATGAAATGTAAAATAATTAAATGAAAAAAGTAATGTCCTTATTTATGAAAACTAGAGGCTCTCAAGAGCCTGTATCGCTCACCTGACTCTACTTGGGTTTTTGAAATCATATAAAAAAAGATAAAATTTGGCTACAAAGTAACAACACTTGGCCACCACCTCATTAGGAAAGGAACATTTATGCTATGTTTGATTTCATTCAATTCAGTGGTTCTCTAGAAGAAGACTTATGCATTTCCCATAGGGTCCTATGTTAAACAAAGTCACCCCACTGGTGGCCATATTGGATGATGGATTGACTACAAAGTAACAACACTTGGTCATCACCTCATAAGGAACATTCATACTATGTTTGGTTTTATTCCTTTCAGTGGTTCTCTAGAAGAAGTCATTTGTATGAACTTCCCGTAGGGTCCTATGTTAAACTAAGTCCCCTGCTGGTGGCCATCTTGGATGACAGATCGGCTACAAAGAAAAAACACTTGGTCAGCACCTCAAAAGGAACATTCATACTATGTTTGGTTTCATTCCATTCAGTGGTTCTCTAAAAGAAGTCATTTGTATGAACTTCCTGTAGGGTCCTATGTTAAACTAAGTCCCCCGCTAGCGCCCATCTTGGATGACAGATCGGCTACAAAGAAACAACACTTGGTCAGCCCCTCATAAGGAACATTCATGCCATGTTTGGTTTCATTCCATTCAGTGCATGGTTCTCTAAGAGGAAAACTTAACCCAATTATCCAATCATACACTATCTGTTACATCTCCTTATATAAAGGGTTAGTATTAATAATAATAGTATAAACTACAACTGTGACTTTTTTCTTGTTTTAGTTTCTTTTTCTCAATGCTTCCCTATTTACAAAAAGGTGAGTCTTCTAAGAAATGTCCTATAAATAACTTTAAAGCATGAAAAGGCTATCATCAATGTTCACATTTACGTGGAAATATTTATTTAATCTCAATTCTCCAATAAACTGGTAATCTTAGTTTAGTTTTCTCAATATTCTTAGAAAGCAAGATAAATGTGTATACTCTTCATAAATCAAAATTGTATTACCAGTTTGCAATTTGGTTTTGTATGCTTCAGAGGTTTGCACATTGTATAGAGGCTTGGCTATTACATTTGTATTGAAGACCTTATTTTGACCTTCAGGAGTCTTGTTTTTTTTATTGTTGATTTGCTGTATCATTTATCTCCTTTTATTGTTGAGCCTTTGACTTTTGTTGGAAAAGTGGCACATAGCTATCCTACATCCCCCTATATTCACTGTGTTGTTAAAAAATTTGAAATTTTAATAAATTTCTTAAACTATCCTGGATTTCTAACAAACTTGGACAGAAGCTTGTTTATGATCAAAAGCTAGTACGTGTATCTAGAAGAAACAAAATTTTAAAGGAGTAGGTTCACTAAGACCCCTTTTTGACCCCAAAATATAGCAGTTTTAGAAAATTGTGAAAATGTAATCTTTAAGCTATATTTTGGAAAGTAAAATGCTTCTGCTACATAAATATGAGCTGTTCTTGACGATACAATGCACAAATATCGCGTTTTAGCATCATTAAGTCATGCTAAATTACTGAAATCTTCAAAATTTTACCATTTTGGTCATTTTTTAGACGGTTTCCGTCTAAAATGAAAGTGGCCGCATTCGTGTTCATTCATAATATTGAAATGTAAGTTGTATTTGATGATAATACAAAACATATATAAAGGTTGAGGATGAACACGGATGCGGCCACATTCATTTTTGACAAAAACCATCTGAAAAGTGACGTTTTTTTGGCATATTTGATAGATTTTTCATATCTAAGCTTGAATCAGAGCGTTTTTATTGACTAAATCAGTTAAAATCTTTCACATAAACTAATCGAATCAATTGAAATAAACACTTAAGTGTTTAAAAAGTGTCCAAAAACTTTCGTTAGATGAACTTGAAATTTGAGGCCAAAATATGTGTAAAATTGCAATATATGTTTGTAGGAAGTTTCCATGGGGGAGATAATAACTTTTCTTTCAAAAAGTCTTTATTCAAAAGAATAATATTTCAGGTTATCTCCCCTGAAAATTTATCAATAGCATATTGTTATTTCACACATATTTTACTGAATATATGATGTTTTGTTTAAAATGATATCTGATTCTTATAAATATAGAATACTTTTAGAAAGAAAAACTATATGAAAGCTTAGTTTGGACAATTTAATAGCAATTCAAAATAAACAGTTCCCCTTCAGCATGGAAATGAATATAATATAACTATACAAACTGATAAACTAATTTTGTCACAACATCATTAAAGTGGAGTTAAAGTCTTATAGGATTGTAAGTATGTTTTATTTTATCACCTTGCACTTTCATGACTTGGCTGTGGTTTTCTACAGCAGTTGGTTCAAATTTCTGACCAGTTGAACAATTAATTTGATTTAAAAAAACAAATTGCAATTTGGTCAAAATTTTGAATGAGTTGCAATTGTTGGAGAGCAACACTAACAGTCAACTCACTGTAAGTGACTTATAGATAATCTGACAGGGTAAAAATGCTCAGAATGTCAAAATGTATCTTAAATATTCTCTTTAATTATCATGTAACTGCTATTGGAGTTCTGAAATGACAATTTTGCAAAATTGTGTTCAAGGTCATAGGTAAATTTAACGTTTTAATATCGAGATAGCTTCAGTCAACATAAAACATGACATCCTGAGGATATAATGAACAATTTGGAAAAATAAATTTGTGGCTTTCTTTTAAGGTTGTGTAGGAGATCTTGTAACAAGAAAAACAGTGTTCAGGGGGAGATAACTCTTACATAGAAAAGTGTGCGGTTAAAAATGGTCATTTCAAAAGTGTATAGACACTAGCTATTATATACAAAAAACTAAGCTACATCATTTGAAACAGGGCAAGAAAAAAAATTATCAGAATAAACCCAACAAAAAAAAAGTGTTATAGTACATTTGTACTATTAAATCCTAGATTGCATACAGCTGATGATTGAACCATATGAAAAATGCATGTTAACATTCCTACTTGGAATTTTTCAGTAACTATGCTAATATCCAGGTGAGAGATTCAGGCTCCTTTGAGTCTCTAGTTTATAACCTCAATGCCGCATTCATGAATAACCCCTGATCTTTTTAAATTATCTATCAAAAAGGGAAACTTTACAGGTGAATTTTGATTCTTTAGAACTCCTTCACGTTTTATGAAGCTAAATAAGTATTTTGTCTGTTGGAGTTTGCAACCTTTCACTAAAAGTTCTACCAGTCTTATAATTTATGGACCTACAGTAATACCCAGCTGGAGTGAAAAGACTTTTGGGGTAAAGTCCATTTGCTTATGAAAGGATATCCGTTGAAACATTTTAGCTTTAACCTGTGTGGTATTTAAATTTGATGTTTACAATTTTTATTGGTGCATTGTTGAAGAGGGGTTTAACTTCCCGGCTCATTGATGTTTGTTCAAATAGCTGTCATACCAGGAAGTAAGAACCTAGTGGTAGGTTAGGAAGTAAGTGGGTCAACAATGTTTTACATGTATGTTTTACATGTGCTACAGTTTGTCAATTGTGTAAAAAACAATGTGTGAACAGTATTACATGACAAAAGCATAAAAAATTTAGGATTTAATTTAATTTAGAGACACACATATAAGTAAGTATGTATAACTGATATTAAATTTTTCTGTGTCCTGTTTTATGTATTTAAATGAATGTGAAGTTATTTAACACCTTAGTGTAGAGGATGATATACCATACTGATTCTTAACATGATTTATATACTTGATAGTTAACATCATACATCAGTAAACAAACCCAATGGCTTAAGGGTTATCTCAAGACAGTTTTTAAAAGAGAGGTATACTTTCATTCATATCTAAGTCAGTGAATAGGTCAATGAGGTCAAATACTTTAAAAGGTAAAAAAGATGATTTCATTCTGAGTCTATGGATAAGATGTAAATTGCTGTAACCCAAAATAATTTAGTTCCAGTATTTGTTGTCAAAATAACTGATCATTTAAAATTGATCATTGAAACTATTAAGAACTTAGTTATATATATTTCTGCTGATAATAACATGAATAACATCATTGTAGATGTATTCAACTTTTAAAATATGTGAACATTTTATGTAACCCTATATATCTTGTAAGTTGTTTAATGTAACTAACTATTATGCCATAGGCAGTATTTTAAATTAAAAATTGTGAAATATTTTAAATAGGGCAAATCATGTATACTGAAAGCAAAGATCATTATCATTACCCACTGTGTGTGGTGAAATCAGATTGGAATCTAGGAAATGAAATATTTACAAAAGAAGTAATATTTGACACAAGATCTTTGAGGGATAAAAATACTACTTATTTCCTTGTATTTAAGTGATAGTCAACCCTTCCCACACACAATTATTCTTTCATTCCCATTTTTGGGTAAAAATTTTCACTATTTTTTCTTCTAAAAAGTCATTAATTTAACCAGTTGTTCTATCAAAAAGTCACATTCATTCAAGTCTTTAACAGATAATCTCAGAAAGGTAATCTAGTGTGTTTGTTATTTATAAACTGAAATCAATGACTTTTTAGGTGCTCCAAGAATGCAGTATGATTGCTACATAACTACCCTGGTATCAACAAACTTTCTTTAAATGATAGGTGTTGTAATAGATATGATTACCATGTTAAAGTGAGGAGATAGTTTGTTTATAATGTATATCTCTCAGTTCTTGGTTTCTAAATAATACCTTTCTTGTGTTTAAGTTACAAAGACAGTTGATAAAACAGTGTACAAGAGTGCAAGACATTAAAACACACAATAAAGGTAATGTCTGATGTTGGTTTTTTTTTTATAATTTTTTTAAATTATATATAGACTTAAAATTTGTCAAATTTGTCAAATCAGCAATAAATGAGGAGAAGATAGAAAGACAACTTTTGTTTGATGACATGTAATATTTTGTTATATCTGCTGCTAAATGAATTAAAAGATAAATCTGTCCGTCAGTTTTCAGACAATTGTGTCATTTGGAAGGTTATTAGCATGTCATAATTGACATTTTTGACCCAAAATTGGCTAGTTATAAAATAGGTCTCCATTAATTAAATGGTAATAACAGCTTAACATCACTTACATCAACATCTTTGTATATAATATTATAAGACATCTTGTAGCAAAATATTGTTTTGGTAAAGCTCACATATAAACTGGAGATTCTGGCAAATTATACATATTCTTTTAGACAAGAGAGTTTCAAAACCCTGAATCAACCATGTAAAAAAGAATTTATCATTACTTTTAATGTTCTCTGTTAAAACCCCTTCACAGCTTTTCCCATCAAACTTGCATTTAGTTGCAGTTTACCTAGATAGTCATGAATAAGTCAGAGCAACCTACTATTCATACTTCAGATAATCATTGGTACTATATGATGTAGGACCATCATTATCTAAAGTTGCAATCAGAAGAACTCCACAGAATACAATATTGACAAGACTTTAAATGTGCAGTACATTAGGATTGGTAGATTTATAAGTTCTGAGTGGCTCTGTGTATAAGACCACTTTACAATTTATATTTAGTTGGAGTACTTAATATTTACAGTCTCTGATATAGAATACAATCACCAAGTGGGTCTAAAAGTACAACCAAGAATTTGTCTAAGGTCAACTTTGCCTAAGGGAGTTACAACTTAAGTTTGTATAGAATTAATTTAACTAGAACAAGTCAGAAATAATTATTTTATTTAAATTGATTATATCAGATAATGAGGACACTGATTTTTTCCTTTCCTTCAAATTTCATGAATTTGCTACCATAGCTATTAGACAGCAACCTATCAACACACAAAACACCAAAAACGCTTCAGTTGATAAACATACAATCTCCAATTATAAAGGAAAATCTATACAAAATATTTATCGTAGTCTAGAAAAGATATGAATGAATCCTAGTACACAAACTACAGTCAAAAGTTGCAATCATAGATCTTGCCATACATGTACATTTAATAAAAGAAAGTACACAAATTACAGTCAAAAGAGTCAAAAGTTACAATCATAGATCTTGCAATATATATATGTACATGTAATAAAAAAAGGACACAAATTACAGTCAAAATTTACAATCATAGATCTTGCCATACATGTACATGTAATAAAAAAAGTACACCAATTACAGTCAAAATTTACAATCATAGATCTTGCCATACATGTACATGTAATAAAAAAAGTACACCAATTACAGTCAAAAGAGTCAAAAAAGTTACAATCATAAATCTTGCCATACATGTACATGTAATAAAAGAAAGTACACAAATTATAGTCAAAAGTAACTTATTTTTGTTTTATACATTTTAAATGAGAAGTAAATTTCTGACATATGAAAAAATTGTGATGGGCATTTTAATATCAAACCAAACTTTAAATGTAATACCAAACCATCACCTTTTGAATAATATTTTATGACATCAATTACTGCTTGTCAATGTTACTGACATTATCTTTATTATTACAGAATTTGTTAAGAACTTTAATTGTTTGCATCGGTTAATTTATAAAAAGACATTTTTGTGGGGGTATACCCTAATAATTTATCCACTATTAAGGATCCATTAAAGAATAGTGCGGGTCAGAATTATAACTGGGTTGTTATAAATATAATAGGTTTTTGAAATTCATGATTTTTTTGTGTTTGCTTATTTAAATGAGAACTATAGCTGTAAATTAACAATTCTAAAAGGTATTGTTAAGAAAATAGGGTAAGGTATGGTAACACTAGGTTAAATTTGAGAAGTTTAGCCCTTGTTAATTATAAAACTTTTTTGATAAAAGAATATTCTTATTCCTGAATTAGGATGATTATTTCTGTTTTGTAGTATTGTGTAGACTTCAGATTAACTTTGTATTTGGCACATGCAACTTTAATAAGATGATAGCAGTTCAGTACACATTAAATGTTAAAATTAACAAAAAACAATTGTTTTTCATTCTTTCATCATGTAGGAATAGATATTTATAAGCTCTGCAAAATATTGAGTTACAGTAAGCATCTTCCCTATCTTAAATCAATCTTTGCATGTCATCAATTCTGTTCAATATTGATACAGCATCTTCTAAAGATTGAAATGCTGGAAAAATTTCCTACTGAGTCTTCTTCTATGAAAATGGGTAGGCACAATTTTGTGTAAATATCATTGGGAGTTGAGGAAAAAAGTTTTGCTAGTTTTCTCTGATAAATTTCAAAGAAAATTTTGATTTTGACCGCTAAAAAATTTAGAAAATGTTTTTTAATGAACATAAATGGGAAATATTTGGTTTAGATATACTTTGGTAACTTAAGGGGAATGACATCTGCTGTAAATTTAATACAACCCTGTCTGATATATATGAGGAAACCCTTTTTACTATTTGACATGTCAGAACATTCATCATGGAAGGCAAGTTACACACAATTATATTTTCCATTATTATATAGTGGGAACAGTTTGGACAATGAATTAGATTAGTGGAACATATTTTCATCATAAACTACCTTGGTTTGGAATACAGATATATGTTGGCATAAGTTAATGACCAAGAATAATCTGAACTAGAATTGCCATTGCAAGCAATAGCGGATGCCACCCTTTCCCCTATTGCCACTAAGCGGCAGCCATTTCAAAATGTTTTCACATTTTTCCATGGCAACGGCAGCCATTTTGAAAGTTTCAAAGTCAAAAGTCTCATCTATACATGCCAGTTAACAATAATATTAAGTTTCATTAAGTTTGGAGCATTTTGAAAATATTTGACATTTTAATTAGAATTAGAACAAGCTTTGTCTTTGTCAATCATAAAAACATGATAGAGTTTTAACTGAAAAAAAGCATTCTCTCGTCCTCTTATATGTCCAATACAGAAATATGTAGTTGTAGGATGATTGCCAGTGATATAGTATCCACTAGAGATAAAAGGACCACATTTCGAATACACATGCACACATATTGTCAAAAATTAGGATGGTGCAAAGCAGTCCCCAGCTTTTTAGAAAGCTCAAACTTGTCTAGTATTGAAATTAACCAATGTTAAATAATTTTTTTAATTTTATTTTTGTTTATCTATTTTATTTTAATTCATCCAGAATGACATCATCAGGAGACGAAGATGGTGGCGACATTTATGACAAGCTGATAGAGCCAAATCGTTACAGAATTGTCAAATATTTTGATCCTTTTGTTGTATTTGATATAATGAGGTCAAAGGCTGTTTTTACGATGGATGACCAAGAGAGAGTAATGAACATGTACCCGCCAACAAGAAGGGCAAGGGCAGGTAATTATTAGCAAAAAAGACTTATGAATAATAGATAAAATTGAGAATGGAAATGGGGAATGTGTCAAAGAGACAACAACCCGACCAAATAAAAAACAACAGCAGAGGGTCACCAACAGGTCTTCAATGTAGCGAGAAATTCCCGCACCCGGAGGCGTCCTTCAGCTGGCCCCTAAACAAATATATACTAGTCCAGTGATAATGAACGCCATACTAATTTCCAAATTGTACACAAGAAACTAAAATTAAAATAATACAAGACTAACAAAGGCCAGAGGCTCCTGACTTGGGACAGGCGCATAAATGCGGCGGGGTTAAACATGTTTGTGAGATCTCAACCCTCCCCCTATACCTCTAACCAATGTAGAAAAGTAAAGGCATAACAATACGCACATTAAAATTCAGTTCAAGAGAAGTCCGAGTCTGAGGTCAGAAGATGTAACCAAAGAAAATAAACAAAATGACAATAATACATAAATAACAACAGACTACTAGCAGTTAACTGACATGCCAATTGGAATTTATTTTTAAGTAATAGGTATGCATGCTACAACCAATAATTACATTTAAATACAGAATATCTCCCTTTCTAACGTATGTATTTCTTGTTTGTCATGGAGAAAACTTTTAAGTCTATCTTGTTTTCCAATTTTATCAGCTGTTTGCATATAAAGTGTCACCAAGTAAGTAAAACATGTTATAAAGATGCATATTAAGGTACAGATGACATATAACCAGCCATGTCATACCAGTATTTAAATTCAAATGATTCTCCACTGAGTCTGTATGCCGAAAGTAAGAAAAAGCAATTAAGTTGAGATGACCAATGATAATCTGTTTATGGCTATTTTACATATGACCACATTGTTAATTTCATTTTATTAACAACAGCATGTGCGCCTTTAGTTTCAAGTGATAATTCACTTTACTTTGCTGAGAAAGGAAATCATCAGTCAGTAAGATCAAAGCTATATTGTTGAAAATACCTTACTGAAAATCTATGACTGATTGCTTGGAAGTTAATTGATTAACTGATCAATGGTATTTGTTGTTATATGTTAGCAAAAGGAATATATATATAGGTTTCTTAAAAATTATATGACCTTGTATAATGGAATTACCTTTAAATAGAATGATCATAGCTAATGGAATTTGATTTCATCACAATAAAGGGCAAACAAAAATTGAAAGATATTTTATAAATTACAAAGCTTTGACATAAATTATAAAATAATTATGATGTTCAGACTTTATTGATAACTGTTAACTAAGAGCTTATATGTGAAAAGATATTTAAGTTGGAAGTCTTTAAGACACCATTTAACGAAATACCAAAAAAGTAAGGATATATTATTTTTTCCTGTCATTAAATATCATGAATTTGAATAATAAAGATAGATGTTATTTATTTGCATGTATAGATTTGCCCTTGTGGTATCTCAGAAGGAACTTGTGTATAAAGTTACCATCAACATGATCAACTTGTTTAGAAAAAAATTTGATATCAGCACATTTAATATTTATCTTTAAAAAAATTATAATATGAATAAAATTTGTGTAAAATATTTCTTAAATTGGAAATTATTAGAAAGTTTCATTTTGAAAATTTATTTCTGACACACAAAAATAAAACATGACCATATCAGGTTTTAAAGGATTAGTTCCTTATACCTTGAACTATGAAACTAAGGAAAAAAATAAGAACAAATAATCATTAGTACACATGTATCATATTTGTATCAGACATTGGTTTTTTGGAAAATGACGCAGTCATTGTTCCATAACTGCCGACCTGATTTCTCTGCCTACCGCGCTTGGTTTCGTATTTACTAATTTCAATACAAACTGGAATGTGCTTGTGTTATCATTATGCATGAGCATTGTGTAGTAATCAGCCAGGAACCAGTTTACAAACCAACTGGTATCTGTTTGTATTCCACTACAGTCGAACAAAGTGTTGTAGTTTGACAGGAACCAGTCCAGAATTTTGTAAACTACAAAACGTAATCGGTTATTATCATTCCGTTTTGTTGTTTCATACCGACTTATATGGGTTGAATAAGCTTAAGACCCTTCAAACATTAATGTGATAGGTATATTAAAGACTGTTTTACAAAAGGATGAAACTGTTTTGCTTTAAAAGTCGTACTAAAGTGATATATGTTATGTACGGATTTCCACTCTCACCGGTTAATTTCTTCTTTTACACGTGCTTTTGAAACTTCCTGTTTAAACATCGCAAGTTTTAAAATTGTTTTTTGAGTGAATTAAACTAATTTTAACAATCACGAAGCGTTCGGGAATCATTTCAAGCAGTTTCTTCTTCTCTTTGATGATGGAAAATAGGTTTTCTCAAGAAAATACCGCAAACGATCGCAGAGGAATTGAAACGTACAAGTCAAGTCGGCACCTGGTTAAATTGGCATCTAGTCAAATCGGCACCTATTTGACGTCAATTCGGCTTCCAATAATATTTATTATAATATTTTCTATTCAATTAATTAATAACTGTTACCAAGTACATAGTGAATATAAGGTAAACAACGAAACCAAAGTGAATATGTTGTTGTGTATAAAAGTAAACAACGAAGCTATTGTTTTAACCATTAGACAATTATTAAAATTAAATGGAAAACTATGAGTCCCTTTCAATAAATCAAACTGTCATGCCAAATAATTAGCAAATTTAAGGTGGGTTTTTTTTCAGTAATGTTTAAACAGCATTAAACAAACAATCCTGTAAAAGACTCAACTGGTTAAATAATGCATAAAAATATCCAATATCTCATGTATTAGTCCAAATAATAATGACGTCTGACAAGGCTATTTTATTTTTTCTGGGACGCCTTCCTAAGACGTTCGTAGGAAGGCTTCCTAAGAAGGCGTCCCAGAAAAAAATTAACATAGCCTTGTGGTCATAGGAAGGTGTCCCAGAATAAAATTTAAAAAGCCTTGCCAGACGTAATAATTATTTGGACTACTCATATATATCATTAAAAATACACCAAAAAATTCATGTAGTTGAGAAAAATAAATACATACAAAATGTACATGAACATCCAAAAAAGTGAAAGTTAGTATTAACTCTTTTTGCTTTAAAAATTTACAACTGCATTTAAGTATTGAATGCTTTTTTTTTGTAAATTCATTGAGGTGTAAAAGCGTTGACCGAAGTACTTTTTGTATGAAGCGCGTAAGCGTAAGCGCATCATTCTAAAAATGTGCACACGGTCAACGCTTTTGCAACCCTATGAGGTTACAAAAAAAAACATTCAATACTTATAATTACTTTTTTTAGCTAGGATCATGAAAACACGAATTTTATAACTTTTTTATTCAATTCATCTGTGCACTTTATTGTGGGACCACGTGTTATCATGAATGAAAAGTTTTATTGAGTGATGCAATTGCTTGAGGAATAACATGTGATGTGCAGTTAGCCAATCAGAATAAAGTATTATAATGAAACATATATCAAATGTAATTATAACAAAATACATTACGTTGTAAGAGTTATCTCCCCAAACACTGTTTTTCTTGTGGCCACCTCTCCTTCGTAACCGTAAAAGATTTTATTTTACCAAATTGCTCGTTACATATTTAGGATAAGAATATTCGTTTGAACCATAGCTCTATGGGGACTCCATATGAGAGTTATTCCCCCTTTTTCATTTGATTCAAGCGATATGCATTTTCAACTGGTAAACCATAACTGATAGAGACCTAGGGTCTTCATGAGGTCATTGGTACTAAAAATGAAAATGAGGTCAATGTCAAAGGTCAAGGTCATATTATAAATTTTGATTTTGGCTTATTTTCACTTCTTTTCAAATACTAGTACTGTATGACATTTTGACAAATAATTTTTCATAAATTATTAGTTGCGACATGTCCTTACTTGTATATTTTGGTTGAAAGGCTGTGCATACAATAAAAGGGAGTTTTTGTCCATCTTACATTTAAAATTACGCGTCAAGTGGTAGTACTCATTAACCAAACATATTAAAGACCTAGGATATTTTGATTCAAGGTCCATGGTTTGTGACCTTGAAATTGAGGTCAAGGTCAGAGGTTAATAGGACGTCATAAAGCCATAGGAACTAACATTTTAAACTGATTTTTCATATTTCAATATAAAAATAGATCTTTTCTAGTGGAAAGACTTCAATTGTTCTCTGAACAATTTGTTTTTAATTTACTTCATATTTTGCGGGAGAAGGGGGTTCAGACTATGTGGTATCAGGTCTGTTTGCGCCCAATACACTTTCGCACCTCGCACGTTCACACCCAAGGTCCGTTCGCACTCTACTCATTCGCGCCCAATTTTAATTCAAATTCAAGTTGAATAATTGGAAAATCATGATTGTTGTTTTAAATTGCTTTGGTGTAAATTCTGAATGTATTTATAGCTTGGTATGAGTAAAACATTGATGATTTTAAAGGAAAAACACAAAAGATAATTGTTTTTAAGCCCTTTGATCTGAAACAACGAAACAATAAAATATATAGGAACCAAAATATAGCAATCCACTATTATAACCAAAACATGATAAAATTTATTCAACACACAGAAAAATAAATAGTCAGAATCTCACTTCATTATGAAAGAGGTCAATGAAACAAAGTATAGCAATACACTAACCAAAACATGATTAAGAGTTATTCAACGCTAAATAAAACGTTGACAAAATACCACTTTATTTAGAAAGGATTATTATTATCTTTAACAATACGCTATCCAAAACATGATTAAGATTTATTCAACACAAAAAAAAATGCTGTCTCACTTTATTTTGAGACAATGACAACAATTATACTTATTAGAAAACACTTGCTTACAGAGTTATTAAACACAAAACCAATTAAGATTAGTTGCGAACATGTAGGGTGTGAAAGTGAAAGGGGGCGAACATGAGTTGGCACAAACGTGAATGGGCGCGAACGGACCCGGATTAGCCTATGTACCAGTGAGAAATATAGAAGCCTTTCTACGGTATTTATTTGTACAATTCAGGTAGTCTTGACCTATTCATTTGTCTTAAAAAAAAACACCAGCCAGTTGGCACCTTCACTTCACACACACACATATACGAATATCAATTATATGCTTACGAGACATGTTGCATTGTTAAACTAATTATGGTATGTGAAAATCAAGACTTGCATAAAAACTATCCCAATATTAGAGACAGTGGCGTCATTTTTCTTCAGAGCTTTCAGCTCTTTGATTTTTAAAGACATATTGAACATTGTTGAACAATTTAAGCCAAAAAAATTAATGAAAATATTTGACAAAAAATACATTTGCAGCTATTGGCATAAATATAAAAAAGAAGATGTGGTATGATTGCCAATGAGGCAACTCTCCACAAGAGACCAAATCAGAGACAAAATAAGTTTTCTTTGAAATTTGATAATTGTTTTTTTTCATATTTATTTATTTTAAAAACTAGGTTTTGGCGATGGTGATGTGTTTGTAGATCTTACTTTACTAAACATTCTTGCTGCTTACAATTATCTTGAATTATAACGAATTTGGCCCATTAGTTACAGCGGAAAAAAAATTGTAAAAATTTACAAAATGTATGAAAATTGTTAAAAATTAACTATAAAGGGCAATAACTCCTTAAGGGGTCAATTGACCATTTTGTTCATGTCGACTTATTTGTAGTTCTTACTTTGCTGTACATGATTGCTTTTTACAGTTTATCTCTATCTATAATAATTTTCAAGATAAAAACCAAAAGCTGCAAAATTTCCTTAAAATTACCAATTCAGGGGCAGCAACCCAACAAAGGGTTGCCTGATTGGTCTGAAAATTGTGGGCAGATAGATCTTGACGTAATGAACAATCTTATGCATTTCAGATTTGCTCCAAATGCTTTGGTATCAGAGATCTTAAAAGTTCAGCCCAGATAAATCTTGACCTGATAAACAATTAACCGCATGTCAGATTTGCTCTAAATGCTTTGGTTTCAGAGATATAAGCCAAAATATATATTTTACCCCTATATTCTATTTTTAGCCATGGTGGACATCTTGGTTGGTTGGCTGGGTCACATGAAACAATTTTTAAACTAGATACCCCAATGATGATTGTGGCTAAGTTTGGTTAAATTTGGCCCAGTAGTTTCAAAGGAGAAGATTTTTGTAAAGTTAACGAAGTAGACGGACGATGACGGACGACGACAGACGAGGGATGCCATGGTGATGAGAAAAGCTTATTTGGCTCTTTGGGCCAGGTGAGCTAAAAAAGAAGATGTGGTATAGTTGACAGTGAGACAACTCTCAACAAGAGAACAAATGACACAGAAAACAAAAACTAAAGGTCAACGTACCTCCTTCAGCAGTAAGCATAGCCCATACTGCATAGTTAGCTATAAATGGTTGGAATTGAAATTAGAATAATTTATTTACAAAACAATGAATGACAAACAAATATAGGTGTAATTATATTAAAGTTTAGATATTGAAAAACTAAAAATAGCTAGATTATGAAGGCAGTTTTTATGACTTGTGTAAGCATTTTAGTAAAAGTATACAGATTTTAATGTTTTTCTTGGAACCATTAATACAGAATGCATGCAAGAACCACTTAAATAATATACCATCCTATTGGTATGATTTTACTATGATTTTTTTGTCATTTAAAAAAAAAATTAAACCATTATAAAAATTTTGGTATATATCTATAATGTTTTTAAAGAGATTACAAATGTTACTGTGCACTGAACTGATTTATGAGTTTTACTCAAGAGGGGTATGATTTATTATGCAATTTGCAAGCCAGATAGGGATCTTTTGTGCATCTCTAATTTTGGAAGGTGCACATACCTAAAAACTTTACTGTAAAGATATATAATGGATAGTCACAATTAAATACACAGTAAACCTTGTTTGTATATCTTTTTTTTAACAGTTAAATATATATTAAAAGCACTAAAGCTGTAAACGTATATGTTGTATATAAAATAAATGTGACAAATAAAGACTCTTTTATTAAAATCTGGACTTCCAACTAACCAGTGACATAATTGTATGCCTTATATTTCATAGACATTTAGATTCAAAATTCTCAGTCTTTTCTGAGTCATTATCATTCCTTGGATACCAATTTTTGCTGATTTCAAATCAGAATTTTCAATTGATAACAAATTTCCTATATGAATGTATGCAATAACAGGCAAAAACTTGAAAAGAATATCCATGAAAGTTTTCATCAAGCTATGAAAATTGATGCCCACATAAAATAAATGAATTCACAGTATTGAGAATAATGCAACTGAATGAAGATACAATAAATAATGAGACCTCATCTTCTCAAATATGTATTGAGCTTTTTCTGTACTCACAATAATGAGACCTCATCTTCTCAAATATGTATTGACCTTTTCCTGTAATCACCTTCTCAAATATGTATTGATCTTTTCCTGTAATCACCTTCTCAAATATGCATTGATCTTTTCCTGTAATCACCTTCTCAAATATGTATTGACCTTTTCCTGTAATCACCTTCTCAAATATGTATTGATCTTTTCCTGTAATCACCTTCTCAAATATGTATTGACCTTTTCAAGTAATCACCTTCTCAAATATGTATTGACCTTTTCCTGTAATCACCTTCTCAAATATGTATTGATCTTTTCCTGTAATCACCTTCTCAAATATGTATTGATCTTTTCCTGTAATCACCTTCTCAAATATGTATTGACCTTTTCCTGTAATCACAATAATGAGACCTCACCTTCTCAAATATGTATTGATCTTTTCCTGTAATCACCTTCTCAAATATGTATTGACCTTTTCAAGTAATCACCTTCTCAAATATGTATTGACCTTTTCCTGTAATCACAATAATGAGACCTCATCTTCTCAAATATGTATTGATCTTTTCCTGTAATCACAATAATGAGACCTTACCTTCTCAAATATGTATTGACCTTTTCCTGTAAAATCAATAATGAGACCTCACCTTCTCAAATATGTATTGAGTTTTTCCTGTAAAATCAATAATGAGACCCCACCTTCTCAAATATGTATTGACCTTTTCCTGTAATCACAATAATTTTCTCACATTTTGTCTAACCATGTCAAAATTGCAATAATAAATGCACACAATAATTTATGAATTTACGGTATTCCCATTTTATGTTGTTCCATAATAATATCATTGCAATTCTTACTTGCAACGGATCTTTCCCACAATTTGATGAGGATATTGAAATACCTATGCCTTTGTTTGTATGAAAAAATCAACTTATTATTTAGATTAGAACAAGAAATATTTGAAATACGTATTTAATCATGACAATATTTGTTTTGTTATAAATAGGACAGTTTCTGGATATTTTATTGACAAAGGGAGATAATGGTGTCAAGATATTTATAGAAGTTTTAGAGTATGACTACCCACATGTATACAAACTAATTACCAACAAAGATGCTAAAGAACCTCCTAGAAGTAAGTACATATACCAGTAGAAAAGACATAAGACCCTCCCAAGAGTTAGTACTTGAACAAAAATCTTGAGGATCGTCATATATATCAAGAAATGATCAGTTAAAATTTACAACCAAAATATGATTGCCTGAGGGGGAGGGGGAGTATAATTTAAAAACCATAAAATATTTTAACATTTACCCAAATTGTAGTTTTTATCATGCTTTTTTCAAAAATATAATAAAAAGTGTCTGTCACCAAGCTTATTTTTCAGGTACAAGTTGTGCAAAAATGTCTGCTTAGATATAGGTAATTTATGAGAGAGAAAAAAACAATTTTGTGTGAAAAGAAAGAAAACTAAAGAATAGAATTTTTCAATAGAATCTGAGATGATAGCTCTTACAATGTGCTTTAAGAAAGAAATAAAAAATTTGGGTCACAGGACATTTTTTCTTGCTGAATAACAAAAAAGGCAAAATTGGCAAACTTACTATCAATTATTTTATGAAATATCTATAGTTATTTCCCCTGGTATGACTAGAATGAAAAAAAATAGAATCATACAAAAATTAAAATTTGTTATGAAATTGAGAGAAATCACATAGTTTTCTTCATTTAAATGAAGATAAACAGATGATTTTTTTCCCTGTCTCAAAAATAACATATCTCAATAATAGAGAGCTAGACCTGTTTATACAATCCAAGATGGCTGACCTTAAGTTTTAGTAGTGTAGGCAAGAACTCTTAAAAAATATGACTGAACTTATCACTATGATATGATAATTTTGTCCTTATTGTGTTTTTATTTTTAGCTCATCTGGTCCGTAGGGCTATGTGAACTTTTGCCAAAATGTCCATCATCTGTATATCCTTTGTCTGTTAAAACATCTTCTTTTCTGAAAGTTATCAATAGATTTAGAACCAAAGCTTGTCTGCTTCTTCTATAGGACATCAACTATTAAGTTTGAGATTTTTGTCAAGGTTGGACAAAATGTTAATGACAACAAAATATAATTTTAACAATATTTGTTGACAAAATATTTATGAATAAGCAATTCTAAATGCATACAATTAATAACATATAGGAATCTGACAACCACATTTTTTTAGTTCCATGCCTTAGTTGTACTGTATATACATTTAAGTTGATTTCAAGGGTAAAGGAAAACCACAAATATAAGTACTTAATCATATACTAAAATAAACTTTTTAATCCTCCTACATACAAGTATCCTAGACAAGATTAATATCTGTTGGTTCAGGGACAACTTTTCTATACACATTTTTTTAAGTAGGTGTAATGATATACAGATGTACTGTAATTCATTGAAGATTGAGATGTTTATCTCTAGTTGAAAGTCAAAACAGAAAATAATCATATCACTTTTGTATATTTTTATTAAAAATAAATAATTTACAGAAACATGTTATCTCTTGATGAAATATTTCTGCTGAAGGTGTCTCACATATTCTGCAATGTCAGTAAAAATGTAGAAATAGATGTTCCAAATGAAATTATGATTTCAAATTTACATTGAGGCCAATTTGACTGTAATACTGATAATATTTTTTATTATTATTGCAGTTTTCAAAGAATAAAAACAAATGCAAGATTTATTATTGTAGTTTCTGTTAAGGGCATACGATACAGTTACAGGGAAGGTAATGACGTTGCTAACGTAAAATGTTATTTTCGCGACGTCAAACTGTGACATATCGGGAAAAGATGCATTTTTCGAATGATTTTTAACATTCAAACTGATTTAACTTGAAAACGAGTTCATGGACCCCTATTTTTCAAAACAGCAATTTGTTTCATTTTGCAGGGAGATTATGTGACCAAAATTTTATAAAACTGTAAATAGAGGAATTTTTTTAATTTTGATAAACATGCAGCAAAAAATGATGTATTTTCCTCAATTCATGAACATTTGATAAATATGAGTTATTTTTGAATAAAAAATGCATATTTTTTTATGATACTTATAATATACAGAAATCACTGATTATTTAACAAAAAACAATTTGTGTTTATCTTTTATAACAAAAAAGTTATGTCTTTCTTTCGAAAAAGAAATTATGGCCACAAATCTGAATTTTGAACAAATATACAAAATTTCGACCTCAATTTACTCAAAAAGTAGCACATGAAGGTATATTTTTTATTACATATTTGATTTAATCAGGTAAAAAATAGCCTATATGCAAATTTTCACAAACTTGTAAATACAGGATCAAAACTGTATCGTATGCCCTTAAATCTGCTTCATAATCAGTGGTTTAACCAGTGGGGTTCTGGAGGTTGGAACCGACAATTTTTTTTGAAGATCATGGGTACAATCACCTCCTCCCCTGCCCCTTTATAAAAAAAATGCTGGATCCCCCTCTTCATATTTATGTATCAGATATCTGAAGGGAGTTCTTATTACTTTGATACTCGTATAGGCAATCACATTATTCACACTAACAAAAATCTGAATTTACAATGCTCAAAATAATATCTTATAAACTTTTGATAATTGCAGCTTTTAAACAACATCGAGAATCCATAAGATCCAAATGGATAGACAAAACAGGAGAATTTGTAGATATGATCAAGAACCAATTTAATAATGAGAATGTTAATCTCAGGGAAAACTTAGAAGACCTCAAGGCTGTTGTCACATTAAATCAAGAAAATATCCAAGCTTCAGAGGTAAAAAATCAAAAACATGGTACAATTACAATACATAGTTTCATACGGTTCTGTAATTTTGAGTTGCTGAGTTATATTTTTTACTTTATTTACATGTAGGATACATCTTCCATGACATAGTGCTGTAATTGATAGAATTAAAACAATACATAGAAAACAAAGAAAAGGCTTGAATCCACTCATAATTAATTGCTTTTAGCATAAAAATGAAATTATGAGAAATAAATCTTTATGTGATTTTATCCAAGTATAAAAGTCTGGAACAGGTGCATATTTTTTAGTATTTAGCACTTTATTAAAAATGCTCTTCAGTCAACACTTTTAAACTCCCATCAAATTAAAAAATGAAGCATTTAATTATAAAATGCTTAACATAAAGCTATAATCCTTAAATTGGATCAAAAGTTATGAATGAAAAATGTATATGTAAGCAGTAAAACAAAAAATATATATAACCAAAGGTATAAAATTGAATATTTAATTCATAGTGATTGATTGGGTATCTAATGCAGAGTTAGTTGGATTGGTGTATGAATAAGAATAAGAATAAAACTATTTATTATTCCAATCAAGGGCCCTTGATGGGCAGCATAACATGTACACATAAAACAATACATCATGATTTGTAACAAAAAACCATTTTTATATACTAAAATAAAACATTAAAAAGTTCAGACAGATGTTATTATCTTCATTCTATTAAAATCACATACATTTAATTCCAGGCAGGATCAGAACCATAAAATCATTACAATTATCACACCATTTGTATTAAAGTGGTGCATTGTTTTTATGCCCCATCTACGATAGTAGAGGTGCATTATGTTTTCTGGTCTGTGGCTCCGTTCGTTCGTCCGTTCGTTCGTTCATCCCGCTTCAGGTTAAATTTTTTGGATGAAATTGAAGTCAAATCAACTTGAAACTTAGAACACATGTTCCCTATAGTATAATCTTTCTAATTTTAATGCCAAATTAAATTTTTACCCTATTTCGCAGTCCATGGAACATGGAAAATGATTGAGTGGGGCATCCATGTACTTTGGACACATTCTTGTTAATTTCTGTAAAGCTGATATTGATAAATTTTCTTCATTTCTTTAGAATGAAAGCAATGAACTACGAGATAAAATGAGGATAATATCTGGAGAGAATGATGAACTGAAGGAACAAAATGGTTCTCTGTTAAGAGAGAGAGATAGATTAAAAGACGATAACTGTAAGTCTGTATTTCTTCCGTCTTGAAATTATTATTTTAGGTAGGTAAAATCTTATTTGATCTCTCATTGCTATTAATCAACACATATTTCTGTATATTTTCAGTCAATCAAATCGCTGCAGTCAAAATAGTTTCAGTTTTTGAATAGTTATTGATGGTATCAGTTTTTTTAACAGATTTGAAACAGAAAAAAATGGATAATGATTGTTATTAAACCATTCAAAATACAGGAAGAACTTTGATAACTTCAGGAAACAATTTTAAGTATCAAGAAACAAATGTAAAACCACTTTTGGCAGAACAAATAGAAGGTTTATCGAATCTGCAAAAAAACTTAAACCAGTTTAGAGGCACATAATTTATATTCTTTATTGCATTTTTGCCTTAAGATTTTACTTAATCATGCAGCTTGGGTAAATTACCAAATAGTTCAGGGAGGAAAACTTTGGTACTGTAGTACCTTATTAATTCTGTTATAATTTTATATAATAATACAAGTCTTTTGATTTTATTACAAGTTGTAACTAACAATTAATTGTAAATAGACATGCAAATCAGATAAATTTGATTTTCTGGAATCAACTCCATCATCAATATGTGCCGTTTTTTATCAAATTTTGACATAGTGCAGCTTTGGTTGAGATGAACCCTTTAAGGATATTGACTTGTAAAATCTTCACGACCATCTGTTTAAGAGTGAGACTAACCTTTGCATTGGTCATTTTGGTTTTTTTATGTATTCATGTATTCATTTTGTCTGAAGCCTATTGGGCCATAGTTTCTGCTTTTCCAATTGTCTTCATAATCTTTTGTATTGTGTCCAAATTCCATGTATTTCTGGTATTTGAGTTGTAACTATGTCGTCATCTGTAGAGAAGAATTGCTCTGCTTTTTTAAACTGGTATTGACTTTGGAATTGCATCTGCTTGAATTAAGGAATTGCATGTTGTAGAAAGTGTCAGGAGCATTTATCAAATTTAAAAATGGCTGTTAATGTATGGAAAATCGAACAGACTGTTGTAGCAGTATCAAATACATGCTATAAAGTGTGAAGAAATAATATGAATAGCTCCTCAAATATGTATTAACGGAATGCATAAAGTTGGTGATTATGAGTCAGCAATAGCTTAAAGTTTTACTTGTTAATTACCCATGATCCTTTACATTTAGAAAGAGCAAACTATATATATATGTTTTTGTCATGTATCATTTTAGTAAAAATACAGAAAGACTGTATAGAATATTTTAAAGAAAGGGACTTGTATAAAGATAAAATAAGACATGTGCAACTGGAAAAAGAACACATAGAAAAAGAGATGAGTAATTTGAGTAAACATATAACAGAGCTTAAAAGTAAGTTTAATCCTATAGGTTAGTTCAGTTATAAGTAAGTTTATATGACTTGGCTCAGAGATAAGTTATAAAGATCAGTTGACTTAAAAATAAGATGTGTAATGATTGCCAATGAGACAACTGTCAACTACTGACTAAAATGATGTAGAAATCAATAGGTCACTGTATCAGTCTTTAGCTTAACCACTAGTCCTACAGCCAAAGCTTGTAAAATTCTTCTCTTCAAGCCAAAATAATCCAACTAAAATTGATTAAAAATTGAGCTTAGGGCTTGTGGACTCAAAAATTTATCATAAAGGCTGCTGTATGGCCTCAACACTGAGCAAAAACCATACTCCAAAGCAAGTTATTAAAGCTGCGACTTAACTGACTTAACTAAATAACTAAAATAACTTGAGGTCTAATTTATGAAAAAAGTAACAAATGAAAATCACTGAATTGCAGTACTGCACCATGAAAGCCTAATTGACTATGAAAATTTATTGTATTCACTTAGATACTGCTTACTTACTACCCAATACACCATTGTTGTGTTGCTAGGTAACACTTAGATACTGGAAGGTGTCTTATTTCTAAGGATTTATATCTCATGATTCAAGTATTAAACCTATTTACTACAAGTTACTTTCACATTTATCTTGTCCTTGATTTTGATCCCCTTGAGATTGAAATTAAGTGAGGAGTATCATTTGGTGATTTTGTCTAAATTGCAAAATTATCAAAAATAAATTTATCATTTACAAAACTTTAAAACTTTGTTTATTACAGGTGAATTAAAACTTAGCAGAAATGATGTTAGAGATCGAAAGTTTGAAAAAATACAGACCAGACTGGAGGAGATAAAAACAGTTTGTATTCTTTTATTTTCTTGGATTAAGGAAAACGTGCATATTTGTTGATACTTAATTTCATGGTTTTGTTGAAGTCTGATATAAATTTGTCATTCATAAAACATTTAATTTCATGATTCAGTTGTACCCACTGAATCTACAAAAATTGGTATCCAATGAATTAAAATTTATAATGAATTTACAATATACATTTTGGTATGCAATTGTATTAGCATTATCTTGGTGTTGTTTTCTCGGCCAAAAAAATCTTAAATAAGGGGGGAAAAGTTGAAACGGATCATACTTTTTAAATTACTGTAGGGAAATCAGAAACCACTTGTTATTTTTTCTGTGGTTAATAGGGATGGAAGCAAATACTATTCTGCTACATACAAAAATTAAAAATTATTGGTGATGAAGCATAAGACAAAATGCTTTCCATTCCTGAAACCCATTGGAAAAAATAACATGTGGTTTCTGATTTCCCTTTTATAACTTAAAAAGGATGATCCGTTTCAACTTTTTCACCCTTATTTTTTTTGCAGAGAAAACAACACCGAGATAGGACAAACTATGTTTTTAGCTAAACAAACATTATGGAAGGAGCAGGTTTTGATGTACATAGGTTGTGTGAATTTTCATCGCGAAATATCTTATTTTCAATCTGTTTCTTGCCATAAATGTGTAATGAATGCCTGTAGTAAGGCAATATGTTTGCCGGATCCCACAGAATACTTCCAGCCTGTCCTATCTAGGAGTTGTTTCCCTTTTTATAAACTTTTTTTTTCAAATTGGAAAATAGACACCACTAGTTTAATTGTAAATGTTTAAAGACAATACACTGCAGTTATATGGTGAGACTGATCTGTAAATTTAAGCCTATATCAGTTTCCAAATAAATCTTTGTGTTACTGGGATTCCTTGTATATTTACGCCTATACATTTGATATTACATGTCCAATTTACCACTGTAATCATATCAAAATGAATAGTTTTACTTTAACTTAGGAACAAGATACATTATCAAGATCAGAAATGGAGAAACAAATTTTAAGAGAAGAAATTGTAGAAACTCAAGTCAAAGTAGAGGAACTGGTTGAAGAAATGGACAATTTACGTGTAGAATTAGACAAGTCCCAAGCTGATTGTAGTAAAGTATATATCAATATGCTGATATTTTTTGTTCCATTTTTCTTTTTATGCCCCACCTACGATAGTAGAGGGGCATTATGTTTTCTGGTCTGTGCGTCCGTTCGTTCGTCCGTTCGTTCGTTCGTCCGTCTGTCCCGCTTCAGGTTAAAGTTTTTGGTCGAGGTAGTTTTTGATGAAGTTGAAGTCCAATCGACTTCAAACTTGATACACATGTTCCCTATGATATGATCTTTCTAATTTTAATGCCAAATTAGAGATTTTACCCCAATTTCACGGTCCACTGAACATGGAAAATGATAGTGCGAGTGGGGCATTCGTGTACTGAGGACACATTCTTGTTGAATCTTATGATAAGTGGTGGATATTTGACAAGGGAACCAGATATAAAAACTAGTGAAATTTTGTTGATGGGTAAAATACACTAGGAATTTTTATCCTCCGGATAAAGTATGCACTGGCGGAATCAAACCACTGTTACATCTGCTCATTAATCTTTGAATAAAAATGTTCTATTTTTAAAATAACCATAATGGTATAACCAAAGATTACTCTAGAATATGTGTCCTTGCTGTAACAAAGGGTTTAAAATGTCATGCTGAATCAATAATTTAGTCGTAACAGGCTCAGAAACTTTTAGAAAATATTCTATTAACTGTCTGTTCTTAAAACAATTTTATTCTATTTTAAGTTTGAGGCAAGGCAAGGTATTTGGTGAAAAAAATATCCTACACTCAATGATCATATAGGTTTGACATTTTTAGAAAAGTATAAGATGAGAAAATAGTAACAAAAACTGTTACGCTGCCACCACTAATCATTAGAAGAATTTGTGATCACCAAATACACTGGTGTATGGTGCACACAGTACAGCTAGTTTTAGATTATTAGGAGTATTGATAGCCTTTTTATTTTACTGGGAATGGTGACATATAATAATGTTTGTTAAAAAAATGAATTTATATTATACAGCTGAGAGAAAAGATTGAAAGAGAGAAAAAAGAAAGAACTCAGCTTGAACAATGGCGTCAGGAAAAAGATAAAACAATAGAAAACTATTTTGAGAGGATAGGTGAACTGGAATCTGATAAACAAAGTGTAAGTTTGTGTTATTGAAGAATAGGGAAATAGTCATCTGTTTTATAATCATTTATAATTATCAATAATCAGTATTTATGCTAGAATGCATGTAGTGTTTGTTTGGATATTATACATGTATGAACTTTTGTGCTTTCTGTTGATTTATTTACTCTATATAGGCCCTTTGTTTAGGAATAAAGATATTTGATTTGATTTGATTTGATTTATATTGTATATGTGATCACTGAAGGTTCAGCTTTTGATTTGTTTAAATAATAACATATGAAACATTGTTATAGTATTATGAATTTTTAAAATAAAAAAGTCAAGAAATGAAAAATTGGCTTTCCTGAGACATTCTCAATATTTGGGTTTCTGGTAGACATAATGTGACATGCAATGAAACCAATATGGCCACGGTTTTTTTATTTGTTGGTTTACGGATCCGCCGACCCGATTTTGCCGATTTCAGAATAAAAATAAAATTGACTTTTCATGCTTTTTTATTCCCGCCGACCCTTTTAAATGCATTATCTCTGAAAAATAATTAAATTTTTCTTTATTATGAAATGAAATGCATTAATCATTAACAAAGTTGACTGTAACACTTTCTGTTGTGAAAAATAATTTACGTTTCTAAAAATAGACAAATCAATTATAACTGACCTTGAAATGTCTTTTGCGCAAATAATTTTGTGGAACGAAACCTGTGTTTAAAACCACTTACAAAATAAGTTCGTTTCCCTTTTTTGTCATCAGTCCGTAAGATGCATCATCTCAGAGAAATAGACTTGTCCAAATGTGGACAGGTGGAATACATCAATTAAAGTACTGAATATTAACAAATCATTTGAAATTTTCATGTTTCATAGATAACAAAAAATATCGATCATTGGGATAAAAACCGGATTGCATGACAACTGATTAACCCGATATTGTCGTTTTTCCAGTGGACGAGTCTATTACGTTTTTCGACACGTGTGTTGAAACTTATTTTTGTACGACGTTTTTATATTTTTTTCTTTATCAGTTTTTGTGCTTGAAGATCATTATTCACCAAGTTTTCTGGAATTGATTGAGAGCTACGCGAATCTGTTTTTCTTGTTTGTGAAATGACGATTTAATTTCGTCTTTGTCCGTGCAACCCCCCTTTTTTACAGGAAATTATTAAACGATGTCATGCGATGTTCATGATCACTGATCAATAATATTTCAACGAACTTAATGTTAAGAAATGATGACAAAAACAGCATATAAGACCAACATTTTGTTAGTAAGGTGAAATATATATTTTATTTTGCGTATTTTTTCTGTTTTGAAAGATATTTTTTTTCTTTTTTTTTCCGACCGACCGACCCGACTTTTTTATGCGAAAAATCCGTAAACCAACAAATTAAAAAACCGTGGCCTATATTGTTTCCTCACATGAAAACTATAGCTATAAGAAGGGATAGCTAAATTTTTTTAATGACATTTAACAGTTCAATAGTGGATATAAAATTCAATAGTATATCCCTTCTATGGTAGTGAGGGTTATATTGCAATCACTGTGTCCATCAATTCATCCATCCATCAGCTTATTGAACAAATATTTTCGTCACACATTTCTGTGAAACTACCAAACAGAATAACTTCCTACTCAGCAGGTTGACAGTGATGAGAGGTAAAGTGTGAGCACCTATAGGTGTCAGACCACCAATTACTCCCTCCAATTTAGAACGTATGTGAAAATAGGCCTACTCGGACAAAAAATAGTGCATTTGATGTCATTGTTTACTTAAACTAACCAACAAATTTGCAGAAATGAAACTTTTAATGAAAGAAAGATATATTTAGACCATTTTGAGCCAAAATTCACTTGTCTATGAGTTTGCATTAAAAATTCAGCATTAATGCGCTACATAGTACACTAATTTAAGATTTCCAGAAAACCGGGAGTTATTTTGGTAGTACCTGTGTTTTCAAGATTAGAAATTTCTTATAAGACTTTAAACATTGGTTGAAAATTGGCATGTAGAAAGGTGATACATGTACAATTCAGGATATACCTGGTTTCCTTGAAGTTTAACTTAAGACAAAATATTTTTAAAACTGTGAAAGTTGCAAAATTTGGTTGAACAGATAAGGATTTTTAATTGGTGGTCTGACACCTATAGGATCTGTCATATACTTACTTCCTATTTGTTGACACTTTGAATTTTTAGGCAGTTAAGCTGCCTTATGCGAGCACCCTGGATTTGTGTGCTACCCAATACATGCTGAAATACGTGCCATTGTTATCATCTAGCTGGCTACTATGTTATTTATAACTTATTGGACAGTTTTTTCATACTTTTCATTCTGGATTACAAACAATATGACCAGAAAAACCTTAAATGATCGTCGATTTTCCCAAAAGTTTTGAAGTTGCAAATAGGAAGTAGAGCACATTAGGAATCCTTATGTAGTTCATTATCCCCTGAGCTTTTGGCTAAGATGACAAAGAACAAATGTATGAAATATTTAATCGCCGTAAATCTCTAAAGACAAGTAGTTAAGATTTCCCAAATTGCAAAATTCGTAGGAATATTGTTTGTCGTCAATACGTAGTCAACTACGTCAGTAGTCTATTAATATAAGTTCAACTGATCACGCTGTTGGCGGCAATTTTGAATTAGAAGACGAAATTTTCGTATCTTTTCAATTTGGACGCAGGGGTTCAAATTAGCGGTTGTCCGAGGTCTGCGACATTCCACTTTTGCAGTCAGACTTTCTTCTTGGTTACTAGCTACGCCCGACATGCCCGACGGACCTTGAAAGAAAATAAAAAATAACTTTGCAAACGTTTTTACCAAAGTTTCGATCTAATAAACGATCTCAAACTTATTTTCATCATTACTATTTATGACAGCGATGTTCAATTTGTTCAACCGCTAGCTTTATACAGAAAATCGCCAACATATAATGTGTAAATCCGAGTAAAATCGTATCTCACTATCTGTCAAAAACAACATAAAAAACAAAATGGCTGCCGCGAGAAGACAATTACAATATCGGATCCGATTCCGGAAGCGGATAAGGGTAATCCCGGGTTTTGGCTATTAACTAAAAAAATCCAGACAGGTGACAAAATACATCTTTGCATGGTAAAAAAATATAAACACTAGAATTGAAAACCAAAACATATATGTAAAAGAAAGAAAAAGCAGAAAATATTGTGTACACCAATTTTAATGTCAAAATCCAATACAATGTGACAGCTGGGAACAGTTTATCTGACAATATATATGTTCCTGGTAACAGTATAAATTTTCTTTATCAGTGATACATGTTGGTAATGCATGTAAGATGCTTTTAAAGTTTAACATATTACTGCAATTTCAAGGGGTATTTTTTTCTTCTCAATTTTGATAGGTCATTTAAAATAGCTGGAAGTTTTTTATACAAAAAAAAGATGTGGTATGATTGCCAATGAGACAACTATCCATAAGAGACCAAAATGACACAGACATCAACAACTATAGGTCATCGTACGGCCTTTAACAAGGAGCAAAGCCCATACACTATAGTCAGCTTTAAAAGGCCCCGATAAGACAATGTAAAACATTTCAAACGAGAAAACTAACGGCCCTATTTATATAAAAAAATAACAAAAAACAAATATGTAACACATAAACAAACGACAACCACTGAATTACAGGCTCCTGACTTGGGACAGGCACAAATAGTGCAACTATATTATATGATACCTGAATGTAAGCAAATCATATGATATATAGGTGGAGTCCATTGGGCCACTCTACCTCCTCCTGTTTGATAATTTTGAAACGAATGAGATCCCCACCCCTCAACCATATACATTCATGTATGTCAGAGACTAAATAACTAATCAAATGAAATATAGGGGAAGTCCCTAGGATCACTCCACCCCTCCATGTTTTAGAACTTGGAAACAGTCGAGATCCCCACCCCTAAACCATATTTATTCATGTATGGGACAATATAATATATATAATAAAATGAAATATAGGTGGAGTCCCTGGGGGTCACCCCACCCCTCCTTTCTGAGAACTTGGTAACGGTCGAGATCCCCAACCCTAAACCATATATCTTCATGTAGGGGACAATTTAACTAATCAAATGAAATATAGGGGGATTCCCTGCGGGGCACCCCACCCCTCCTATTTGAGAACTTGGAAACGGTCGAGATCCCCACCCCTAAACCATATATACTCATGTATGGGACAATATAACAAATCATATAGGTGGAGTTTATGGGGCCACTCTTCCCCGTCCAGTTTGAGAATTTGAAAACGGTTGAGATCCCCAATCTTAAACCATACATATACATGTATGGGACAATATAACAAATCAAAGGAATAATAAGGGGGTCCCTAGGGTCACTGTAAACCCTCCTGTTTGAGAACTTGTAAACATTCGAGATCTTCAACCCTAAACCATATTTATTCATATATGGGACAATATAACTTAAATCAAATGAAATATAGGGGGATTCCCTGGGGTTCGTTCCACCCCTCCTGTTTGAGAACTTGGTAACGGTCAAGATCCTCACCCCTAAACCATATATATTCATGTATGGGACAATTTAACAAATCATATGAAATATAGGTGGAGTTCGTGGGGCCACTCTACCCCTTTCTGTTTGAGAATTTATAACGGTCGAGATCCACAATCTTAAACAATATATTTTTATGTATGGGACAATATTACAAATCAAATGAATTATAAGGGGGTCCCTATGGTCACTGTACACCCTCCTGTTTGAGAACTTGGAAAAATTCTAGATCCTCACCCCTTAACGATATATACTCATGTATGGGACTATATAACAAATCAAATGAAATATAGGGAAGTCCCTGTGGTCACCCTACCCCTCATGTTTAAGAACTTGGAAACATTTGGGATCCCCACCTCTAAATTCAATGAAATATAGGGGGAGTCCCTGCAGTCAGCTCACCCCTCCTGATTGAGAAATTGGAAACAGTCGAGATCCCCACCTTTAAATTAAACCATATATATTCATGTATGAGAACTAATCAAATGAAATATAGGGAGAGTCCTTAGGGTCACCCTACCCACTCCTGTTTGATAACTTAGAAACAGATGAGATCCCCACCCCTCAACCATATATATTCATGTATTGGACAATAAAACAAATCAAATGAAATATAGAGGAAGTCACTAGGATCACCCCATCTCCACCTGTTTGAAAACTTGATAACAGTTGAGATCCCCACCCCAAACCATATATATTCATGTATGGGACAAGATAACACATTAAATGAAATATAAGGGTAGTCCCTAGGGTCACCCCACTTCCTCTTGTGTGTGTTTTGAGAACTTGTATAAGATTGAAATACCAACTCCTAAACTAAACCATATTCATTCTTGTTTGTCATTTCAAAAAGATTGAATGACATACAATGTCAATCTCATGGGCGTCACATATGCATGTCACTTTGCTAGACTAACCAATGTGTACTAGACCTTGTCCAATTTCAGGCGACCGTGGGAATGAATTATGGGAGCTTTGTTTGGAAGACTTCGTAACAGCATTATGTTACAATCATTTTTTTGATAATAAAATTTTTTAATTAAGTAAATTCTTTAAACCTACTAATTATTTTCCATCAATAGATTTTTTTAATTATCAAAAAAATGATTGTAACATAATGCTGTTACGAAGTCTTCCAAACAAAGCTCCCATAATTATTCATTCCCATGGTTGCCTAAAATTGGACAAGGTCTAGTACACATTGGTTAGGTCTAGCAAAGTGACATGCATATGTGACGCCCATGAGATTGACATTGTATGTCATTCAATCTTTTTGATATGTTTTCTTTAAAATGAGCCATATGATAATAAAAAAATTTATAGGACCAGAAATAATTCAAATAATTATAATTAAGTATAATTATTTGAATTATTTCTGGTCCTATAAAAATTAATTATTTGAATTATTTCTGGTCCTATAAAAATTTTCATTTTCATATGGCTCATTTTAAAGAAAACATATCTTTCGAGCCCAAGAATGTTTGACCAACTGATATAATTACCTGTCATTTTATTCCAAACTCAGAAATCATAGACTTTGGGTGAAGGTGGGGGACATTTACATTTGTCTGATTTGTGTCTCATAACTTTTGTACTGTTGAACACAAACTCAGTTTTCTTTCCAGGGAAGCAAGTCCATTCATACTTTTACAAGCTCGTACTAAAGTCAAATTGAACTACTAACAGTCAACTAATACCAACGTTAACTATCAACTAGAAGAACTGCAATCATTGCAAACTTGTATCACTGCAGACTCATGACCATGAAAAAAATATACTTGATATATGCGTTGCTTTTAAAAACTTTGACAAAATATGAATTATTTGCCTTAATGATTAATTCATTAAATGAACATAAATGTACAATATATAAATGTTTAATGTTTGTTCTTTTTAAAAATCTTTAAAAAAAAAATTGAAGCAACATTGCAACAGTTTTTATAATTATGTTTGGCTTGGTTTTTGGTTAACTGCCTACAGCGCTTACAGTGCTTTGATTAGTTTGTTGCATCAATAATAAGCTTAAACATTTTCATCAAACATTTCTCCAATACTAATAAAGAGAACAACTTATATTTGGTTAGCAGCTCAACAGCAATGAGTTGTAACTTGAGGATGCTTTTAGATCTATCAAAAACCTAATTCCTGCTTTCTGACACTTTGAAAAATAAGTAGAGTATGCTTAGCACAGAAACTTATGCATTCTTATCACAAAAGAATTTCATCTTTATTTTTGTAGTTGGAAGGTGAAAGAAATCGTGAACAGCAGAAAAATCGAGAGTTAGATCTAAAGATTTCTAAGTTGTTTAGTGAAAAACACCAATGGCAGCAGTCTGTAGAAGCATATAGAAAAGAAATTTCAGAGCTTAAAAAGAGAAAATCTCTCGTGAGTAATTTGCCTAATATCGAAATTTTTCACCAAGGACATTAAAGCAATTAATTTCATGTTAACTTATCATCTACTTTTCATTATTATTTTTTTTACTAATAATAGATTTATAATGTTGTGCTGTTATAGCACTGCAACAGGTTAGTGGGAAGGTTGAGTGCTTGCAACATGGAACTAGAGTTTCTGCAACATTGGGGACTAGAATAGAATTCATGACAGAAATCTCTTTTTTGTTAATCTTGTTTTTGCTCAAAACACAAAAATGGGTGAAAAAAATATGTTGTTTAAAGTTTATCGCCCCTGAAAAGAGCCTCTAATTGTTTTATATTATAATTTAAGATGAGGCGATTATTTTTTTCCCTTTTATATAATATGTGTTTCAAACTCCTTCACAATAACCTTAATTACTGTCATTACTTTCTTGTTCTTCAATTATAATTCTTGAATGCTACAATTGAAGTCATGTTTTTAGATAAGACATCAAATGTTAAAACATACATCTGGCGTATATAAAACAATTTAGTCCTGGTATCTATGATGAGTTTATTTACACTCAATATTAATTTATCAATCATTAAATCAAGTGGTACTATAAACGCAATGAAAAATCTATATTTATTAAAAGTTAGGTAATTTGGGTCAAAGTCCATGTGTCTGTACACATCAACATATTTGGAAGGAGGTAAGCAGTCCAGTTTTAATATTAAAGTTTTGCTGTATGTTTGTTTTAAACAGTTAAAGCACTGTGACAGGTTTATATTAGATTTAGAATGATCAAAAAGAAATGGTGGAAACAGACACCTGCTTTACCTCTGACAGTGGTTTAACAAGTACTTCTTTTTAACTATTACTAATTTCTCTCTAAATTTGATATAGAATTTTACTTGTCTATATTCATGACAATGGACTGACTGGTCCACTGACAAGCATTATATAGTTTAGTTTCACAAATCAATAAGATCCTAGATTATAAATGCACCCACATTAAAATGATAAAACATGATAATTATAGATGATTTTCTCTTTTGAGCCGGTATGTCGAAAGTAAGAAAAGCAATTGAGTTGAGAAGACCAATGATAATCTGTTGATCACTATTTTACCTATGATGACGTTGTTAATTTCATTGTCAACAGCATGTGCACCCTTTGTTTCTAGCGATAATTTTTCACAAACTCTAGTGGGCTAAGAAAGGAAATTATCAGTAAGTTAAGATCAAAGGAATTTTTTTATAAAATAGCGATAATATGTTTTCTCTCTGCTTTTGACTTTAATTTTGGTAACTATACCAGGTCAGTGAATATAAAAATTACTCATATTCCATTCATCACCTGAAACACATTTAGATGTATTGGCTTCTATGTAGACAGCAAAATGTGCATGTGTTGTTTTTTAATGCTGTTTGTCTTTAGCAGCTTTAGGAAGACCATATGTGCTTGTATGCAGTTTTAACTATTTACTTTTTTTTTGAATATTTTTGCCTAAAGTCAGTTTTTGATGTTCTATTATGTTTTTTGTTTTTAAAACAAATACTACAAATATAAAAACGGATTTTACTCCTAGAAATCTTGGTGAAATTTTGATATTTTGTGAGTATTGTTTTGATATTTAGATAGCCTCATGATTTTTTTGTCACATTAAATGTAAACAGCTGGAAATTTGTAATGTCTTAAACAAGAAGGAAAATTTGTGAAGTGATCAACCATTTTTACTTTTGAAATATTATTTTTATAAAAAATTGCTGTGTATACTCTTTACCAAACATTTCTTGTAGAATTTGTATGAAGTTTATATCAATAAGGTCTCAGATAAGTTTGATAATCAGCATTGATCAATTAGTTCTACAAAGTTATGCTCCTTGGAAATAAATATTATATGAAAAATGTATAGTAGGTTATCTAACACCTCATTTTGTTGTTAGCTTTTTATGAAAAAGATTTAAAGGACCAACAATATTTAGAGTTATTGCCCTTTGACAGATAAATAATGTGCATTGGCTGGGGACACTGGAACGAAGTTGTTGATTAATTTACTGTGGATTCATTTATTTTCGTGGGTATCAATTTTCGTGGATAGAGAAAAAAGACGTTTCGTGGTATACGTAAATTCGTGGATCGCTGATTACAACAAAAAATATTCAGATACGTAATTCATGGATTTCTTTTTGATTTAGGAGATAATATAACCTCCTTGGTTTAATCAATAATAAAAAAAAAAAAAAAAGAATTATTTGAAAAAGTTTTGAATTGTCAAAATCCTCGCTTGGTCATTCTAGGTTAAAATGGTCATTGAAAACTTCTATTACAATAATGGACATAGACAACTTATTATTTGTTTGTTTTGCAATTTATAAATTATTGTCGGAATTCAATAAGGCATTCAAAACTTAATGATTAAAAGCTCCCTAGCATGATATAATAAACAAGTAATATAAGAAAAAGGTGTGAAAATAAATGTTCCTGTCATAAACAATATTACCTACGTGTAATATCCCCGTACTTAATCCTATTGATTTTTAATCACTATTAAACCAAACTATATAATATGACACGGTAATTAACAACTTGCAGTTATTTTCTATGAACAGTTTTAATCAATTTTAAAAAGTAAAGTATCACTGAAATTCAATATATTTATTATTGATTTAATTTAAATACTTGTATCTTCTTTCAATAAAAACGCCTGTTATGTTACAATGTTTATCGCTACTCAACACTATACTAAAACTGAATAACATAACCGGAAATAAACATCCGACTCCATACACATTTCTTGGGATTATTCTTCGTTGAATTCTTAAATTCGTGGTTCGCTGTGACCCACGAAACCCACGAAAATTGGTATACCACGAATAAAAATGAATCCACAGTATACATACCATAGATAGCCATTACCTAATAGGGTATGGCAGTGCCCCACACTTGAAATAACCTCTTCCATATTTGTTTTTCATGTGCCACGCTATTTTCTTGTCCATAATGCTAATAAAATCTATATATTGTAGTTAAATATCGGATACCTCCAACCCATATTGATAAACTTAATTTTAAGACCCATTTAAATTTATTCCAGGAAGTACAAATTCCACCAGTAGGTCCACAATTAGGTGGTAAGTAGAAATAAGATACTTTATCTAGGACTGAATTCACTAAGTATTATCATTTTAGGTGTAAACCACCAAATCATCATAACGTGGGGTCAATCAGGGAAAAAAGTGTGAATAAAATTGTGATGTGAGGATACTTGCTTTGTAAATTTTTCTTAGGAAAAAGTATGTAGGAAAAAAGTGATACAAAAGATTGTCAAATATTGTGTCAGCATAAATAAACCAAATAAGGCACCTTAAAATGAACATTGCCATAAGTCTTGCAGAATACAGCAAACAACAAGCTTTCAAATCTTCAATATCACAACAACTTGAAGAAAGGACGAGTATCTGAAAACAAATTCAAATTTTTTTTTGAATTGCTACGGTTATTTTCATTTCAGAAGAACAACCTGAAGGATTTAAATGCTGTCCACCAGTTCCTTTCAGATTAATAAGTATGATTATGTTATTTATTTTATTACAAGATGTCTGAGTATAAGTAAAAGTTGTGCATTATTTATACACAGATAAAGCAAATGTTTCACCATATGGTGTATTGGAATTAGAAGGCAGATATTGTTAGATGGCAAGGATTTCAGTTAGCCAAATTTTTGTCTAATTGAACTAAAACCCAAGCCTGCTTTTATTCATAACCTAGAAGTCTTTTGGTTACCTGCACATGTTTTTTGTGAGCTATCTCGTATTTATTTATAATGATGAGTAATGTTTTTAAAAAGATAAAAGATTATTACACAACAATTCATCTGGTGCCATTCATCTTACCCATATGTTATAATGATAGATCATTGTACATATCAGCCCTGGTACCATACATCTTACCCATATGTTATAATGCTAGATCATTGTACATATCAGCCCTGGTACCATACATCTTACCCATATGTTATAATGCTAGATCATTGTACATATCAGCCCTGGTACCATTCATCTTACCCATATGTTATAATGATAGATCATTGTACATATCAGCCCTGGTACCATTCATCTTACCCATATGTTATAATGATAGATCATTGTACATATCAGCCCTGGTACCATTCACCTTACCCATATGTTATTATGATAGATCATTGTACATATCAGCCCTGGTACCATTCATCTTACCCATATGTTATAATGATAGATCATTGTACATATCAGCCCTGGTGCCATTCATCTTACCCATATGTTATAATGATAGATCATTGTACATATCAGCCCTGGTACCATACATCTTACCCATATGTTATTATGATAGATCATTGTACATATCAGCCCTGGTACCATTCATCTTACCCATATGTTATAATGATAGATCATTGTACATATCAGCCCTGGTGCCATTCATCTTACCCATATGTTATAATGATAGATCATTGTACATATCAGCCCTGGTACCATTCATCTTACCCATATGTTATAATGATAGATCACTGTACATATCAGCCCTGGTGCCATTCATCTTACCCATATGTTATAATGATAGATCATTGTACATATCAGCCCTGGTGCCATTCATCTTACCCATATGTTATAATGATAGATAATTGTTTATATCAGCCCTGGTACCATTCATCTTACCCATATGTTATAATGATAGATCATTGTACATATCAGCCCTGGTACCATTCATCTTACCCATATGTTATAATGATAGATCATTGTACATATCAGCCCTGGTACCATTCATCTTACCCATATGTTATAATGATAGATCATTGTACATATCAGCCCTGGTGCCATTCATCTTACCCATATGTTATAATGATAGATCATTGTACATATCAGCCCTGGTACCATTCATCTTACCCATATGTTATTATGATAGATCATTGTTTCTCTAATTTTTGTGCTTTTTTCACATTTCCTGACCGGTGTGAGAAAAATATTTCTCCTCACTAGTGAAAATTCTGTTCTCGGCAAATGATTGGTTGAAATTTAATTGTGACGTTAAATTTTCTTGTTTTCTTCTGAATTTTCTTATTGTGACGTCATGAAAAAAGGTGACCATGCCTGATGACGTCACATCAAAAGTACACAACTTTCCTCAAATATTTGAAAAGGAAGGATAAAAATCATTAGAGAAACAGATTCCACCACTGTAACTTGTGTATTACGATATTTCTCCACGCTCAACAGTTAAATTTTAATTATTTAAAAAGCTCGGCAAGCCTCACGCTTTAAATATTAAAATTTAACTGTCTCGAGTGGAGAAATATCGTAATACACTTGTTGCAGTTGCGGAATCTATATATATCAGGCCTTACACCATCCACCTTAACCATATCAGTCTTTGGACTAAACCCTCGTGATATATAGGAAGTCTTCCACAATATCAGGACTATTGGGTAATAATCTATTTGTATTAAAGATCATTAAAAAATAAAAGAGGAAAACATTTTAGAAAAGTCAAATGAAATGCCGGTTGATTCAATTCAGAGTGACTAAAATTTACTCTTTCTGTTGCAGGTGAAGGTGCATCTAATAAATCCAGTGAATCATCAGAAGATTTAACAGAGTGTTTACAGCTTGAGGTTGCCCTGGACACTTTGCCATGGACAATAGATCAATGTGCTGGTCGGCCTGTGTCTGGTCCATTTATAAGGTGATTTCAATGTGATGGTCAGAATTTTATCATTCTCTATCATATTTTGTCTACTGTTTTAACTCATCTCTCATGAAAGGCCATTTTTCCATCATTTGTAGTCTGTTGTTCATTGTCTGTCCTCCACTGATCGTCGTCTTTCTGTAGTCGTAGACTTTTAAATAATCTTCTCCTCTGACACTGTTGGACCAAATGAAACACACTTTACTTGAAAATTCCTTATTTAAACAAATATTTCTGGGAACTTGATCCATTAACAAACATGGCCAATGTTGTTAATGATAGGACATAGGGGTAAAGTGCATTTTATAATCATCTCAAATACTAAAGCAGTTACAGCAAATCTAGTGTGATAAATAATGATCAGCAGGTCAATGTCTTTCTCTTGCAGAAATTAAAAAAATATCAAAACAACCCATTTATGAGATATAGCCTTTGATATTTCTATTTTTAGTAAATTTTGAAGTTTTTCTTTCTTTTAGATGGTTCTGCCTGGGCTCTCCAGCTTCCTCCACTAACATAAACTAACTGTAACGAAAAATAGCAAATAGTGCTTAAAGTGACTGTTTACACCAACCAATTAACACACAGCAATCAATGAAACCTATTAATAATTCGAATTTTATTTTGACCAAGTATTTACAGGTTAAAGGTGTATAGGTTAAATTGTTTTATGTTAAAGGAGTATACTGCATTATGAATGAGTGATACATGCTCCTAACATTGAATATAATTTGAAATTATAAGCAACATCAATATTAATTACATGTATATATAAGTAATAAAAAAAACATTTATTACGCAGGAATAGTATGTTTTACCAGCTCTAACTACTATTTTTCCTGAGATCTCCTTTATTTGTTTTGCGAATGCTATGTGAAGTTTAAACAAATGCCTACTCTACATTAACAGCATGCTGTTGTGTTGCTGAAAAGTTTGGAATGTTCTGTGTAACTGTTAATAATATTCTCATTTATACATATACATTTTCCTGTACATTTCCAATTTCACAAAGCTTAAGTTATTTCGTCACAGTGAGTTTTAATTGTTCAGTGATATGATAAGTACTGATCATTGACCTTAGGTCAAACATCTTAGTTTAATTGGAAAGGAACTTCAAACTGACCATGGGTCAAACATTGTAGCTTAATCTTAAAACTTGCAATTGATCTTTTTAATGTTTCCAAATTTTACCACCTTTATATTGAAAGATATAATTATATGATCTTTGAATAATTGACAAATTATCAACATCTTGGAACAAGATTTTTTTTAAATAAATTTTTCAGCATCATATATTTAACCATCCCTTCCATGGTTTAAGTTTGCTTGGTATTACTTATATGCTATGTCTAGCTAACAAACATCTACCAAGCAGTGCTTGTTGCCTGGCAGCATCTCAGAATTCCAAGGGAAATTGCTATTTTATTACTGTATATTCTTTATTTAGGAAATATATATTGTAAGTACATGTTATATAACCACACAGTAAAATCCATTGATAATGAAAATGATATAGCTAATATGTGTGCAATGATAATCATATAACATTTGGTTTTAATTGGTTGAAAATTGTGTGTCCATTGTTTTGGTGAAATTTCTAAGACGTTCTTTTTGATTTAGTGTCTTTTAAATTCTTTTATCATCAAACCTTTTTTGAACAGTCCAGATTCTGAAGTAGAGGATTAATTGACAGTTGTTTTATCTGCAAATACATAATTTGCAATGACAACAACATTGAGTCAGTAAATGAGTAAAAGAAAATGCTTTATTTTAATCAGTTTTATTGCTAATACGTTTTGTGTAATAAGTACAACATAATCCAACATTGTACTCTTTGAACAGATGATTAACTCAATCAGTCATGTATCTAAACTACCTTTTAGTTTCTTCAATCTATGTAACAATTTTAAAGATTATTTAATAATAACTTCTATTTTCCCAGTCTATTTCTTGTCCAAAAAATGTCCACCTTTCTGAACATCTTTTTTTTTTCCATCTTAATCCATATAATAACTAATAAAACATACCAATGCATGATATTTAACATTACTATCACACTTTGATTGCAAGAAGTGTATTCTTGTGTATAATTGGGAGTTTAGTATGACGTCCATTATCACTAAACTAGTATACATATTTGTTTAGGGGCCAGCTGAAGGATGCCTCCGGGTGCGAGAGTTTCTCGCTGCATTGAAGACCCATTGGTGACCTTAGGCTGTTGTCTTCTCCATGGTCGGGTTGTTGTCTCTTTGACACATTCCCCATTTCCATTCTCAGTTTTATTATATTTAACAATGTATATTTATATCACTTTAAAATATTTAATTAATTAAATTGAAGTCATTTTCCAAAAATCTAATATGAAATATTCAATAGGTCTAAAACTATTTTTTTTGTTTTTTTTTGTTCTGGAATCTTTTTAAAAGTTTTTATTATCAAAAAGATTTTTTTGTTATTATATTTCGTTATAGTAAACACAGATCAACGTATTTGTATAGATTTACAGAAATGCAGTTCTCATTGGTTTAAACTGGGAGGTAAATTGATTATAATGAACCCATTGGTGGGCTTCTTTTTAAAAAGACACATTTTTTTGGTTCCCCTCTAGGATCATACTACCAACCCTATAGATCTGCCCCTGATTATATAAATATTTATTTGAAAGTTAAATTTTATTATTTTATTAGAACTTTCACAGGAGCCATTATATGTTTTAAGTTTAAAAATATCAATAGAATCCCATTCCAAACTATTCTGTAGACAACAGCAAAACATAATAATTGATGACACTTGTTAGAACATTTGTTTGATATTTTCCTTATCAATGGATTCAACTGTGTAAACAGTATACATAATATTCTTAGGTATGATTTGCTTGTTTGATTTTAGGGATCTAGTAATTGCATTTTCTGCTAGAAACAAGGAATTATTTGAATCTGGAATAATTTTGAATTCTGGAAAATTGATTAGAAATGTATGATAAAAACTAACCCAACTAAATAGGGTTAGCCATGTGCACATGGCTAAGTTTAATTTTACTACCATTATCATTTCAGTATGAACTAACTAACCCCCCTTAGCCCCAGACTAACCCTATTTAGTTGGGTTAGTTTTCATCATAAATTTCTCATCAATTTTCCAGAATTCAAAATTATTCCAGATTCAAATAATTCCTTGTTTAGATTACATGGGTATCTTTAGTATTTGTAAAAACAAAAAACTTTAACTAACATTTACTTTTAGTTTACCAATTGACATTATTACCTAATCATGGGTCTCAAGTCTCCTGATGGAGTTCGATATAGTATTATTTAAGGTTTGATCTACATTGGATAAACATTAGAACTTTACAAGAATTCTTTTAATGCTTACAATTTCAAATCTTGTTAATTGATCAAGCATGATGTATATTTCTACATATTTTGTATAATATTCGCTCTTACAGTTTGTGCTTGTATTTTATTGCAATTGGTACATCATATTTATTGCTTAAATGCATTATATACCATACCTTACAGCCATCTAGCTATCTATGTGCAACTTTAAAATATTTCTTAATAATAATAGCAGTGATTTTAGTTATTTTTGTATATTAAATAGTTGACTTATTATTTAAAGTGTATTGAATACATTGTGTAAATCTTAGAGAATTACAGGTCTTAATAATGGTCATATTAAAGATCATAGCAATATTTCACAAATCTATTAAAATAAGAGTTTCATGTGCAAGTAACAAATGTATGTTAAATGCTGTCCTGCACAAGTAGATGTTTTCTTTCTTTGAAACCAGAAATGTATGAAGAGTTTTTCATATGGAAAAGATCATCAATATTGCTTCAGAAACTATTTTTCTGTGCTGAATCAACAGTAACAGAAATTTAGAGATTTTTGTGTCATCTGTAGCCAACTTTAAATTTGCCTTAGCAGAAAGATATGCCATGATTTGAAAATCTGTAAACTCCATCAATATTAAGCAATACTATAATATGTAACTTGGCTTATAGTTTTATCTCTGTCACTCTTCTGTATGGATTGGGAATACAGGAAAAGTCACAATCAAAAATTTGTTGCAGTTTTCATTTTCACAGTTATTTTTTACTGTAATTGTAAATATCTAGTTCATCATTTATTTTTACCCTTGTGGTAGTCCAAATAGTTATAACGTCTTGATAGGCTATTTTAATTTTGTAGTAGGAAGGCGTCACAGAAAAAAATTAATCTTTCAAAACGTCATAATTATTTGGACTACCCTTATGGCTGCAGACATCCAGGAGTTATGCCCAGCAATGTTAATGGTTTTTCAGGTGAAAATTCACTTTGAAAACTTTGATTTTTAAGAGAAAAAACATATGTATAGCTAGCTTCTATGATTTTCTTTAGATTCAACATCAAACTTTTTATTATAGCAATTTGTTTGTATTTGTCAAGTTAAGTTCATGCTTTTCATTTACACAGATCTGGTAGTTACGAAGATACAAGAGAGAAATGGACGGTGAAAATGAAAATGCCACTGTTAGATAAAATTTCAATATGTGGGGGAAACTTTACTGGAATATTTGTAGAAAAGACTAAAAATAAGGAAAAAGTTCTGAAACCTGGAGATAAAATTGAATCTGTAAGTAAGCTAGTTCTTGTTTATCATAAATCATTAGTTACATCATTTGATTTACCACTTTCAAGCTGCTGACTAAATATGCTCAGTCGAACCTGAGAAAAAAAGAGGGGCTTAAATATTTTTATGGACAAGGTGAATGCAATTTATTTGCAAACCATAAAGTGGGAGTATCATAACCTCAGGAATTGAAGGTCATGGTTTCAATCCCAAGTTTAAAAAAACAAAGATTTAGAATTGGTACTGTGGATTCATTAATATTCCTTGGATACCAATTTTCGTGGATTTTGTGGATACAGGGGAACGAGAATTTAAATATTTAACGAATTGCCATTTTTCTGAAGGAATGTATGCAGACTGCCAAAACCACGAAATTAAATATCCACGAATATGTAAGTTTTAATCAAACCACGAAAATTGGTACCCCTGAAAATAATGAATCCACAGTATTGTCTGGTTCCTTACTGAGCAGGATTTAGTGGTATCATATTTGATACACCCTTTGTAAATGGATGCAATGATATGATTTCATCTATGAATAAAGTTAATGAAGCTATTATTCACTGAATTTTCATTTTGAGACTAAATTGACCAACTTTGTTTATAAATTAAGGGCATACGATACAGTTACAGGGGAGGTAATGATGTTGCTAATGTAAAATGTTATTTTCGCGACGTCAAACTATGACATATCGGGAAAAGATGCATTTTTCAACTGATTTTTATCATTCAAACTGATTTAATTTAAAAACCAGTGCATGGACCCCTATTTTTTAAAACGGCAATTTGTTTCATTTTGCAAGGAGATTATGTGACCCAAATTTTATAAAACTGTAAATAGCTTTTTTTTTAAATTTTGATAAACATGCAGCAAAAAATAACGTTTTTTCCTCGATTCATGAACATTCGATAAATATGAGTTATTTCTGAATAAAAAATGCATAATTTTTAATGATACTTCGTTATAAAATACAGAAATTACCGATTATTTAACAAAAAACAATTTGAGTTTATTTTTTAAAACAAAAAAGTTATGTCTTTCTTTCGAAAAAGAAAATACGGACACAAATCTGAATTTTGAGCAAATTTACAAAATTTCTACCTCATTTTACTCAAAAAGTAGCACATGAAGGTATTTTTTTTATTACATATTTGATTTAATCAGGTAAAAAATAGCCTATATGCAAATTTTCATCAACTTGTAACATCGTATACCCTTAATACAAATGAATATAATTTCCGAATGTTTTATATTGTGTACATTGATACTTGATTTCATCTAAGAATTTTAAACAATATTTTCAGATGTGTAAAATTACAGAAGGTTATGAGCAACAAGATCGCACCTCTTTTGATGGTTTTACCCAAAGTCAAGCAAAAGAGAAACTTTCCTTCAAACACCATTCAGATGAAATGGAGGTGACATTTAGAAGAAGAAAAATCAACAACACTGCAGGTTTGTACATGTTAAAAAGGTGTTCTTGTTTGAACATGTGAAAAGATGTTCTCTTTTTTACATGTTAAAAAGATGTTCTCTTTTTTACATGTTAAAAAGATGTTCTCGATTGTACATGTTAAAAAAATGTTCTCGTTTGTACATGTTAAAAAGGTGTTCTCGTTTGTACATCTTTACATGTTAAAAAGGTGTTCTTGTTTGAACATTTTTATTAGATGTTCTCGTTTGTACATGTTAAAAAGATGTTCTCTATTGTACATGTTAAAAAGATGTTCTTGATTATACATGTTAAAAAGATGTTCTCGTTTGTACATGTTAAAAAGGTGTTCTCGTTTGTACATCTTTACATGTTAAAAAGGTGTTCTTGTTTGAACATGTTAAAAAGATGTTCTCGTTTGTACATGTTAAAAAGATGTTCTCTATTGTACATGTTAAAAAGATGTTCTGGTTTTTACATGTTAAAAAGGTGTCTCATTTATTTTTTGTACATATTTACATATTAAAATGGTGTTCTCGTTTGTACATATTTACATGTTAAAATGGTGTTCTCGTTTGTACATATTTACATGTTAAAAAAGTGTTCTCATTTGTACATTTTTACATGTTAAAAAAGTGTTCTCATTTCTACATCTTTGCATGTTAAAAAAGTGTTCTCATTTGTACATCTTTGCATGTTAAAAAAGTGTTCTCATTTGTACATCTTTGCATGTTAAAAAGGTGTTCTCATTTGTACATCTTTGCATGTTAAAATGGTGTTCTCATTTGTACATCTTTGCATGTTAAAAAAGTGTTCTCATTTGTACATCTTTACATGTTAAAATAGTGTTCTCATTTGTACATCTTTGCATGTTAAAAAAGTGTTCTCATTTGTACATCTTTGCATGTTAAAAAAGTGTTCTCATTTGTACATCTTTGCATGTTAAAAAAGTGTTCTCATTTGTACATCTTTGCATGTTAAAAAAGTGTTCTCATTTGTACATCTTTGCATGTTAAAAAAGTGTTCTCATTTGTACATCTTTGCATGTTAAAATAGTGTTCTCATTTGTACATCTTTACATGTTAAAAAAGTGTTCTCATTTGTACATCTTTGCATGTTAAAAAAGTGTTCTCATTTGTACATCTTTGCATGTTAAAAAAGTGTTCTCATTTGTACATCTTTACATGTTAAAATAGTGTTCTCATTTGTACATCTTTACATGTTAAAAAAGTGTTCTCATTTGTACATCTTTGCATGTTAAAATGGTGTTCTCATTTGTACATCTTTGCTGTTAAAATAGTGTTCTCATTTGTACATCTTTGCATGTTAAAATAGTGTTCTCATTTGTACATCTTTGCATGTTAAAAAAGTGTTCTCATTTGTACATCTTTGCATGTTAAAATAGTGTTCTCATTTGTACATCTTTGCATGTTAAAAAAGTGTTCTCATTTGTACATCTTTGCATGTTAAAAAAGTGTTCTCATTTGTACATCTTTGCATGTTAAAAAAGTGTTCTCATTTGTACATCTTTGCATGTTAAAATGGTGTTCTCATTTGTACATCTTTGCATGTTAAAATGGTGTTCTCATTTGTACATCTTTGCATGTTAAAATGGTGTTCTCATTTGTACATCTTTGCATGTTAAAAAAGTGTTCTCATTTGTACATCTTTACATGTTAAAATAGTGTTCTCATTTGTACATCTTTACATGTTAAAATAGTGTTCTCATTTGTATATCTAAACTATTAACTGGGTTTATAATAAGATGAGCAACACGACATGTGCCATATCTGGATGAAGATCTGCTTACCCTTCCGGAGCACATGAGATCACCCCCTGTTTAGTGGTGGGGTTCGTGTTGCTTAGTCTTTAGTTTTATATGTTGTGTCTTGTGTACTTTTATTTGTCAGTTTGTCTTTATTTTTTAGTCATGGCATTGTCAGTTTATTTTCAATCTTTGAGTTTGACTGTCCCTCTGGTAACTTTCGCCCCTCTTCTAAACATATAACTTGAAAATCTAGACATGTTAAAAAGAGGTTCTTGATTTTCTTTAAACTAGTAGCTTGAATGAAAATTTTCTTTTAAATCTAGTTGACTCGACTGTATTTCTATCCCTGCTATTGGAAGCAAGAAAAGATGGAAGATCATTAACTTTTATATGAAAGTTTAATTGACTTTTAACTTAGGAGGTGTATAGCTCATGATTAGATCTTCTTTAAAATTGTCCTGATAGATTTCAATGAATTTTTTTTTTGTAAATTTTCCAGAATTTGATTGTGCAAAGCTTTGGATGGCAGATGCAAAGAATTCAAAAAGAGGAGACTATTTCTATGTCAGGTAAAAATATTAAAGAAAGATGACATTATGTCAAAGTTAAACAATATTTAATATTAATTTATAATTAAGAAAATAACATGTATAAATTTGTCTAACTACTTAAGTAACATGAACAGTTATGATCTATAAATGTTATTGAATATTAGTTTTTGATTTGAAACAGAGGAAGAGTTAACAGACAACAAGAACCAATGGTGGCCTTTGGCTGTTTTCCGCTCTTTGGTTGGGTTGTTGTCTTTTTGACACATTCCCCATTTCCATTCTCAATTTTGACAAATATTTATTATAGAATAGTGAATATCAGAGAGATGGGGAAAAGTGTTTACCTTCATTGTGTTGTCTATTCCATGATTTTTTAAGCTGTAACACAAAAGGCCTTCAAATGTTCCATCAAATCTTCTAATTTCCAGTTTCCAACCAAATGTCTTGTAATTTTACAGAATGTTTGCAAAATATATTTATATTATCAAATTTAATGCAGACGATGCTCCTTATTTCTAGACTTTAAAACTTTAGTACCCCTGCCCCTTTTATTCCTACAAATAGGAAGTGTACCTGTTTAATGGAAAGTTACCTATCAATACTTGTACAAATTATTAAAGTCTGTCTACTTTTGACCGATTTATAGATTTCAGAGCAAGTATGCAATAGACAACTTTTGAGTTTGTCCTTCACTGAAAAAAACTCGTCAATTATGCACACCTTTCTGACGTCTTTTACCAGATAGAGGGGATCGCCTATATCCCGGCATTTTTAACGTTCATCAAGCGTCTTATTGATCGTCATTGTGAAGGATAAAGTAGAAATATTGTTTGTTCTGTAGGTACTTAATCACAATTCCCTAATGACAGTGTTGCTGATTGTAAATTATGAAAATTCAATTTGCGGAATAATTCCTGCAATATAGCATCATAGTTTTCCAACCACTCACTCAACATGGAAACAGATGTGACAATGCCCCTTAACGCACAATTGATCTTCAGTAAAACCAAAGTTTGTAACGGAAATGCATCGAACTCGAAAGTTGTCTATTATAGAATGTATGCCCTTTAAGTCTACGAATGGTCATATATTCTTATCACTTTGTTGCAATGTCCTATGGTCTTATATGATATATTCACTTTGAAAATGCTAGAATTATGTGAACTTTTACCTTTCAATGATCCTATATATTGATATGAGTGCACAAGCTAAAATGTCTCCCTTGCTTTACTTATAATTTAATTTATGTTGTAAGTTTGTCATATGAAGGTTTTAATACAAGTATCACATAAAATTACAATTGTCAATGTTCTATGAAAATAAGTTCAGGGTCAGATGAACCATGCAAGACAGACATGTAGACCTTACAATCATTCTGTGCACCAAATATAGCGGTCCTATCACCAAGGATTTGTATAGTGACTATACAAATTCTTACTATCACTTAATACAGAACCTGAGAAAGAATTTAAACCACAAAATTGTAAAATTCTACAGATCCCTTCACATGATAAAAAATTGAATTACTGAAGTTTTTTAGCTCACCTGGCCCGAAGGGCCAAGTGAGCTATTCCCATCACTTTGCGTCCGGCGTCCGTCGTCGTCGTCCGTCGTCCGTCGTCGTCGTCCGTCGTCGTTAACTTTTACAAAAATCTTCTCCTCTGAAACTACTGGGCCAAATCAAACCAAACTTGGCCACAATCATCATTGGGGTATCTAGTTTAAAAAATGTGTGGCGTGACCCGGTCAACCAACCAAGATGGCCGCCACGGCTAAAAATAGAACATAGGGGTAAAATGCAGTTTTTGGCTTATAACTCAAAAACCAAAGCATTTAGAGCAAATCTGACATGGGGTAAATATGTTTATCAGGTCAAGATCTATCTGCCCTGAAATTTTCAGATGAATCGGTCAATCGGTTGTTGGGTTGCTGCCCCTGAATTGGTAATTTTGAGGAAATTTTGCTGTTTTTGGTTATTATCTTGAATATTATTATAGATAGAGATAAACTGTAAACAGCGATAATGTTCAGCAAAGTAAGATCTACAAATAAGTCAACATGACCAAAATGGTCAGTTGACCCGTTTAGGAGTTATTGCCCTTTATAGTCAATTTTTAACCATTTTTCGTTAATTAAAGTAATCTTTTACAAAAATCTTCTCCTCTGAAACTACTGGGCCAAATTAATCCAAACTTGGCCACAATCATCTTTGGGGTATCTAGTTTAAAAAATGTGTGGCGTGACCTGGTCAACCAACCAAGATGGCCGTTACGGCTAAAAATAGAACAAAGGGGTAAAATGCAGTTTTTGGCTTATAACTCAAAAACCAAAGCATTTTGAGGAAATCTGACATGGGATAAAAATGTTTATCAGGTCAAGATCTATCTGCCCTGAAATTTTCAGATGAATCGGTCAATCGGTTGTTGGGTTGCTGCCCCTGAATTGGTAATTTTGAGGAAATTTTGCTGTTTTTGGTTATTATCTTGAATATTATTATAGATAGAGATAAATTGTAAACAGCAATAATGTTCAGCAAAGTAAGATCTACAAATAAGTCAACATGACCAAAATGGTCAGTTGACCCCTTTAGGAGTTATTGCCCTTTATAGTCAATCTGTAACCATTTTTCATAAATCTAAGTAATCTTTTACAAAATCTCCACTGAAACTACTAGGCCACAATCATCTTTGGGGTATCTAGTTTGAAAAATGTGTCCGATGACCTGGCCATTCAACCAAGATGGCCGCCACGGCTAAAAATAGAACATAGGGGTAAAATGCAGTTTTTGGCTTATAACTATGAAACCAAAGCATCTAGAGCAAATCTGACAAGAAGTTAAATTGTTAATCAAGTCAATATCTATCTGCCCTGAATTTTTCAGATGAATTGGACAACTGGTTGTTGGGTTGCTGCCCTCCAATTGGTAATTTTTAAAGAAATTTTGCCGTTTTTGGTTATCTTGAATACTATTATAGATAGCGATAAACTGTAAACAGCAATAATGTTCAGCAAAGTAAGATCTACAAATAAGTCAACATGACCTAAATGGTCAATTGACCCCTTAAGGAGTTATTGTCCTTTATAGTCAATTTTTTACAATTTTCATTAATTTGGTAAATTTATGTAAATTTTTACCAAATATAGTTCTCTGTTACTAATGGGCAAAGTTCATTATAGATATAATTGTAAGAAGCAAAATCGTTCAGTAAAGTAAGAACTTCAAACACATCACCATCACCAAAATAGAATTTTGTCATGAATCCATTTGTGTCCTTTGTTTAATATGCACATAGACCAAGGTGAGCGACACAGGCTCTTTAGAGCCTCTAGTCTGAAATGCTAGAATTCTTACTGGTTCCATTTTTTCTATATTGGCCAATGTTTTGTTTTGTTAAACTTGATCGAAATTATGATGATACCTAATTTTAACTTTTCAGAGCTAACAGTCCATACAATCCAGATGGAGCCCCAGGCTTATCTAAACATAAGATACAAACTGGTGACATATACCTGGTACAAGACACTTGTCCTCTTACTGCTGGAGAATGGCAGGCTCTGAAGTTTGACAAGAAACGTGGTGACTGGGGACCACTTTGTCAGGCTATACCAGATAGTAATCAGTAAGTGATTAATTAATCTGTAGTCAGTAAGTAGTCAGTCTGTACAAGACACTTGTCCTCTTACTGCTGGAGAATGGCAGGCTCGGAAGTTTGACAAGAAACATGGTGACTGGGGACCACTTTGTCAGGCTATACCAGATAGTAATCAGTAAGTGATTAATTAATCTGTAGTCAGTAAGTAGTCAGTCTGTACAAGACACTTGTCCTCTTACTGCTGGAGAATGGCAGGCTCGGAAGTTTGACAAGAAACATGGTGACTGGGGACCACTTTGTCAGGCTATACCAGATAGTAATCAGTAAGTGATTAATTAATCTGTAGTCAGTAAGTAGTCAGTCTTTACAAGACACTTGTCCTCTTACTGCTGGAGAATGGCAGGCTCTGAAGTTTGACAAGAAACGTGGTGACTGGGGACCACTTTGTCAGGCTATACCAGATAGTAATCAGTAAGTGATTAATTAATCTGTAGTCAGTAAGTAGTCAGTCTGTACAAGACACTTGTCCTCTTACTGCTGGAGAATGGCAGGCTCGGAAGTTTGACAAGAAACATGGTGACTGGGGACCACTTTGTCAGGCTATACCAGATAGTAATCAGTAAGTGATTAATTAATCTGTAGTCAGTAAGTAGTCAGTCTTTACAAGACACTTGTCCTCTTACTGCTGGAGAATGGCAGGCTCTGAAGTTTGACAAGAAACGTGGTGACTGGGGACCACTTTGTCAGGCTATACCAGATAGTAATCAGTAAGTGATTAATTAATCTGTAGTCAGTAAGTAGTCAGTCTTTACAAGACACTTGTCCTCTTACTGCTGGAGAATGGCAGGCTCTGAAGTTTGACAAGAAAGGTGGTGACTGGGGACCACTTTGTCAGGCTATACCAGATAGTAATCAGTAAGTGATTAATTAATCTGTAGTCAGTAAGTAGTCAGTCTGTACAAGACACTTGTCCTCTTACTGCTGGAGAATGGCAGGCTCTGAAGTTTGACAAGAAACGTGGTGACTGGGGACCACTTTGTCAGGCTATACCAGATAGTAATCAGTAAGTGATTAATTAATCTGTAGTCAGTAAGTAGTCAGTCTGTACAAGACACTTGTCCTCTTACTGCTGGAGAATGGCAGGCTCTGAAGTTTGACAAGAAACGTGGTGACTGGGGACCACTTTGTCAGGCTATACCAGATAGTAATCAGTAAGTGATTAATTAATCTGTAGTCAGTAAGTAGTCAGTCTGTACAAGACACTTGTCCTCTTACTGCTGGAGAATGGCAGGCTCTGAAGTTTGACAAGAAAGGTGGTGACTGGGGACCACTTTGTCAGGCTATACCAGATAGTAATCAGTAAGTGATTAATTAATCTGTAGTCAGTAAGTAGTCAGTCTGTACAAGACACTTGTCCTCTTACTGCTGGAGAATGGCAGGCTTTGAAGTTTGACAAGAAACTTGGTGACTGGGGACCACTTTGTCAGGCTATACCAGATAGTAATCAGTAAGTGATTAATTAATCTGTAGTCAGTAAGTAGTCAGTCTGTACAAGACACTTGTCCTCTTACTGCTGGAGAATGGCAGGCTTTGAAGTTTGACAAGAAACTTGGTGACTGGGGACCACTTTGTCGGGATATACAAGACAGTAATCAGTAAGTGATCTGTACTAGAGTAGTCAGTGATTAGTCTATTATTTGAAAAATACAAATATTGAATAAAAATGAAAACACATTCTGACGAGCATTTTGCTTTATACTTCAAGCAAAAGTATTGTTGTAATATATTTATGAGTAGTGGTATTTTTTTCAGTTCAAGGAGACAATTTGTGGTGAATAGACAACAATCATCCGATCAAAAACAAGGAAGACATAGAGCATTTAAAAGTAAGTAGTACTTACATAAATAACAATGATATGAGGTATAGGGTATACACCAGCTATAAAACACATCAGAAAATCTGGATCAAAAGCAATGGGAACATAAACATTCAACATAAATGTTCTATGAGATAGAATTTTGAAACAATATTTCTTACAACAACACTTTTGTTCTTCTTACATATTTCTCAAAATTAATATTATATACAAAGATGTCTACTTTTTGGTAAATTTATGCAGTTAGGTTGCTGCCATATGGTCATCTTCCCATTATTTCCTTTTTCAAATTTTCTAGGTTTTACCAAGTAATTGCATAGATGCCAGTTTATGTCCCCAAAACCTGTATCATCACCAACTGTACGAGTCTTTGTGGAACAAAGACTTTTCTTATGTGAAAACAATATTCTCTGGAACAAATTGGTCATATTAAACTGAACTAGGCTTGGACCACCCATATATAGATAAATGTAGATGGGAAGATTTGTGTCAGGGAGACAGCAACTCGAAGACACACATTCAGAGTTCAATATTTACAACATAAAAATTGAAGCATAAATAGATTAGTCAAATATGGAGAAATTAGTCATTTGATTGTCCTGTTCCTTCAAAACAGCAGGATCACTATAATTAAAAATTAACAAAAAAATAATAAATTTTAAATCTACACAATAAATCCTAGCTAGAACACTTGGTTTGTAAAATTTGTCCTAATATGAAATTGTATGGGAGTGATATCTTAAGTAATTGTTACCTGCCATACAAAATATTTGTGATGGAAAATATTTGCTGTTACTGTTAGATGTTTGGTTTTTGAACTAAAATCATCATGTCAGACAGAGTGAATCATCTTATATGACCACCCTAACAGAAAGTTTGATTTTATCTTTATTTGTATGGTTTATGGTATGTGTTGGAGCTTTATTTGTATGGTTTATGGTATGTGTTGGAGCTTTATTTGTATGGTTTATGGTATGTGTTGGAGCTTTATTTGTATGGTATATGGTATGTGTTTGAGCTCTTAATTTTGCCATTTGATAAGAGACTTTCCATTTTGAATTTTCATTTGAGTTTGGTATTTTAGTTATTTTACCTTTTTTCACTATTAGTATCCTGTTTCTGTTTTAAAAGAACAGTAATATGTTTTAGTGGATGAGTACACTCAAACTTTGAAACAGTGCAGTGCATTTAAGATAAAACTTATCTTAAATAAAAAATAAACTTTCAAGTTTCAAAATTAAATGTGATGGATGATACAGCTTTCCCTAAGTGAAGAACATAGAAGATCATAGTTTTATATAACAGATCCTTTTGACATGTATTTATTTCTCATAGATGTCACATGAGGAATTGAGTTTCCTGGAAACCTTTGGTTTAACAATGTTTAATAACGATTCATTTGTAACATTTCACTTGTAACAATTAATAAAGTTTCATTTGTTACATGTTACATTTTACTTGTTACATTTCATTTGTTACATGTTACATTTTACTTGTAACGTTTCATTTGTTACATGTTTCATTTGTTACATTTTACTTATAACATCACATTTGCATCATTTCATTGTAACATTTCATTTGTTACATTTTACTTGTAACATTTCACTTGTAACATTTCATTTGTTACATTTTACTTGTAACATTTCACTTGCAGCATTTCACTTGTAACATTTCCCATTTGTTACATTTCCCATTTGTTACATTTCACTTGTAACATTTCATTTGTAACATTTCCCATTTGTTACATTTCACTTGTAACATTTCATTTGTTACATATTTCATTTGTTACATTTTACTTGTAACATTTCACTTGTAGCATTCCATTTGTTAAATTTCACTTGTAACATTTCATTTGTTACATTTCACTTGTAACATTTCACTTGTAACAATTCATAACATTTCATTTGTTACATTTCACTTGTAACATTCAACTTCTTACATTTAACTTGTAACATTCTACTTGTATCATTTCTTTTGTTACATTTCACTTGTATCATTTCTTTTGTTACATTTCACTTGTATCATTTCTTTTGTTACATTTCACTTGTAGCATTTCATTTGTATCATTTTATTTGTAACACTTCTTTCTTGATTTTGTTGTCCAGTATAAATATCTTTTTTTTTTACAGAGAGAAGTTTATACACCAATGTGTTCCCAATGAAAGGTAAGTTTGAAGAGAAAACTGTATACAAATGTGTGTTAAATCAGATATGATTATTAAAATGAATCTGACTGAAATGCGTTCACAATGAAAGGTTAGTGTATAATTGCATTTTAGACCTTCTAGTTTTCAGTGAAAGATTTATACATTGAAAATATTCATAAAAAGAGAGTTCAAAAATGAAAAATTAATAATCAATGTGTTCTCTCAGTTTAAAGAGTAACTAATATGCCAATGTGTTCCCACTTAAAAGTAAATTAAGCAGAAATTTTGAACATTCAAAGAAAGGGCATAGAGGATAGAGTGCCAGAAGATTTATTGATTGTGTTAAAACAATAAAATAAGGTGTCTTAATTAAATTTTTTTGTTAGTCTAACATAATTATGTTATCAAAATATGCACTCAAATGTATGAAATTGGAGAAATGTAGTGAAAAGTTTATAAATAACCCAGAAAAATACATCATGAAATTGGGGGAATTTAAGAGTTCTTTGTCATTTTCATGCATCACACAACCATTGTTAAACATTATGACACATAAGAGAGAGTAATTACTCTGCCAATATTGTAGCTACCAGTAAATTACCAGTATGGATGGTTGGACCTCAGGATGTTGTGTTAGCCATTCAGAATCTCATATGTCTAATTACCCTGTCTATATTGTAGCTACCAGTAAATTACCAGTATGGATGGTAGGACCCCAGGATGTTGTGTTAGCCATTCAGAATCTCATGTGTCAGCATTATCCTGCAGAGTTTGTAACAGCACACACAGGTCAGTTCTCACTCATTGTCTTTCCCTTCCAAACAACCTGAGATCACCCCCAGTTGTTGGTGGGGTTGGTGTTGGTCAGTCATTAGTTTTCTATCTTGTGTCTTGTGTACTATTATTTGTTTCTTTGTCTTTTTGTTTTTAGCCATGGCGTTGTCATTTTTTTCATCCTATGAGTTTGAAAGTCCCTCTGGTATCTTTCGCCCCTCTTTTATCAGGAGATGTTGTATGATTGCTAAATTCTTAAGATTACTATCCACCATTGATAGTTTGGTTGTATTATAAAATTATATTTTCTACCAAAATTAAATAATTTCTGAATTATTCTGCTTAAAAGCACCACATTAATTACAAATAAGTTGACCATTCAATTTAGAAGGGGGAACAAGGATTCAGTTATTGTAAGAGCTAAAACAAATTTTTGCTTAAGACATGATTTAAATGAATTCACTGTCCCACAATACAGGAAATGAAGGTAAGCAAATAAAAAATTAAAATCTTGTCTGTCTGCTTTTAAATAGATAAGCCTTCCTTCCAACAAGTAAAAAAAAATCAAATCGTCCTATCAAAAGTGTTTTGTTATAGAATACTGAATATTCAGAAATTTAATGTGATTTTTAAACAAGAGGCTGTTAGATAGTTATCAAAGGTACCAGGATTATAATTTAGTACGCCAGACGCACGTTTCGTCTAGATAAGACTCATCAGTGACGCTCATATCAAAATATTTATAAAGCCAAACAAGTTCAAAGTTGAAGAGCATTGAGGATCCAAAATTCCAAAAAGTTGTGCCAAATACGGCTAAGTTAATCCATGCCTGGGATATGAAAATCCTTAGTTTTTCGTAAAATTCAATGTTTTGTAAACAGGAAATTTACAAAAATGACTACATTATTGATATTCATGTCAACACCGAAATGTTGACTACTGGGCTGGTGATACCCTCGGGGACGAAACGTCTACCAGCAGTGGCATCGACCCAGTGGTTTAAATAGTTATCAAAGGTACCAGGATTATAATTTAGTACGCCAGACGCGCGTTTCGTCAACATAAGACTCATCAGTGACGCTCATATCAAAATATTTATAAAGTCAAACAAGTTCAAAGTTGAAGAGCATTGAGGATTCAAAACTCCAAAAAGTTGTGCCAAAAAAATGTTAGAGCGACAGCAAACCGGATTTATAAATATTTATTCGTGTAGTGGCATTTTTCAATATCACAAGAACCATAACTGATGAACAGTAAAAGTGAAAATCATCAAAATCACACTTGACCTCCATTTTGTTATCAGTAACAATGTATTAAAATTTGAAAAGCTTTGGTTGAATGGTTCATGAGTAAATGCAACATGACTGGTAACACAATTTATCAATCTTTCAAGAACCATAACTCCTGAACAGAAAAAGTGAAAATCGCCATTATTGAACTTGACCTCAATTTTGTCATCAGTAACAACATATTTGAATTTTAAAAGCTTTGGTTGAATGGTTCGTGATTAAATACACAGACACAACTGGAAATTTTAAAAGCCTTGGTTGAACAGTTCATGAGTAAATGCACGGACAGGACTGGAAACGCCATTTTTCAATCTTTCAAGAACCATAACTCCAGAACCGTAAAAGTAAAAATCGTCATTATTGAATTCGACCTCCATTTTGTTGTCAATGACAACATATTAAAATTTTGAAAGCTTTGGTTGAATGGTTCATGAGTAAATGCACGGACAACATTTGGCTGCCGCCCGCCCGACCACTGTACATCACCAAATCAATAACCGACATTTTTGTCACAAAAATCTGGTTGAAAATGGAAAAAATGTGAGATAATTATTGGGATTTGAGGGGAATCTGCATACAGATATGTGTATCAGATATCAAAATGCGAGTTCTTATTATTGTGATACTCACCAAATCACATTATTTGCTTTAATTGAAACCTTGCAATAATTTCTGAATTAACAGTATAAAACTGTGATCAACAATAGATCAGCATGGCTTGAGTTAATCACTATGTTATAATAACTTATAATTATCACTACAGTTCAGGTAAGGAGGAAAAGTAAGTATACCATAACTCATTTGAGGTCAAGGTCACTTTTGGTATCAGGTTAGCCACAAGTTAAATCAGTTATAACTTTATAGCATGACAGAATTATAAGTTCAATAGTTCATTGTTAGTCACTGTAGATCATGATTGAATTATAAGTTGAATGGGTCATTTTTAGTCACTATAGATCATGATAGAATAGGTCATTGTTAGTAACTTTAGATCATGATTGAATTGTAAATTGAATAGGTCATTGTTAGTCGCTGTAGATCAAGATAGAAGAATAAGTTGAATAGGTCATTTTTAGCCATTATAGATCATGACTGAACTATAACTCGAATAGGTCATTTTTAGTCACTATAGATCATGTTTAAATTTTAAGTTGAATATGTCATTGTTAGTCACTTAAGATCATGATTGAATTATAAGTTGAATAGTTCATTGTTAGTCACTATAGATCATGATAGAATTATGAGTTGAATAGTTCATTGTAAGTCACTGTAGATCATGATTGAATTTTAAGTTGAATAGGTCATTTTTAGTCACATTAGATCATGATAGAAGAATAAGTTGAATAGGTCATTTTTAGTCACTATATATCATGATAGAATTATAAGTTGAATAGTTCATTGTTAGTCACTATAGATCAAGATAGAATTATAACTTGAATAGGTCATTGTTAGTAACTATAGATCAAGATAGAATTATAAGTTGAATAGTTCATTTTTAGTCACTATAGATCATGATTGAATTTTAAGTTGAATAGGTCATTTTTTGTCACTATAGATCATGATAGAATTATAAAGTTTAATTGGTAAATTTTAGTCACTATATATCAAGATAGAATTATAAGTTGAATAGGTCATTTTTAGTCACTATAGATCATGATTGAATTATATGTTGAATAGGTCATAGTTAGTCACTATAGATCAAGATAGAATTATAAGTTGAATAGGTCATTTTTAGTCACTATAGATCATGATTGAATTATATGTTGAATAGGTCATAGTTAGTCACTATAGATCAAGATAGAATTATAAGTTGAATAGTTCAGTTTTAGTCACTATAGATCATGACAGAAGAATAAGTTGAATGGGTCATTTTTAGTCACTATATATCATGATAGAATTAAAAGTTGAATAGGTCATTGTTAGTCACTTTAGATAGAATTATAAGTTGAACTATAAGTTGAATAGTTCATTGTAAGTCACTGTAGATCATGATTAAATTTTAAGTTGAATAGGTCATTGTTAGTCACTTAAGATTATGATAGAATTTTTAGTTGAATAGTTCAATGTAAGTCACTGTAGATCATGATTGAATTTTAAGTTGAATAGGTCATTTTTAGTCACTTTAGATCATGATTGAACTATAAGTTGAATAGTTCATTTTTAGTCACTATAGATCATGATAGAAGAATAAGTTGAATGGGTCATTTTTAGTCACTATATATCATGATAGAATTAAAAGTTGAATAGGTCATTGTTAGCCATTATAGATCATGATTGAATTATAAGTTGAATAGGTCAGGAATACTGAATATTTGTGTAAACACATGCAGAAGAATATCTCAAGAATGTTTTGCAACAAACACCTGAAAATATGAATGTCTTCTTAAATCCAATCTATTAGGAAACAAATTATTGCAGAAGAGTGTCCATCATGCACTTGCACTATCATTAGAACAGTAGAATAGAATGATATACAAATGAATGAAAATTATATATAACTTTTATACAAATATAAATATAATATACATTAACCTGAGTATACTGATTACAAATAATTATATCACTACAGTACCAATATAATAGTTATTATGGAGATGTTGAATTCCCTGTGATTTATTCATCTTACACACAAACTTGTCTCAGAAAAAATATATCTGTACATTAACCTCATTTTCAGTTATAGAGATGTGATTTTTTTTCTGAGACAAGTGCTTGTGACCATCCACCAGAACTTGCAGTCATCCGATGTTCAGTACTTCAGTACTTTGATTTGAACTGTTGTTGTTTTATTGCAAACATTTTGCTTAAGAAACTTTCAACAAGTGTTTGTAAGTTATCTTATTCTTTTATTGTTTGGGTTTTTTGTTAAACATATTCTGTATTTAAATTACAGGTAATTTCCAGCAGGTGATGTCTGGAGTCCGGATGCAGGTAAGGCTCAGATAGATTTTTACTTCACATTATTTGTTTTGTCTATTTTATCAAGTTTAAGATAGTAACTATAACCTATAAGCAGATTACCAGAGAAGTGTCTATTTTGGTCTTGACATGTAGAAGATGATGAATGTTGCCTATTTTTTTCAATTCAGCAAGTTTTACGATAGTAATTACCCATTTAAACTATTCCAATATATATGTATATATGTATAATCATACATTTTTTAAATTATAAAAGTTTTATTTTTAGGGGAATCATGTTTTATGCAATGTTGGCGTTTTTTTTTTTTTATTTCATGATTGTTTATTCTCGTAAAAATCTAGTTTTTTCGGTTTATTTCAGGATAAACATGTTTTAGTGCACATAAATACCCAGTCATCAACCGACAGGATAGGAATACTGCTGTTATTTACCATTCTGAACACAGACAAACAGAAACTTAGGTTGGTAAAATAATAACACCTAGTGAAATATATTTAGAAATTTATTACCAGTCATTTTCAGAAACTTGGGTTAACAAATAAATATACAGTCAATATGTGATATAAAAAAAGATAAGTTAATAAAGGGACAAACATACTTTATTGGCAATGTTTGATATCAAAAATTCTACTTCATTTGACCCTTCAAAGCATTTTTCTTCAGATTGAATAAAAGAATTTTGACCAAAATGGTCCTCCACATTTTCAGATATATAACTAATTATTTACACAACAATTTTAAGTAATTCATAGACTCTTAAAATATCATAAGCAATTGAGCATTCAATCAGGGATTAGACTTTCTATATTTGATGTGTTGATCTGGTTCTTCAGAATTTCTTTTAAAAAACATAACTGTTAAAAAAAGTTAATCTTCTAATAATGACATAATTTCTGAACTTATGCGTTTAGTTTTTATATTTCATTTAAAAAATTTAAGTCAAATATTGTGAAAAGTAAACAAACAGATGTGTATTAAAATTATTATATTGTGAGACAAAAAAAAATAAAACATTTCTACAGTTCTATATTAAATTTGTATATTATCCATTTTTTAGTGAAATTTTAAAGAAGAATGTGAATCCTGATGCTACGACCATTAATGAAGAAATATTAAGACAACAAGGATTAGAAATAGGTAATCATGTTACTTAACAAGAAAATCAGCAAGTGGTTACTGTTACTAAATGTATTTAAAATATAACCTCAGAAACCACTTTTTTTTAATTTGGACACATCTTTTCTGAATGTTTGATATTCTTCTCACAATTTGATTACTGTAAAATCATTTATTATAATTGTGGTTATCAAATTTTTGTGGATTGGAAAAACTTGCATTTTTGCAGATATTTGATTTTATAGTTTTTTCAATCATTGCATCGAAAGATTTTTTTGTGAATTGTTAAACATTTGATTCATGGTTCATCTGTACCCACAAAACTAACAAAAATTGGTATCCAACGAATTATAATGAATCCACAGTTTGTGTACTACATATCAGTGTGGAACCATCATTATAATAATATTATCACTATATTATATTATATATGTTCAACAAAACCACAGTTATAAACATACTAAAGTGCTGAGAATTCACAGAGCTAATTAATATACTGGTCAAACAGTTCATGAACCTAAAGTTCATGAAGTTAATATGCACTCAGCATATTTTTCTTACAGAAATTCATTATCGTTAATCCAATAAATCAATTCTAATGGGCCTTCTACCCCACTATGATACTTTAAGGAATAGTCCTTAGGTATGTAATATATTGTCAATTTGATTCATTTTTGTTTTTATGTTATACCTTAGGAATCACATTAATAAGGAAATTATATCTTATCATTTCAGGAGAAGTAAAAATTCCTTGTAATTCTGTAAAAGATGAATCAACACTAGTAGATACAGTATATAACAAAATAAACAGTATGCAAAAACAAATTCTTTGGTTGTGTGAAAATAGATTGAGGAAGTATAAACCTGATGTTCTCAGTGACTACAAGTGTTTCTTCACCGAGAGTAATGTCACCATGGCATACTCAAGGTTTAACTCATCACAAGAGGAGCAGTCAAATGCAGGACAAGAAGTCATGTCAAATGCTGGACAGGAAACCAGTTCAAATACTGGGAAAGAAGAACCACTACGAGTCAGGAAAGAGAGTATAGCATTAGACAGGGATGTTTGTAACTCATGGGCAGGAGAAGAAGATCATTGCTGAGTTTTAAATCATCTTAGAATTATTGAGTTACAGAAACTAACTGTGATACATTGAAATTGTATAAAAACTAAAGAGGTATTTTTCATTATACTGCCTTATGGTGACAAGCATTGAATATCTATGATATATAATGGTACATCTTGTTGATCTTGACATTCACTGAATATGTACCAAAAATGTATGATGGCTTGAACTGGCTTTGACTAGCATTCAAAAAAAATACATATGGTCAACAAATAAGAATATATTACTTTACAGTGTACATTATCTTTTTCTTTGATAATTTAGAAGAAATGATCCTATAAATTATTATAAGAATAAATGAGATTCTGTACATGTTGCGTGAAATTTAGTAAAAAGTATTCTTTTAACAGCATTTTGTACAGAAAAAAGGATTTTTTATAACCATATTCAATTCAGGATTATGATTTGTTCAAATGTTAATAATTTTGGTGCTAGCACATGAATAGTTTCTCAAACCTATAGGCCATCCATTATTCACTCATTCTTATCACTTGACCAAAAAAAAAATTTAAAAAAAATATTTAAAAGTGCCATCCTTCTTTAAATTTTGTTTTTGCCTATATATAATGATAAAAAAGCACCATTATAAATATTTGATTTATGTTGTGTATTCAATTTAAAAGTATTCAACATTATCTCCCTTTTGAAGAATTTTTTGCATGGGTCATATTTTTATCACGTAAAGATAAATTCTTGTTCTGAATATGGTTTTAAATAAAACTGCCTACTACACATTGTATATTATTATTATTGTAGCTGATTTAGTGTAATCCCAAATGTAGCTATGCTGTTAAAAACATGATGAAAAAATGTATTTGAGTAATTTTGAGGATGATTAATCTTGCCAAAAAGAATGTATACCTCATCAAAGTTGATCATCATCTTCTAACTAGATGACTTAATATTATATTCAGGTAATAGCTTACAGAACCTGTTAGCATTTAGTTTAAAGATTATCCTCTTCATCATTTGCCAAAATATTTTAATCATTATTTCTCATATAGGGCTGTAGGAAACATCATATAATGATACGTTTCATATGGAGAATAGGGCTGTTGGAAACATCATAGAATGATGCATTTCTTGTGGAAAATAAGGCTGTTAGAAACATCATATACATGTATTCATTACCATCTTGTACAGGGGCTCCAACCTGATATTATTATTGTTTCATTACACAGGGATAAAGGAAGACATTTGCAATCTCTATTTTATATTATGAATCTCCTATTCTTATTAGATGTGTTAAATTTTTACATATAACTCCCAGATAAACAATTTTATACATATTTATGGAGACTTTTAGTGCTCATTATCATCATGAACATTAGGTTATTATTCATTAGAGTAAACATCACATTATAACATACATTATAATGATTATAAGTATAAAGCATTACTTTTATAAAAAGCTAGTCATAGTAAGGTCCCACTTTGTTACATATACAATAATCACTCCCTGTGTATTTCCATACAGACATCCACAAAGTAATTGTAATTCATGTACTATCCTGTATGTTTATAAAGTTTAAATATCTCATTAAGTATTGTGGCAGTTCTTTTTATTTTGAACTGCCTTAGTAGTCTAAAGGTTGTGCTTGCCTAGATTTTAGGAGATTTTGGTTTGATCCCTAGATGAATCAAACCAAATTCTAGAAAAGAGGTATTTCATGCTATTCTACTAAGCACGAGGCATTAATTAGTAGGACCAAAAACTGGTAAGTTGCAGTCAGATTAACATACCTGGGTAGGGTGCCATGTCTACTGTAATTTTGTGAATATTACCTCAAACATTCAGCTCAGTCAAAAACAGAGTATATTATATTACATTAACATGTTCTGGTCCTGCATTTAACTTGCTGTTGGACATTAAACAACCATCCTTCATTTAATTTGGCTTGGTTTTTGTTTACCTACATAAAGACAGATTTCTTCTTTGATTTTTTTACCCATGACCTATTCTTACAGAAGTGGTGCAAGATTTAGATGAACTAAATAATCTTCCTTTTATCAGTTGTTTAAAGAAAAGATTTTAAATTGTACTTCATCGTCTTTATGTTATTTTTAAATAATGAAATTATTTATGAACAACAAAATATACAGTTTAGATTTAACTAACATGAAATAGTTGTTTCCATCTGAATATGTTAATGATTTTGAAGATCTGGTACCAAAGAAAACCACTGTAATTTTTTTATTTCTCTTTGATTTTCTATAAAAAAAAATTTAAGAATTTATGTACTTTTAAAACATAGAAGTAATGAATACTAATGCTTTCCATTGTTATACATTTCTATCCTAAAAGGTATCTGTACCATATTTAAACATGGTGGGATATTAATTTCTAAAATGATTGAAATCGCAAAAATAAATATATTTGTTACTGCAAGTTTGCCATGTGAATCCACATCACAAATAGATATATTTGTTATTGCAAATTTACAAAAAGAATCAACAGTATAACAAAGACACCCCAATGGCTGTATATTTATGTCTCTTATCACCACTACATCCTGGTCACGGCACCAAATATAGTGGTGATAAGAGATATATAAATATACAGCCGTTCAAGTCAACCATTTAATAACATATAGTTTCGACTTCAGCCCACGCCCTCGTCATTGAAATTCCCACATAGACAGAAAAACATGCAATAAAAAAGGAACGTAGTTCACACTATTTTCAAAACACATTTTGTATGTTTTTAAATGTATTTTTATTTTTTTTACCAGCCACATGATTAATTATTGTAATGATTCCTTAAGTGATAGTAAATAAACTTCATATTAATAATTGTTTATAAAGATTTTATTAGTTATGTCTGTTACAGCTTAATAATTTTATTCTGATGAATAAATGTTTGTATTAAAATTGTGTAGTTTTTATGCCATTTATACCATTTATGCCATTTAGATAGCTGCAGTGTAAATAGTGTTATGATGAATAAGTATCAATACATATCTCCTCTGTTAATTTGTATTTAACTCCAATAAATGCATTTATTAATAAAAACTAAAGTTTAAAGGTTGCATAGAGAGAAATTCTTGATTTGAATTTCATTTGAAGATATTGTTTTATTTAAATTATTCAATCAGTGATTTGAAAGATTTTACCAGAAGTCAATCAAACCCTTGCAGGTTAACTATTAAAGGTGACTGTAATTTGTTTTTTGAAACAACACAAATTTCCTGTGAAACATATATATATGTACACTTCTTCAAAACATCACACATAAAACTAAAGACCTTGAATCCTACTTTAAACTGGTTCATTCTTGGTTGCACTTGATGAGTAAGAAGATCCTGTTCCACTATAGTGTTCCTCTTGCAAGTAAAGTTTGGTGATATGTTGCATTCAAGGATGTTATCAATAAGAAAATTGAGAAAAGGTTTGTGGCTATAACAAGTGGAAAATGTGAAGCAAATAAACAACAACAGCCAATCAAATAATGAACAGTGATATTGTTGGTTTTTTTCTTAACTACCTCTACCCTTTTTTCTTGGGGAAATATGTGTAATTTTCATCAAATTGGGGAATTTAGAATAAACCATGAATTTGACTGAAACTTCTATTTACAAACCCACTTTCAAGAGTCAAACCCTGCTTTGAAATAAGACCCTTTTTTTTTTGTCAATGATGATATGTAAATAGACCCTCAAATCTGCACATATATATAGTAATTTTAGGCATGAAAATTGTATAAATGAGTGTTTTTCAGTTTGTATTCATGCACAATTACTACTGACAAATGACTGAGACTGCACTGTTTGGGAAACAAGTTGTCTTTTTGGGAATAATTTTAAGCCATTTTTTTTTTCAAATTGGGATTCTTCTCCAGAGGAAAAAGCCTTTATGTAAGTAGCAGCAACCCTCTGTCAAAGACATCATGGTAGTATAGGCTTGCTCTGGGATTTCGATTACCCTGGAGATGATCTTATTTTCATGTGTTGGTTTGAAAGTTGGAACATAAAAATGTGAAGTTCAAAATTGGAAAATTGACTTCTATCATCTCATTTGTCGTGAAGTTTTGTTTTCACACAACCGGCCTGGTTGTGAACTCATATGTGTGATCAAAGCTACGAAACTGGTGTAAATAAAATAGAGAATGGAAATGGGGAATGTGCCAAAGAGACAACAACCCGACCATAGAAAAAACAACAGCAGAAGGTCACCAACAGGTCTTCAATGTAGCGAGAAATTCCCGCACCCGGAGGCGTCTTTCAGTTGGCCCCTAAACAAATATATACTAGTTCAGTGATAATGAACGCCATACTAATTTCCAAATTGTACACAAGAAACTAAAATTAAAATAATACAAGACTAACAAAGGCCAGAGGCTCCTGACTTGGGACAGGCGCAAAAATGTGGTGGGGTTAAACATGTTTGTGAGATCTCAACCCTCCCCTATACCTCTAGCCAATGTAGAAAAGTAAACGCATAACAATACGCACATTAAAATTCAGTTCAAGAGAAGTCCGAGTCTGATGTCAGAAGATGTAACCAAAGAAAATAAACAAAATGGCAATAATACATAAATAACAACAGACTACTAGCAGTTAACTGACATGCCAGCTGTATTCTTCATTTCAAGTTTATGTAGCAATATAGTCACTATACTTTTGTTGTGTGGAAGGACACTTTCTATAAAGAGGAACATGAAGTTAGAGATCAATGCCTAGTTTTTGTTCATTTGAAAAGCCCCTGTATGAAATCTGTCTAATACGAATTAATAAAGAAACAGGTTGGAAAGAATGGTAAAACTAATGGTTTCCACAGGGGGAAGACTGCATGACTATTGAAAAACATCAGTAAAAGTTTACATGATATGCATGCCAATGGAAATATATATATTTGCACTAAACACGGAGATGATTAATCTGATATACCTCTTTTGACAATTGATTGGCTTAATAGGAAATGCATGCCCTGAATATCCTTCCTATCGACACAACACTTGCCTCTGTATTAAATCTCCTACTTCAGGAATAACCCATATAGATATCGTTGATGCATGTTGAGAAGTTTTTGGGATCTCAGTATGTGCACCTACTGAATGCCTGGTCAAAATGCTTCCGATGGTAGACTGAAGAAAAGAATTTTATATTTAACTGATACCACAACTAACAAATCCATGGAAACGCAATGAATACAAAAATGTCTTGTCTAATGCAAACGTAATTATAAAAGAAATAAAAATAGAATTCTTCACATTCCAAAGAGGAAATAATAAAAAAAAAAAGTCGGAGGTCTGGTTCTATGTTTCTTTGAAATTACAACCAAAGACGAACAATTAGATATTCGTTCATTGTACCAGCATCAACTTTATCAGCATTCAAGCCGGACTTTAAAAACTTCCCAAGATCTGTTAGGAGTTCATAAACTCTAGCTCCCCTTGCAATAATATGACACATTTGACTTCTCAATTGTGAACTTTTCATTTGTATGTGTAAACATTACAACAGATCATGCATTGTGAGTCTATACCTACCATTGGATATGATATTCCAGAGCTTCCTATCATGATTTCCTTGTTTATTAAAATGAAGCCATTGGAAAAGACTTCAGACTGGTAAATCTAAAGTCATCCCTTTTAAAGTTTTACGTGTGTTATCAGGAGTTGTTTGCCCGGTTTAGGATATCGCATATGGAATGTCTGTGTTTCAGGTGACCACAGCTATGTTCTAATTGTTATAACCACAATCCAGTCCTCTTTTCCACGATTGCGACATCACTGAATGAGACTTGTCCCCTTATTTGTACGTCAGTTGGTGTGGCGTTGATCCATTCATGTGACTTGCAGTTTGTGGTGTCATGTTATTAATGCATGGAGGATGTTTGTTGTTATTCTGCGGCTTACATGTTACATGTACTATGATATTATATTTATGTATTGCTCTGTGTTGAGTGTCCATGCTTTTGTTTGTACTGTATTCCTGTTAAGTAGTATTGTCCTTTAAGCGGTAGTCTTCAACATTACAATATAAACGGAAGGTTTGGCTAGTCATAAAACCTGGTTCAACCCACCTTTTTTGTTAAAATGGCATGTACCAAGTAAGGAATATGGCAGTTGTTGTCAAATAGTCCGTTTCTATGTATGTTGACGTTTGTTTTTGTTGCAGTTTAGGGCATCTGTTGTTCCGTTGTTTTCCTCTATGATTGAAGTTTTCCCTCGATTTAAGTTTGTAACCCAGATTTTTTATCTCTTATTTAATTTATGAACAGCAGTATACTACTTTGTCATTATTGAGTAACATGACGGTGCCGCATGTGAGAAGTATCCGTTTACGCATAAGGAGCACTTGACATCACCCCGGCCGACGAGGCGTCTTGTGGACTGTTGTTGGTCTCTTCGTTTTTAACCATTGCGTTGTCGGTTTCTCTTCGACTTGTGGGTTTTGACTGACTCCTCTCCCTTTTTTTTCGCCAAATCTTCAATCGAAAACTACCTTTCAGGTTTGAGTTCATAAATGATGTAAATATATAAAGTAACAGAGGTCACGATGATTTAGACAATGTGTCACTCATGCCAAAATAATACCAAAATGCCTGTACCAAGTCAGGAATATGACAGTTGTTATCCATTCGTTTGGTGTGTTTCAGCTTTTGATTTTGCCATTTGATTAGGGACTTTCCGTTTTGAATTTTCCCCGGAGTTCAGTATTTTTGTGATTTTACTTTATACATCCCACCCAGTATCAGATTTACTAATTATATATCTTAATTAAAAAATAAACTACCTTCTTTAAACGTCTCATTATATGCATCCATCATCTTTCTGCTTAAAACTGAAGAACTTTCAAAGATTTTGTTTCTTTTAGTCTTTGTATGCATTTTGCTTGCCTTTAATTTGGTAAGAGGTTTCGTTGAACATTGCATTGACAAATTTAGTTGCTTTTTTTTTGGAACACTTATGCAATTTGTGTATCCAAAAACAATAAATCGTCCTTTCACTAACCGGACTTCATGCACAATTGTGTGAGTTTTACATCTTCTTCCGTCACAAGTTATGAACTTTGACGAAATTAAAGCTTTACAATTTCTGGCTAGCAGAGTGGTTTACATATAGACATACAATCAACAGAAACCGCCGGAAGAGATAACTTCAACCCTCATCTGTCTTTAAAAGCATGCGATGTTCTATTCTATGTGCTTCCACTCACTACTAGTATCTCACTATTGTTTTTAAGAGAAAAGTTCGTTCGGATTGTGTCTTTTGATCAATTCTTTTTCGTGATCCCAAAATATTTGGATTTTTGAAGTCACTTAATAAGTCTTTTGCTTTGACTTTTGCTTATTGGTGTTAGGTGATCGATTGACTTAATAACCGGTATCAAACCTCAACCACCAACCACCTTGTAGAACTTTAATCAACTTCAGTTGTTTACTCCGTTCCTAAAGAGGTGATTGAAAAGTATATGTCTGTGATACAATCGTGCTTGAAAAGTATGTCTGTGATACAATCTGTTTCTCTACAGTTGTAATCACGTATGATGAGTCGTGTCATCTCGATTCCCTCAGTAAATTTCCATGATGGTGGTTGGGTCACAAATTACAGCACCATATTTCAATATTGAACGTATCATGGCTAAGATAGCCATTTCTTCGTAGGAAACCTAGCGTACAGCTTCTTTTGCTAGTATTTTTCCTATATGACTGGTCCGCTGTTTAAAATCATCTGATATATAAAATACTATATGTACAAGGTTGTTGTAGGGGTAATACCACACTTGTTTTCCCCTGTTAATCTTTGTTAAATTTGGACTTTCAAAAAATATTGTGTATAATTTATCTTTCTTTCAAATAACCTGAGAAAGAAATACTTCGCATTAGTAAAGTTTTACCATGTTCAGTGCTACAATGAAAATCATTACATAACAAATAATAAAAATCACCGGAAATTAACCTATCCTAGTTACAAGCTTTAGTTACCATGCCAAATAAAACTAATATATAAACACCAAATAAAATAAGAATGGTGCTTTGAGACACCAAAGATATATGTTTGTGGCTCACAATTTTGTTTTTTGCAATGCAATGGAGGGTCAATGTCACCAGTGTCTGAGCAGAAAATTAATGAACCAGGGTTATGTCGAAGAAAATTTCGTATGTCTCGTCCTTTTTTTCTAAAAAATGATCATCGGAAGATACCAAGACCATGTTGATAAGAATGCCGTATCAACCTCACAAATAATACATGATGGATTTTTAGTCTTAGATATATGGCTTTGAACTAGCACAGTGCCAGTAACTGCGAGTACTCTCAAATCTGTACTTATTGTCTTTTCAAGTTGTTGCCGATATACGAGTACCCGGCCACTTCCACTCTGTGCATTTCTATTTGTATCCATCTGATGAGGTAAGCCTTTTTCAACTGATTTTTAGACTTCGTTCTTATATTTAATGTTACACCTCTGTCCCAGGTTAGTGGAGGGTTGGGATCCAGCCAACATGTTTAACCCCGCAACATTTTGTATGTCATGATGTGTCTGTCCCAAGTCAGAAGCCTGTAATTCAGTGGTTGTCGTTTGTTGATGTGTTACATATTTGTTTTTTCATTCATTTTTGTACATAAATTAGGCCGTTAATTTGCTCGTTTAAATTGATTCACATTTGTCATTTCGTGGGCCTTTTATAGCTGACTATGCGGTATGGGCTTTGCTCATTGTTAAAGGCCGTACGATGACCTATATATATATAGTTGTTAATTTCTGTGTCATTTGGTCTCTTGTGAAGTGTTATTAACATCTCATTGGCAATTATTCCACATCTTTTTTTTTTTATTGAAGTATAGATTCTACATTTGGTCTAGGTATACTGACTTTGCCTATCACCGTAATTACGTGTGAGTGTTCTGTTCATTTGTCCTGTATATTTTCTGAACCTTTACTGTTTATTCCATTTTGGTTAGATGCTTTTGACATGGCTCTGTATTCATAGCCTTCATACATCCTGCCATTGTGCTATTGTGCTATGGTCATATTTTTGTATTCTTGTCTTTCATTTTTGTTTATATGCTTTGTGCAAGGATTTGTATAGTAAGATGCTTTAATTGTTTGGGGATTGTACAGTTTTAAATAACAATGCTGTACCCCAATTTTGACATTTTTACCTTTTTTCAAATTGTCTGTTCGTTTTGCTCACACATTGTTGTCAATATAATGAAATTTTATATTATGAAACTGTCCTACAAGTGACTGAGTGCCTGGCTTAGTCTCGATCGCCGCCAGCTCTAAAACAAGGATCAACAATGTTCTACATAAGGAAATGTCTTTTTCAAATAAGAGCAGATAGTAAGGCATTGTTCAGTGTTACTACTACTTGCTTTACATCGGCATTGTCTGGTTAAAATAGTCAAGAAAAAATACTATGAATTTATAAAACCTTGACTAGAAAAGAAAAAAAATCGAAAAGAAAATAGAATAGAAAGTCGAACCATAAAGCGCCTTTCACGGGCACAAAGTAATTAATTGAAACGTTACAAATACATAACTTCTTAAAACACAATTTACCTTTATAAGTCTGAATGGTACATACTCTGAAGTAGTCAATCCGATTATACATACTTGTCCTATCCGTTATCGATTTTGTAATTATTTTAATCTTGGGGGACATTTAAACAGTCAAATAATCACATCACTGTCAACGAATCATAATACTACACGTTTAATTGACTGGATAATTTTAATTCACACAATAGTATATGTGCTAAACATCTTATAGTGTATATACACAACCACACGTGCTTAGCTGTTTATAATCATGGATTGGTGCATCATTAGAGATTTTATTTTGACACTCTCCCTATGGAACGTCTGCATTTGCACCGATTTTGCTGGAGCTTCAGTGAATGAGGCTGAGGATGGAAAGGCAGGTGTTATTAATTTTAGCACACCTAGCCTGAGTGATGAAGAGGCTCACAGTTTACACATGCCAGCAGGACTCAAGTGTGACGGATGTTTAGTCGTAGCATATCAGGTATAAAAAATATATAAAAATAATCTTTTCTAGATAATGTTTCTGTGCCTGGGGAGGGGGAGATGTTAACACTGAATAACTTGGGTTCACAAATAACTAAAAACAAATAATTTTTGCATATGGTCAGCATGGTCAGATGCAAATGAATCAATATTCTGAAACACATTCATGACATTAAACAATGTCACAAATGCACTATAAGAACTTAAATGTAAAATGAAAAAAAATGTTCTGGCCCCTCCCTTAGCCCCCCCCCCCCCCCCCCCCCCCCCCCCCCCCCGGTTATCAAATGACTGTCCTCATATAATTTCAATCAATTCATATACCTATTCTATTTCATGCCAACCCACCAAACTAAAATAAGTACATTTAATATTAATTAAGATTTACAACCTTTTAAAATGTATAAGATAAGTGAAAGGGGGTTGGAGAGGTCCTGATCCCAAAATCCCGAGCTTAAAAACACCAGATCCCGAAATCCCGGGCTTAAAATCACGAAATCCCGAGGTCCCGAAATTGGAAAAAAAGAATTCCCGGATCCCGAAAGGGTCAATCCCGACCCGGAGTCCCGATAAAGGACCTATCCCCCCTCATAAGTTTAATTCAACATGTCCAAACTTGAGGTTCATTAATTTTACATGTGTTCACAGTCTCACAGATCATATAAAAATTTGCAGGCTCAACATTTTTAATAAACAACATTAATACCATAAGAATTACAATGTGAAAATTGTAAGAGAAAATTAGTCCTTGAAAAATGTAAAAAAAATGTATCTGGGTTGACAGAATTCCAACATAGTATAAAATGTCTGGTGGACAAATTTTACTATCAGACAAAATTTACTGTTACAAACTCCCATTGTAATAATGTTCCTACTGGTTCAGCTTAATTTTTCTGAGACAAGTGCCTGTGCTTTGTATATAATATAGATTGAAGTAAGAATTAAATGAGTAAAGGTTTAATTTGAAGTAATTTGTGGTAACATGTTTTTATAACTAAATCCCCGACTTAAGCATTTAAGTAATTTACAAGTTAAACTCATGTTTGAAGATTTTTGAATATTTACTGACCATGGATAATCTTTTTTGAAAGGGGGAATTGGTTGAAAAATTAGAGTAAAGGAGCAGCACATATTCTGCTTGCTGCTTCAAAAACAATCATGTTTATATAGCTTTGAAACAGGTTAAAGTAAGGAAGGAAAAGAAGCCCCTGTTCATCTTTTGATATGCTTCAAGATACACTGTAGTTTAAATGTAATTACCCTTGTCATTATAGCTTGCAAGTGGGTTTAGCAAAGCTGAACGTGGAAAATCTAAAAGACTGACAGAATCCCAAATCTTTGATGTAACAGATACTGTGTGTGGTCGTAAAGGCTTCGATCAGTAAGTAAACATGTTATAATTACCATATATATATGTATTATTTCATTTTACATTTTATTTGCTTTTATGAACAATAAATTTAGGATCTGACACAAATTATTGCAAGCCAACTAAGTTTAAGGAATATGCAGTCAGTCCTTTTCAATATATCCTTTGAATTGTGATTTTGACCCCATTCCCTCTTTGTGTACATGTCTTTTTCCACTTTTCTGCTACCCATTCACTTCAATTAAGACCTGAACATATTAAATCCCAACCAATGTCCAAATGACAAATGAACAGGATTGCAACATTCATTATAACATATATGGATTGTGCAATATTTTCTTTTTATGCCCCACCTACGATAGTAGAGGGGCATTATGTTTTCTGGTCTGTGGCTCCGTTCATCTGTGCGTCCGTCCGTCCAGGTTAAAGTTTTTGGTCAAGGTAGTTTTTGATGAAGCTGAAGTCCAATCAACTTGAAACTAAGTAGACTTGTTGCTTATGATATGATCTTTCTAATTTTAAAGCCAAATTAGACTTTTGACCCCAATTTCACGGTCCACTGAACATAGAAAATGAAAGTGGGAGTTTCAGGTTAAAGTTTTTGGTCAAGGTAGTTTTTGGTGAAGCTGAAGTCCAATCAACTTGAAACTTAGTAGACTTGTTGCTTATGACATAATCTTTTAAATTTTGAAGCCAAATTAGACTTTTGACCCCAATTTCACGGTCTACTAAACATAGAAAATGAAAGTGGGAGTTTCAGGTTAAAGTTTTTGGTCAAGGTAGTTTTTGATAAAATTGAAGTCCAATCAACTTGAAACTTAGTACATATGTTCCCTATAGTATTATACTATAATCTTTCTAATTTTAATACCAAATTAGATTATTACCCAATTTCACGGTCCATGGAACATGAAAAAGGATAGTGCGAGTGGGGCATCCGTGTACTTTGGACATTTTCTTGTTATTATTATTTTTAAATATCAATCTATAAAAAATGGCTTTTTTCTAAATAATTATTAGATAAGAATAGATTTTTAAAGAAAAGTTTATATATAGTTTACATGCATAGGATTTGATATCTGTTCTGACATGGTGTTTTTATAACAATACTGTTTTGTTTATGTAGATATGGTGTAAAGGAAATAAAAGGAAAGAAACAACTATCTGGTCCTGGAATGCCAGCTAATGAGTCCCCTGGTATAATGCAGGGTGGTGGTAAATGGCCCACAAGGTAACTATAAAGCATGATGTTTGTGTGTGTGTAGGGGTGAAGTCACTTTTGAAAGAATAGCCCTGAAATAGGAAGTGAAACTGCCATGAAAAAGGAAGTTCCTTCATAATCATAGTATTAGTGACACATGATGGTAGATGTTTGTATAGGGAGTTGGTGGATAGTACAGCCTGCACTATAAAAACAGATGTAGGTCTTCAGTTGAAGATTATGGCGAGGGTTGTTTTTAACAACCTTGACTACGTATACCCATGAGGGTATTATGTGCATTTTGATATGATCATGAAAGGTAGATTTGGAGTGTGTTTGTTTGACAGATATGATATTGTAACGCCGCCTCCCTGGTGCTAGAGTCGGCCACCAGAGAACACAGGGTCACAAATAAAAAGGGATTTAAAGGATCTATAAAGTGTAAGGTTCGACGTCCACTATTAACCGTCGGACTAAAACACGTTACAGAAAGGGAAAACGTATACTTGTATTTATATATAGTTCTCAGTTATGAAATAAAATATCTGAATAAAATAAAGTTTCATATTTTATTAATATCAAAAATAATCCACGCCGGAGAGAATGGGTCTTGCAGGATCCGTCACTGGTCTGGTCAGGTTCCCGGTTAAGGTTGGTCTTACATAGACACACACAACTAGTACATATACTTCAACAGTCAAGTAACAAGGTTGTCACTTATTTTGTATCTTTCTATAATCTCAATTAAAGGATTAAAACACCTTTCTTCATTATAGAACTAAGAAGACAATAACTAAGTACAACACATTAAATGACATATTAATCATGTCAAAACCGCCAACATAACTCTTAATGTACACTGTCACCGTCACCGGTAACCGTATTTAGCACCGTCACCAGTATTTAGCACCGTGACCGGTGACTGTATTTGTCACCGTCACCCGTATTTAGCACCGTCACCGGCACCCGTATCTAGCACCGTCACCGGCACCGACAATCTTAAATTAAAACAAAGTTAACTTTCAACGCTTGTCTGTATTTCTCAGACATATTCCAGCTTCTATTAAAGTTTGTCACTATCCATTCATTGTCAACCCAACACTCCGTCGTTTCTGTTGTTGTTTTGGTATTTATACTTTCGACTGACCAATGACAGAGCTTGTTACATATTGTTTACCAATCGGCAACCATGGATCATATTAGGGAAACTCCCGTAATGTTGATACTGTTTGTAAACAATGATTGATCTTCATCAATAAAGATGGGTTTCGACATTAAATTTATAAGTAGATCATTAGAACAGTCTTATTTGAGTTTATAGTATAATAAGGTAACTACCGCGAAAATACGGAATCAGTACGTGAACTGAAACTTCTTAACAAACTAACATACACAAATCTGTCGTATCATGAAAACAACAGCCAAAATAACAAATGACAAGTCTTACACTACTTGTAACATTAGACATCTCACTAACATCTATATTTTTATCCTCAATAATTTCAAGAAACTATACAGACATAGGTTAACTATAAAAAGGGGGGAATGTCGGCATTACAATATAGTGTCTAGTTTTCTGCTAAATTCAGCAGCTGTAAATAATCTTTCATGGGAGTCTGACAGTACACATACAAGATTTCAAGTAAGATTTCTTACAACTAGAACGTTCTTTTATTTATAAAACAGAAAAAGTGACGTGTAAAATAAATAATGTTTTAATGATATTTTTTTTCTTCATAATACTGAAATTTGCTCTAGAGTATACTCTTAGTAGACAAAGACTTTTACACTTTAAGTGTACAATTACTCTACTTTCAGATTACAAGCTATGTGTTCTAACTATATAGGAGAACTTGGAGAAGAAGAAGTATATGATGCCTACAGAGAAGATGAAACATTAGTTAATACCCTGTGTTACGATAAAGGAATGTTTGGTTTGTGTTCTGATCAAAATAAGAAAGATGAATTGTAGAGATCACAAACACATAAAAATTTAACAGCAATCCAGGAAAAGTTTAATGGTTTAATTACGATTTTTCTAAATCGAGTTTGGTTTGAAAAAAAGAAGATGCAAATGATGTACAAGTCTCTCGATATGGTTGAAAGAAAATATTCAAAAGGACAGCCTTGAAAAAGGTTCAACTTATGAAAAAAAATATATATTTTCATTATCATTTTATGATAAAAGAATGTTTATTGTGAAAAGCTTTAAATTAAATCATTTATTTTTTTTTTTTTTTTTTTCAATTTTTATTCGGTGTTTTAAGTCAAGTAATTATAAGGAATAGAACGTTATAGCTTTCTAATGCAATGGTTTTTTTTAACCATGATTGTAAAGGGAATTCATTTTTTTCAAATCTAAGCTCATGTAAACTAATTTCAAGGTAACATTTCAACTATTGGCATAGATTGCAAATTATTTCACAAATTGCTTTACAGTTATTCAAACCAGTAACAACTAGACATTTTCTCATGGTTTTAACATTTTTAATGAAACCAAAAAAATGCCTTATATTTTGAAGATTGTGCTTTCTCTTGCCATTTTGTGAGGTATAGCTTCAAACATAGAAAGCAGGGTAGCATATTGTTTTGAAAAGTGTTTAAATGTTATTTTTTCATTAATGTTTTGTATTTGAATTAGTTTTGTTTAATGAATTGTTTTTTGAAATTTTATTGTTGTTTTTAAAGAATTGGATATTAAATTATTTTCTGTTATTTTGCAAGACTTTTAGTGGAGACGTTCTTCTTCAAGAATAAAAGCAGCTAGTGAAATAAATTTGACCAAAACCAGATATTTCCAGATTCTTTTTATCATTGCAAAGTTAAAATTTGGAGATGTGGTAGATAATTATTTATTGACAAGAGACTAATGGGTTAGAATCACTTTACAATAAGGTCATTGTCTGATTTTATACAGATTCAAATAACATAAACATTTGATACCACACTTCTAATATAATTAAGAAATAATTCTTTCATGCCATGCTCTATGCTCATTTTAACATGGGTAGGCATTATATTTGTTAATATCTTAATACCGAGCGTTAGCGAGGTATTAAATGTTTACAAATATAATGCCTACCCATGTTAAAATGAGCATAGAGCATGGCATGATAGAATTATTTCGATTCTAATAGGAATATTTTGAACTTTTGTTCTTCGAAGCGGACCTATAGTAGACGCTCGAAATGTTGACATTTTTATTTGATGAACAAAAACGTTATAGAAAAATCAACAGTTTATTCAATAAAAAAAAAGAACAGAAACATTTAAACGTACTTTTAGAATGTTTTTATTTAATTTCCTAGCGAGCAACACCAACAAAAATGTCCATTTTGATCTCTGGCCTTGTTCAAAATTCATCTGACGTTGCAATTTCAATTGTGACGTCAATCACGTGCAGCCCATGTTCTATTCAAATTAGAACATGGCTTTGTACCCAAAGCTAAAGAAGAACGTCATATTAGAATTTATATTAAAATTGAACTGTTCAAATTGTACTAAATTCCTATAATATTGTTATATAATTAATCAGGTTGAATGACAAAAAATGTTGTATATAATACATAGTGTTTCAATTTACAATAAATGCATAATAATTTACTCCATTTAAATCTTATTCACATCTGCTTTTATGTTGATATCCTGCAAAGGGAGTTAACTTGGCAATATATGTCAGTTTGCAAGGAAAAATTACCAAAATTAGTAATCATCTTATTTAGAACTTAAGAAACATATAATAACTTGACATGGACTAGTAATAATTCTTGTTCTGAAATCCAGATTCTGTATGCAAATTGTACATATGTCTTTGATATTCTATAGCATTGGTCTGTAACTGCTGTGTGCCTTCATAACCCACCTTTATATTGTAACTTGTTATTTATAATGTTTTTATTTTGTATTGTTTACAATAAAATTATTCAGTTTTGTTGTATTAGCCTGCTACTTATACATGAAAAGAATCATGATTGTAAATTACAATATTGAATACATAGGTGCACATGCTAAAATATTTTTTCTCCTTTTATGTTTTAATTTTTTTGTTGAAAGTCTGTAATATAATGTAACATCATCAATGATCCTTGTAAATGAGTTCAAGGTCAGACGAAAGCAGAGTACCTTTATACACTAGTAGAATTATAGGTCTGTTACAATATTGGAAGAGTAATACTGGATAAAACCAACCATATGACCAACTGAAAAATCCTGGAAGAAGACATTAAGCATCAATGGCATCTACCTCCTGAAATATACAGCATTATACAAATAAAAATTCCATACACCAGATATGGTTGACCTGTTGCTTATAGCACTTAATAAAACATACCAAACACTAAAAAAATGAGGCCAAGGACAAGGGGGGTATGATAGATAGAAACTTTATCCCATAAGGTATACATATATAAGGTATTAAGCATTCAGTCGATTCTAGGTGTTCTGCCTTCTGAAAAATAAAGCTCAATTAGATGACTGATTGATAATTTAGTCTCAGATGCATGATTTTTTTTATTAGTTGTTATTGGCTTTGAACTAGCTGTCAATAACTGTGATTACTCTCAGATCTGTAATTAGTGTCTTCTTGTTGCCCGGATGTACAAGTACAAGTACCAGGTCAAGTCCACTCTGTTTTTGTTAGATGTATTTTTATTTGTATCCATCTAATGAGTTAAGCTTTTATCAACTGACTTTTATAGTTCATTCTTATGATTAACTGTTACACCACTGTCCAAAGTTAAGGGGATGGTATGGATCCCACTAACATGTTTAACACTGCCATATTCTGTTATTCAGTGGTGGTTTGTTGTTGTTTTACATATTTGTTTTTCCTTCACTTTTTTATCATTAATTATGCCATAAGTTTTCTCGTTAGAATTGTTTTAAATTTTTCAATTAGGGCCTTTTATAGCATATAAATGCAGTTTGGGCTTTGCTCATTGTTGAAGGCTATACTGCGACCTGTAGTTGTCAATTGCTGTGTCATTAAGTCTCTTGTGAAGAGTTTTCTCATTGGCAAAAATACCACATCTTCTTTTTTATATGATACAAATGATTTATATGGCTGTTGTAAGCACTGCCACCTCTGGATAGTAATCCCTGTCTTGCCAGAAACATACAATAAATCATATAATATTATATGTCTCTGGTCTTGCATACTGCACTTTTGTCAATGGCAAACAAAAAACCATTCAACCCATTCACTTTAATACAAGAGTGCACTCAATGAAATGTCTTGCCTTTAATAACCATTGATATTATGTTGATAGTTCTAAATGGTTCAATATTCCTAATGCACCTCCAATTGAGGAACACAAAAGTAGTGTGTAAACAAAAAATCTCTGTAGTGATATTGGACATGTTTCTATTTTTTTGCAAATGACTGACCTTAACCATTTGTGGTGATTTGGAAAGTAGAGGAACATAGAATAAATGTGCAAAAACTATGGAGCTATTAAATGTGTTCAAAGTATTAAATTTTCAAAGAACTTATTGTGTTAAAAAAGGGATTTTTTACCACGAGGACCCGCCTCACAAAAGGATGTTCGGCCTAAGCTAATTTACGGAAAATTCATCTCACTTTGTACATCGAAATTTAACCACATATGTAAATGTCACAGCTTCGAAACCAGCTATCATACATATCCAAGTTTACGATATGGACTGAGCGACAGAAAAAAACATTACTATTACCGCCTATTTAATTACAATTAAAGATAATATATTGACCCAATATAAAGCTTTAATACAACTATCACATCAATAAAACATGATGTAAAAATATGAGGACGGGTCAAATAAACCGACTGTAAATACATGTACACCATACAATCATTCTATACACCAATTATGCCATAAATATAGTTCACCTATTGCACATCAAAGACACAAACTTAACCAGGAAAACTTAAAATGGATCAATGAACCATGAAAAATGAGGCCAAGGTCAGATGAATCCTGCCAGACAGACATTGTACACTTACAATTATTACATGCTTAAATTATAGTTGACCTTTTGAATATAGTATCTAAGAAACAAATTAACCTAGGAAAACTTATGATTGACCAGTGAATCATGAAAATGAGGTCATGGTCAGACAATAATTGCTAGACATACATTTACACCTTACAATCTTTCCATACACCAAATATAGTTGACCTATTGCTAATAGTATTAGAAAAACAGACCAAAAAACAAAAAAATAACTTTGAGCAATGAACCGTAAAAATGAGGTCAAATTATACATGCAAGACTGACATGTACATCATTGACAAATTGCATACAGTATAAGAACAATAGACCAAGACACAAACTTAACTTTAACCACTGAACCATGAAAATGAGGTCAAGGTCAAATGACATCTGCCAGTTGGACATGTACACCTAACAATCATTTCATACACCAAATATAGTAGACCTATCGCTTATAGTTTCTGAGATAAGGACAATCACAAAAAGTTAACCTTGTTTACAGATTCATGAAATGGGATGAAGGTCAAATGAAAACAGTCTGATAGACATGAGGACCTTGCGAGGTATGCAAATATCAAATATAGTTATCCTCTAACTTATAATTTGAGAGAATTTATAATACAAACAATCTTGACTTTTTTTTAAAGTAGTCGGTGAACCATGAAAATAAGGTCAAGGACAATGGACCTATGACAGACCGAAACTTCATAACATACTGGTAAGGCAACTATATACAAAGTACGAAGGATCCAGGTCTTCTTCCTTCTGAAATATGAAGCTTTTAAGAGATTAGCTCCTGCTGCGGCAGTTGGATCACTTATGTCAAGCTTTCTGCAACAAGTCACAGGCATGATAATAATGTAATTTTTTATCACAGAATTGATGGCAAGTTTGATGTTAGTGTCTTTCAGGATTTTGTGGTTCTTGATTGGCTGGAGAATTGAACTTTGAGTCGTTTCTGAGCATTAAATTGAGAACTGAACTGTTCAAACAAAGATTCCAAAAACTTGAAATGATGTTACTGATGATAAAATGTGTCTCAGTTTTGCTATAGACATTTTTTTAAATAATATTATTCTATGGTAAAGACTTAAAAATGGTCCTTGTTTGATTGTGAATGCCACTTTTGGTCATTTCTGTGCAACAACTTGAGAACCTGCGGATAAACATTAAGGAAGTACATAACACTACAGGAGATAACTCTGTAAAAATCAGGTGAAGGTTTCACATGCTTCTCAATAATCGAAATTAGTGTTTGTCAAACTGCTGTATTTCCAATGAATTTTCTGATAAAGTGTGGTTAAACTTTTTTTTTTTTTATATTTTTGTCAAAGGGTCAAATAATTTTTAGTCAAGGTGTTTGATACCACCTTAAGTGGTATATTTTGCTTTCATGATATACAATGTAATACTTTTTGATAATAGTAATACTCTAGTCATTAATAAACATCAATCATTCACACTTCCAGCCACGATTTACTGAAAACCTAGTTTGATGTAAATATGATGACTCATTTCTTGTTTGTTTTCCAATGGTGATGTTTAAATTCTTGATCCTTGTATTTACTGTAACATGTTCTAGGTTTGGTTAACTATATACTGTTTGATCATATTTAAATAAACCTATTACAAACAATGTTTTATTTGAATTAGCCTCCATATTTATTATGTAAATCATACACCCAATAATATCAAAATCACTGCATAAATAAATGTTTTCCTATAAAAGACATCATCATAATTTACATAGTTCTTTAACAGTTTGTTGCACAGACAATGCTGATGATATACAGCCATCCAAGTTTGAGTGTGTAAAGCCATCACCAGCCAGAATAATCAATGGGTTCTCATTCAAAACAACGCATCCTGGACTCCCTTCATAACCTTTATGTACCTAAATCAAACAAAATATTATAGTTTTTAAGTTATACAAATGATTCCCATACAAAGAACAAGGCAATGCATTTATTCGTATAAATAATCTAAGTATAACTCAACCTCAAAACAAAGTTCCCTATGTGGTGTCAATTAATATGGTAGTACTAGTTGTCAACTTATGATCATTGAAAAACAAATCCTTAAGGATATATTTATTTATTTAGTATTTTTACAAGCTAATTATGAAATTATTTTAGCCTCTTGGCTACTTTGACATCATCCATGTTCAATATTTGGTTATATTTTAACCAATAATCGAATTTCTAAAACAGACAATTGTATTTAAACTCCTAATACCACAAGATATCAGAATAAAAACAGTGTAGACATGGTAAAAGACATGAATTCATCTATAAATAACGTACACCAAAACTAGTAATTAGTTTTGAAATTTTCAAGAGGATATGGTGGACATATATTTATAAGTTCATACTGTCAGTAACATTTGAATGCCAAAATTATGGAAAATAAATAAGAAAAGACTTATGTATAACAACACTCTCCTTGGAGCACCTCCACATGCATTGGTTTGGCATCTATAGGTTTAGTTTAGTCAAGCTAACTGTGTATTGTAAACATCTACATAATATTATAATCATATTTGCTGGCAACTTTTGACCAGGTTATAGTAGTACAGTTACAACCTGTTTTTTATAAAAATCTAACAATATATCAGCTTCTAAATTCTCTACCAGTTCTGATGATTTAGATTAAGTTTATGTATTTGGAAAATTTACCTGTGAATATCTCCACTTGTGACTTTTGACCTCTACAGGTTCAGGCAGGTCAGGTAAGACCTGTTTTAGATGGGACATGATGATTTCTCTCATGTCTTCTTTGTCTGTTTCTAGATTTTTTAGACTGAAGGGAACACTAGTATGTACAACAATAGAAGGACCAATATCACTGGAATCTATAGATATAAAATATCAACACAATGTGTATTACAGCTAATGACAGTTTGCATGTAGTGATGATATCATACATGTATAATATATATCTAAATTGATCAAGGAATTACAGACCAAAAAGCTATGCTTCCAACACGGACAAGATTTTTTAAGACGATTAATATAGATAAAATTGCATGAATAAATTTTTATTTGTTATGGGGATCACAAAATTTAAATAACCATAAAATCAGCTAAAAATAGCACACACAAGATACAAGGCCCCCAAAAAAATTAGCATTACTAGAAAATAAAATAAAGTTAAGATTTTAAGATTCCCCAAATGGTGAAGATGTTACATCAGATCTATTTATAAGCTTTTCCACTTACCAAGTCCTCTTTTTTTGTTATCTATGGCAACAAATCTAATACAAGGATTGTCTGTTATGTATTTTCCACTCCATGAGTAATTAAGTTGAGTTCCAGGTTTATAAAACAATCCCAAAGCAAACCTTGATGAGTAGGAGACACCCTCTAAATTCTTCTTTACATCTGACTTGCTGTCTGTAAATAAAAAGCATACTTTTTGTAATTGACAGAACAGCAATGGCTAGGCTAGACAGAATCTGAAAAATCAAGGTTATATATGTAAAGAAAAAAGGTAAAGTCAAGTAAAACAATAACAAGACTACAAGAGCTCCTCTGTTTGATTAATATAGAATATGGGTCATAAAACTCTTCATTGTTTTTCATTTAAGAATTGAATGCTTCTTTTTTGTAAATTCATTGGGGTGTAAAAGCGTTGACCGAAGTACATTTTGTATGAAGCGCGGAAGCGCTTCATTCTAAAAATGTGCGCACGGTCAACGCTTTTACAACCCTATGAAGTTACAAAAAGAAGCATTCAATACTTATAATTACATTTTTTAGCTATGATCAAGAAAAAACGAATTTTATATTGTTTTTATTTAATTCACCTGTGCACTTTATTGTGGGACCACTTGCTATCATGAATGAAAAGTATTATTGAGGGATACAATTGCTTACAAAATAACACGTGATGTGCTGTTAGCTAATCAGAATAAAGTATTATAACGAAACATACATCTAATGTAATTATTTTTAAATAAGTACAGTTCCTAGTAAATGGTAAAGTATAAATGAATTATATAAAACTAAGGAGATTTTGCATGATTGCCAAATCTTTGGACTTGTATTGATAACTTACTTAATTTTTTATCTATCCCAGGTAGATGTTGTTTTATATTAACAAATCTTTGGACTTGTATTGATACCTTACTTGATTTTTTATATATCCCAGGTAGATGTTGTTGTATATTAACAAATCTTTGGACTTGTATTGATAACCAGTACTCTTATATTTTTAGGAATCCAAATCTATTAGTTTGAAGTGAAAACAATTCTCCATACCATGAAAATCGGCCATTTTACAAACTTAAACAATTACAGAACAATAATTTCATGTTTTTCTCTTTTCTTTCAGCTTTAATGGCTAGTCTACATGCAACAATGGAAAAATAATTGATATCCTTATTTTCTTCTCCTTGAATACATACTTATCAATTGCTGAATGTTTCCTTTCAAAGCAAGGATCTGTGGTACAGGCATGGTAAGGATGAGTGCATCACACAACCTCTGACCTTTAGAATCCTCCACTTTTATCTGATCTTTATCAATATCAACAGACTGTATAACAGTATCTGTTTTTAAAGTACTATCTAAAATGAATAAACAAGGGTTATTTATTTCTATATTATTTGTTAAAATTTCTTGTGACTTAAGATCTTTTTCAATAACAGACACATAGTAGTACAAAAATGTATATACAACTGTAATAAAACTCATAGAGTACAAAGTTTAGCTATGAGTGTCCTAATGCCATTGGGAATATGTGGAACATTTATAACAATTTCAAATGCTTTCAACCTCAAACATTATTCGAAGACAAAAACAAAAAAAGTAGAGATAACCCATTCAAGTCTAAAAATTATTTTCTAATTGTAAAATGAGACTTTTATTTAATGTTCTTTTGTGCACATTACACTCCCTGTTCCTGATAATCATATTTTGCTGAAAAAATAGTAAAAAATAGTAAGAATTATATAAAGTCTTGCATTATGTCAGTACAATCTTGCACACAGATTAGATGTAGGCTTCTTCTCATATCTGATTTACATAAATATAGAATACTTTTAGAAAGAAAAACTATATGAAAGCTTAGTTTGGACAATTTTATAGCAATTCAAAATAAACAGTTCCTCTTATTTATAAGAATCAGACATTATGTGAATTAAAACATAACATATTCAGTAAAATATGTGTAAAATTGCAATATATGTTTGTAGGAAGTTTCCATGGGGGAGATAATAACTTTTCTTTCAAAAAGTCTTTATTCAAAAGAATAATATTTTAGGTTATCTCCCCTGAAAACTTATCAATAGCATATTGTTATTTCACACATATTTTACTGAATATATGATGTTTTATTTAAAATGATATCTGATTCTTATAAAAATAGAATACTTTTAGAAAGAAAAACTATATGAAAGCTTAGTTTGGACAATTTAATAGCAATTCCAAATAAACGGTTCCCCTTCAGCATGGAAATGAATATAATATAACTATACAAACTGATAAATTAATTTTGTCACAAAAGCATTAAAGTGGAGTTAAAGTCTTATAGGATTGTAAGTATGTTTTATTTTATCACCTTGCACTTTCATGACTTGGCTGTGGTTTTCTACAGCAGTTGGTTCAAATTTCTGACCAGTTGAACAATTTGATTATAAAAAACAAATTGCAATTGGGTCAAAATTTTGAATGAGTTGCAATTGGTTGAGAGCAACACTAACAGTCAACTCACTGTAAATCAAAAAAGTTATGTCTTTCTTTGAAAGTGAAAATACGGCCACAAATCCGAATTTTGAGCAAATATACCAAATTTCGAACTCATTTTACTCAAAAAGTAGCACATGAAGGTATATATTTTATTACATATTTGATTTAATCAGGTAAAAAATAGTCTTTATGGAATTTTTTATCAAAATGTAAAATACGGGATCAAAACTGTATCGTATGCCCTAATAAGAAAAAGACAAGATAGTACAGTGATTCATATAGTCATACAAAAACAGTGATAAAATATCAATTTGATGACAGAAAATGGATGCAACTAGACATCATTGATATAAGAGCCATCTCTGTGGGCCCCGCTGTGAATAAAGTGTGGTAAAACATTTGTATCTTTACCATCATGTGACCATAGGACATAATATACAGTGGACATGATCTTTACCATAGGACATGATATACAGTGGACATGATCTTTACCATAGGACATGATATAGAGTGGACATGATCTTTACCATAGGACATAATATACAGTGGACATGATCTTTACCATAAGACATGATATACAGTGGACATGATCTTTACCATAAGACATGATATACAGTGGACATGATCTTTACCATAGGACATGATATAGAGCGGACATGATCTTCACCATAAGACATGATATACAGTGGACATGATCTTTACCATAAGACATGATATACAGTGGACATGATCTTTACTATAAGACATGATATACAGTGGACATGATCTTTACCATAAGACATGATATAGAGCGGACATGATCTTTACCATAGGACATGATATAGAGCGGACATGATCTTTACCATAGGACATGATATAGAGTGGACATGATCTTTACCATAGGACATAATATACAGTGGACATGATCTTTACCATAAGACATGATATACAGTGGACATGATCTTTACCATAAGACATGATATACAGTGGACATGATCTTTACCATAGGACATGATATAGAGCGGACATGATCTTCACCATAAGACATGATATACAGTGGACATGATCTTTACCATAAGACATGATATAGAGTGGACATGATCTTTACCATAAGACATGATATACAGTGGACATGATCTTTACCATAGGACATGATATACAGTGGACATGATCTTTACCATAAGACATGATATACAGTGGACATGATCTTTACCATAAGACATGATATACAGTGGACATGATCTTTACCATAGGACATGATATAGAGTGGACATGATCTTTACCATAAGACATGATATAGAGCGGACATGATCTTTACCATAAGACATGATATACAGTGGACATGATCTTTACCATAGGACATGATAATAGAGTGGACATGATCTTTACCATAAGACATGATATACAGTGGACATGATCTTTACCATAAGACATGATATACAGTGGACATGATCTTTACCATAAGACATGATATACAGTGGACATGATCTTTACCATAAGACATGATATACAGTGGACATGATCTTTACCATAGGACATGATATAGAGTGGACATGATCTTTACCATAAGACATGATATACAGTGGACATGATCTTTACCATAAGACATGATATAGAGCGGACATGATCTTTACCATAAGACATGATATACAGTGGACATGATCTTTACCATAAGACATGATCTACAGTGGACATGATCTTTACCATAGGACATGATATAGAGTGGACATGATCTTTACCATAAGACATGATATAGAGCGGACATGATCTTTACCATAGGACATGATATACAGTGGACATGATCTTTACCATAAGACATGATATAGAGTGGACATGATCTTTACCATAGGACATGATATAGAGCGGACATGATCTTTACCATAGGACATGATAATAGAGTGGACATGATCTTTACCATAAGACATGATATACAGTGGACATGATCTTTACCATAAGACATGATATACAGTGGACATGATCTTTACCATAAGACATGATCTACAGTGGACATGATCTTTACCATAGGACATGATATAGAGTGGACATGATCTTTACCATAAGACATGATATAGAGCGGACATGATCCTTACCATAGGACATGATATACAGTGGACATGATCTTTACCATAAGACATGATATAGAGTGGACATGATCTTTACCATAGGACATGATATAGAGCGGACATGATCTTTACCATAGGACATGATAATAGAGTGGACATGATCTTTACCATAAGACATGATATACAGTGGACATGATCTTTACCATAAGACATGATATAGAGCGGACATGATCTTTACCATAGGACATGATATACAGCGGACATGATCTTTACCATAGGACATGATATAGAGCGGACATGATCTTTACCATAAGACATGATATAGAGCGGACATGATCTTTACCATAGGACATGATAATAGAGTGGACATGATCTTTACCATAAGACATGATATACAGTGGACATGATCTTTACCATAAGACATGATATAGAGCGGACATGATCTTTACCATAAGACATGATATACAGTGGACATGATCTTTACCATAGGACATGATATAGAGCGGACATGATCTTTACCATAGGACATAATATACAGTGGACATGATCTTTACCATAAGACATGATATACAGTGGACATGATCTTTACCATAAGACATGATATAGAGCAGACATGATCTTTACCATAAGACATGATATACAGTGGACATGATCTTTACCATAGGACATGATATAGAGCGGACATGATCTTTACCATAGGACATGATATAGAGTGGACATGATCTTTACCATAAGACATGATATAGAGTGGACATGATCTTTACCATAGGACATGATATAGAGCGGACATGATCTTTACCATAGGACATGATAATAGAGTGGACATGATCTTTACCATAAGACATGATATACAGTGGACATGATCTTTACCATAAGACATGATATAGAGCGGACATGATCTTTACCATAGGACATGATATACAGCGGACATGATCTTTACCATAGGACATAATATAGAGCGGACATGATCTTTACCATAAGACATGATATAGAGCGGACATGATCTTTACCATAGGACATGATAATAGAGTGGACATGATCTTTACCATAAGACATGATATACAGTGGACATGATCTTTACCATAAGACATGATATAGAGCGGACATGATCTTTACCATAAGACATGATATACAGTGGACATGATCTTTACCATAGGACATGATATAGAGCGGACATGATCTTTACCATAGGACATGATATAGAGTGGACATGATCTTTACCATAAGACATGATATACAGTGGACATGATCTTTACCATAAGACATGATATAGAGCGGACATGATCTTTACCATAAGACATGATATACAGTGGACATGATCTTTACCATAAGACATGATCTACAGTGGACATGATCTTTACCATAGGACATGATATAGAGTGGACATGATCTTTACCATAAGACATGATATAGAGCGGACATGATCTTTACCATAGGACATGATATACAGTGGACATGATCTTTACCATAAGACATGATATAGAGTGGACATGATCTTTACCATAGGACATGATATAGAGTGGACATGATCTTTACCATAGGACATGATATAGAGTGGACATGATCTTTACCATAAGACATGATATACAGTGGACATGATCTTTACCATAAGACATGATATACAGTGGACATGATCTTTACCATAAGACATGATATACAGTGGACATGATCTTTACCATAAGACATGATATACAGTGGACATGATCTTTACCATAAGACATGATATAGAGCGGACATGATCTTTACCATAGGACATGATATACAGTGGACATGATCTTTACCATAGGACATGATATAGAGTGGACATGATCTTTACCATAAGACATGATATAGAGCGGACATGATCTTTACCATAGGACATGATATAGAGCGGACATGATCTTTACCATAAGACATGATATAGAGTGGACATGATCTTTACCATAAGACATGATATAGAGCGGACATGATCTTTACCATAAGACATGATATACAGTGGACATGATCTTTACCATAAGACATGATATAGAGCGGACATGATCTTTACCATAAGACATGATATACAGTGGACATGATCTTTACTATAAGACATGATATACAGCGCGGACATGATCTTTACCAGAGGACATGATATAGAGCGGACATGATCTTTACCATAAGACATGATATACAGTGGACATGATCTTTACCATAAGACATGATATACAGTGGACATGATCTTTACCATAAGACATGATATAGAGCGGACATGATCTTTACCATAAGACATGATATAGAGCGGACATGATCTTTACCATAAGACATGATATACAGTGGACATGATCTTTACCATAGGACATGATATACAGTGGACATGATCTTTACCATAGGACATGATATACAGTGGACATGATCTTTACCATAGGACATAATATACAGTGGACATGATCTTTACCATAAGACATGATATACAGTGGACATGATCTTTACCATAGGACATGATATAGAGCGGACATGATCTTTACCATAGGACATGATATACAGTGGACATGATCTTTACCATAGGACATGATATACAGCGGAAATGATCTTTACCATAGGACATGATATAGAGCGGACATGATCTTAACCATAGGACATGATATACAGTGGACATGATCTTTACCATAGGACATGATATACAGTGGACATGATCTTTACCATAGGACATGATATAGAGCGGACATGATCTTTACCATAGGACATGATATAGAGTGGACATGATCTTTACCATAGGACATGATATACAGTGGACATGATCTTTACCATAGGACATGATATAGAGCGGACATGATCTTTACCATAGGACATGATATACAGTGGACGTGATCTTTACCATAGGACATGATATACAGTGGACATGATCTTTACCATAGGACATGATATAGAGCGGACATGATCTTTACCATAAGACATGATATACAGCGGACATGATCTTTACCATAGGACATGATATAGAGCGGACATGATCTTTACCATAGGACATGATATAGAGTGGACATGATCTTTACCATAGGACATGATATACAGTGGACATGATCTTTACCATAGGACATGATATACAGTGGACATGATCTTCACCATAAGACATGATATACAGCGGACATGATCTTTACCATAGGACATGATATAGAGCGGACATGATCTTTACCATAGGACATGATATAGAGTGGACATGATCTTTACCATAAGACATGATATACAGTGGACATGATCTTTACCATAGGACATGATATACAGTGGACATGATCTTTACCATAAGACATGATATAGAGCGGACATGATCTTTACCATAGGACATGATATAGAGCGGACATGATCTTTACCATAGGACATGATAATAGAGTGGACATGATCTTTACCATAGGACATGATATAGAGCGGACATGATCTTTACCATAAGACATGATATAGAGCGGACATGATCTTTACCATAAGACATGATATACAGCGGACATGATCTTTACCATAGGACATGATATACAGTGGACATGATCTTTACCATAAGACATGATATACAGTGGACATGATCTTTACCATAGGACATGATATAGAGTGGACATGATCTTTACCATAGGACATGATAATAGAGTGGACATGATCTTTACCATAAGACATGATATACAGCGGACATGATCTTTACCATAGGACATGATATAGAGTGGACATGATCTTTACCATAGGACATGATATAGAGTGGACATGATCTTTACCATAGGACATGATATACAGCGGACATGATCTTTACCATAGGACATGATATACAGCGGACATGATCTTTACCATAGGACATGATATACAGTGGACATGATCTTTACCATAAGACATGATATACAGTGGACATGATCTTTACCATAAGACATGATATACAGCGGACATGATCTTTACCATAAGACATGATATACAGCGGACATGATCTTTACCATAAGACATGATATACAGTGGACATGATCTTTACCATAGGACATGATATACAGTGGACATGATCTTTACCATAGGACATGATATACAGTGGACATGATCTTTACCATAAGACATGATATACAGTGGACATGATCTTTACCATAAGACATGATAAACAGTGGACATGATCTTTACCATAGGACATGATATAGAGCGGACATGATCTTTACCATAGGACATGATATACAGCGGACATGATCTTTACCATAAGACATGATATACAGTGGACATGATCTTTACCATAAGACATGATATACAGCGGACATGATCTTTACCATAGGACATGATATACAGTGGACATGATCTTTACCATAGGACATGATATACAGTGGACATGATCTTTACCATAGGACATGATATACAGCGGACATGATCTTTACCATAGGACATGATATACAGTGGACATGATCTTTACCATAAGACATGATATACAGCGGACATGATCTTTACCATAGGACATGATATACAGTGGACAGACATGATCTTTACCATAGGACATGATATACAGTGGACATGATCTTTACCATAAGACATGATATAGAGCGGACATGATCTTTACCATAGGACATGATATACAGTTGACATGATCTTTACCATAAGACATGATATACAGCGGACATGATCTTTACCATAGGACATGATATACAGTGGACATGATCTTTACCATAAGACATGATATACAGTGGACATGATCTTTACCATAAGACATGATATACAGTGGACATGATCTTTACCATAGGACATAATATACAGTGGACATGATCTTTACCATAAGACATGATATACAGCGGACATGATCTTTACCATAGGACATGATATACAGCGGACATGATCTTTACCATAGGACATGATATAGAGTGGACATGATCTTTACCATAAGACATGATATACAGTGGACATGATCTTCACCATAAGACATGATATACAGCGGACATGATCTTTACCATAGGACATGATATAGAGTGGACATGATCTTTACCATAAGACATGATATACAGTGGACATGATCTTTACCATAGGACATGATATACAGTGGACATGATCTTCACCATAAGACATGATATACAGCGGACATGATCTTTACCATAAGACATGATATACAGCGGACATGATCTTTACCATAAGACATGATATACAGCGGACATGATCTTTACCATAAGACATGATATACAGCGGACATGATCTTTACCATAGGACATGATATAGAGTGGACATGATCTTTACCATAAGACATGATATACAGTGGACATGATCTTTACCATAAGACATGATATACAGTGGACATGATCTTTACCATAAGACATGATATACAGCGGACATGATCTTTACCATAGGACATGATATACAGTGGACATGATCTTTACCATAGGACATGATATAGAGTGGACATGATCTTTACCATAAGACATGATATACAGCGGACATGATCTTTACCATAGGACATGATATAGAGCGGACATGATCTTTACCATAGGACATGATATACAGTGGACATGATCTTTACCATAAGACATGATATACAGCGGACATGATCTTTACCATAGGACATGATATAGAGTGGACATGATCTTTACCATAGGACATGATATACAGCGGACATGATCTTTACCATAAGACATGATATACAGCGGACATGATCTTTACCATAAGACATGATATACAGTGGACATGATCTTCACCATAAGACATGATATACAGCGGACATGATCTTTACCATAAGACATGATATACAGTGGACATGATCTTTACCATAAGACATGATATACAGTGGACATGATCTTTACCATAAGACATGATATACAGCGGACATGATCTTTACCATAGGACATGATATACAGTGGACATGATCTTCACCATAAGACATGATATACAGTGGACATGATCTTTACCATAAGACATGATATACAGTGGACATGATCTTTACCATAGGACATGATATAGAGTGGACATGATCTTTACCATAGGACATGATATACAGCGGACATGATCTTTACCATAGGACATGATATAGAGCGGACATGATCTTTACCATAGGACATGATATAGAGCGGACATGATCTTTACCATAGGACATGATAATAGAGTGGACATGATCTTTACCATAAGACATGATAATAGAGTGGACATGATCTTTACCATAAGACATGATATAGAGTGGACATGATCTTTACCATAGGACATGATATACAGTGGACATGATCTTTACCATAGGACATGATATAGAGCGGACATGATCTTTACCATAGGACATGATATAGAGTGGACATGATCTTTACCATAGGACATGATATACAGTGGACATGATCTTTACCATAGGACATGATATACAGTGGACATGATCTTCACCATAGGACATAATATACAGCGGACATGATCTTTACCATAAGACATGATATAGAGCGGACATGATCTTTACCATAAGACATGATATACAGTGGACATGATCTTTACCATAAGACATGATATACAGTGGACATGATCTTTACCATAGGACATGATATACAGTGGACATGATCTTTACCATAGGACATGATATAGAGCGGACATGATCTTTACCATAAGACATGATATACAGCGGACATGATCTTTACCATAGGACATGATATAGAGCGGACATGATCTTTACCATAGGACATGATAATAGAGTGGACATGATCTTTACCATAAGACATGATATACAGTGGACATGATCTTTACCATAAGACATGATATACAGTGGACATGATCTTTACCATAAGACATGATATACAGTGGACATGATCTTTACCATAAGACATGATATACAGCGGACATGATCTTTACCATAGGACATGATATAGAGCGGACATGATCTTTACCATAGGACATGATATAGAGCGGACATGATCTTTACCATAGGACATGATATAGAGCGGACATGATCTTTACCATAGGACATGATAATAGAGTGGACATGATCTTTACCATAAGACATGATATACAGTGGACATGATCTTTACCATAAGACATGATATAGAGCGGACATGATCTTTACCATAGGACATGATATACAGTGGACATGATCTTTACCATAAGACATGATATACAGTGGACATGATCTTCACCATAAGACATGATATACAGTGGACATGATCTTTACCATAGGACATGATATAGAGTGGACATGATCTTTACCATAGGACATGATAATAGAGTGGACATGATCTTTACCATAGGACATGATAATAGAGTGGACATGATCTTTACCATAGGACATAATATACAGTGGACATGATCTTTACCATAGGACATAATATACAGTGGACATGATCTTTACCATAAGACATGATATACAGTGGACATGATCTTTACCATAAGACATGATATACAGTGGACATGATCTTTACCATAAGACATGATATAGAGCGGACATGATCTTTACCATAAGACATGATATACAGTGGACATGATCTTTACCATAGGACATGATATAGAGCGGACATGATCTTTACCATAGGACATAATATACAGTGGACATGATCTTTACCATAAGACATGATATACAGTGGACATGATCTTTACCATAAGACATGATATAGAGCAGACATGATCTTTACCATAAGACATGATATACAGTGGACATGATCTTTACCATAGGACATGATATAGAGCGGACATGATCTTTACCATAGGACATGATATAGAGTGGACATGATCTTTACCATAAGACATGATATAGAGTGGACATGATCTTTACCATAGGACATGATATAGAGCGGACATGATCTTTACCATAGGACATGATAATAGAGTGGACATGATCTTTACCATAAGACATGATATACAGTGGACATGATCTTTACCATAAGACATGATATAGAGCGGACATGATCTTTACCATAGGACATGATATACAGCGGACATGATCTTTACCATAGGACATAATATAGAGCGGACATGATCTTTACCATAAGACATGATATAGAGCGGACATGATCTTTACCATAGGACATGATAATAGAGTGGACATGATCTTTACCATAAGACATGATATACAGTGGACATGATCTTTACCATAAGACATGATATAGAGCGGACATGATCTTTACCATAAGACATGATATACAGTGGACATGATCTTTACTATAGGACATGATATAGAGCGGACATGATCTTTACCATAGGACATGATATAGAGTGGACATGATCTTTACCATAAGACATGATATACAGTGGACATGATCTTTACCATAAGACATGATATAGAGCGGACATGATCTTTACCATAAGACATGATATACAGTGGACATGATCTTTACCATAAGACATGATCTACAGTGGACATGATCTTTACCATAGGACATGATATAGAGTGGACATGATCTTTACCATAAGACATGATATAGAGCGGACATGATCTTTACCATAGGACATGATATACAGTGGACATGATCTTTACCATAAGACATGATATAGAGTGGACATGATCTTTACCATAGGACATGATATAGAGTGGACATGATCTTTACCATAGGACATGATATAGAGTGGACATGATCTTTACCATAAGACATGATATACAGTGGACATGATCTTTACCATAAGACATGATATACAGTGGACATGATCTTTACCATAAGACATGATATACAGTGGACATGATCTTTACCATAAGACATGATATACAGTGGACATGATCTTTACCATAAGACATGATATAGAGCGGACATGATCTTTACCATAGGACATGATATACAGTGGACATGATCTTTACCATAGGACATGATATAGAGTGGACATGATCTTTACCATAAGACATGATATAGAGCGGACATGATCTTTACCATAGGACATGATATAGAGCGGACATGATCTTTACCATAAGACATGATATAGAGTGGACATGATCTTTACCATAAGACATGATATAGAGCGGACATGATCTTTACCATAAGACATGATATACAGTGGACATGATCTTTACCATAAGACATGATATAGAGCGGACATGATCTTTACCATAAGACATGATATACAGTGGACATGATCTTTACCATAAGACATGATATACAGCGCGGACATGATCTTTACCAGAGGACATGATATAGAGCGGACATGATCTTTACCATAAGACATGATATACAGTGGACATGATCTTTACCATAAGACATGATATACAGTGGACATGATCTTTACCATAAGACATGATATAGAGCGGACATGATCTTTACCATAAGACATGATATAGAGCGGACATGATCTTTACCATAAGACATGATATACAGTGGACATGATCTTTACCATAGGACATGATATACAGTGGACATGATCTTTACCATAGGACATGATATACAGTGGACATGATCTTTACCATAGGACATAATATACAGTGGACATGATCTTTACCATAAGACATGATATACAGTGGACATGATCTTTACCATAGGACATGATATAGAGCGGACATGATCTTTACCATAGGACATGATATACAGTGGACATGATCTTTACCATAGGACATGATATACAGCGGAAATGATCTTTACCATAGGACATGATATAGAGCGGACATGATCTTAACCATAGGACATGATATACAGTGGACATGATTTTACCATAGGACATGATATACAGTGGACATGATCTTTACCATAGGACATGATATAGAGCGGACATGATCTTTACCATAGGACATGATATAGAGTGGACATGATCTTTACCATAGGACATGATATACAGTGGACATGATCTTTACCATAGGACATGATATAGAGCGGACATGATCTTTACCATAGGACATGATATACAGTGGACATGATCTTTACCATAGGACATGATATACAGTGGACATGATCTTTACCATAGGACATGATATAGAGCGGACATGATCTTTACCATAAGACATGATATACAGCGGACATGATCTTTACCATAGGACATGATATAGAGCGGACATGATCTTTACCATAGGACATGATATAGAGTGGACATGATCTTTACCATAGGACATGATATACAGTGGACATGATCTTTACCATAGGACATGATATACAGTGGACATGATCTTCACCATAAGACATGATATACAGCGGACATGATCTTTACCATAGGACATGATATACAGTGGACATGATCTTCACCATAAGACATGATATACAGCGGACATGATCTTTACCATAGGACATGATATACAGTGGACATGATCTTTACCATAGGACATGATATACAGTGGACATGATCTTTACCATAGGACATGATATACAGTGGACATGATCTTTACCATAGGACATGATATAGAGCGGACATGATCTTTACCATAGGACATGATATACAGCGGACATGATCTTTACCATAAGACATGATATACAGTGGACATGATCTTTACCATAAGACATGATATACAGCGGACATGATCTTTACCATAGGACATGATATAGAGTGGACATGATCTTTACCATAGGACATGATATAGAGTGGACATGATCTTTACCATAGGACATGATATACAGCGGACATGATCTTTACCATAGGACATGATATACAGCGGACATGATCTTTACCATAGGACATGATATACAGTGGACATGATCTTTACCATAAGACATGATATACAGTGGACATGATCTTTACCATAAGACATGATATACAGCGGACATGATCTTTACCATAGGACATGATATACAGTGGACATGATCTTTACCATAAGACATGATATACAGCGGACATGATCTTTACCATAGGACATGATATACAGTGGACATGATCTTTACCATAGGACATGATATACAGTGGACATGATCTTTACCATAGGACATGATATACAGCGGACATGATCTTTACCATAGGACATGATATACAGTGGACATGATCTTTACCATAAGACATGATATACAGCGGACATGATCTTTACCATAGGACATGATATACAGTGGACAGACATGATCTTTACCATAGGACATGATATACAGTGGACATGATCTTTACCATAAGACATGATATACAGCGGACATGATCTTTACCATAGGACATGATATACAGTGGACATGATCTTTACCATAAGACATGATATACAGCGGACATGATCTTTACCATAAGACATGATATAGAGCGGACATGATCTTTACCATAAGACATGATATACAGTGGACATGATCTTTACCATAAGACATGATATACAGTGGACATGATCTTTACCATAAGACATGATATAGAGCGGACATGATCTTTACCATAGGACATGATATACAGTGGACATGATCTTTACCATAAGACATGATATACAGTGGACATGATCTTCACCATAAGACATGATATACAGTGGACATGATCTTTACCATAGGACATGATATAGAGTGGACATGATCTTTACCATAGGACATGATAATAGAGTGGACATGATCTTTACCATAGGACATGATAATAGAGTGGACATGATCTTTACCATAGGACATAATATACAGTGGACATGATCTTTACCATAGGACATAATATACAGTGGACATGATCTTTACCATAAGACATGATATACAGTGGACATGATCTTTACCATAAGACATGATATACAGTGGACATGATCTTTACCATAAGACATGATATAGAGCGGACATGATCTTTACCATAAGACATGATATACAGTGGACATGATCTTTACCATAGGACATGATATAGAGCGGACATGATCTTTACCATAGGACATAATATACAGTGGACATGATCTTTACCATAAGACATGATATACAGTGGACATGATCTTTACCATAAGACATGATATAGAGCAGACATGATCTTTACCATAAGACATGATATACAGTGGACATGATCTTTACCATAGGACATGATATAGAGCGGACATGATCTTTACCATAGGACATGATATAGAGTGGACATGATCTTTACCATAAGACATGATATAGAGTGGACATGATCTTTACCATAGGACATGATATAGAGCGGACATGATCTTTACCATAGGACATGATAATAGAGTGGACATGATCTTTACCATAAGACATGATATACAGTGGACATGATCTTTACCATAAGACATGATATAGAGCGGACATGATCTTTACCATAGGACATGATATACAGCGGACATGATCTTTACCATAGGACATAATATAGAGCGGACATGATCTTTACCATAAGACATGATATAGAGCGGACATGATCTTTACCATAGGACATGATAATAGAGTGGACATGATCTTTACCATAGGACATAATATACAGTGGACATGATCTTTACCATAGGACATGATATACAGCGGACATGATCTTTACCATAGGACATGATATACAGCGGACATGATCTTTACCATAGGACATGATATACAGTGGACATGATCTTTACCATAAGACATGATATACAGTGGACATGATCTTTACCATAAGACATGATATACAGCGGACATGATCTTTACCATAGGACATGATATACAGTGGACATGATCTTTACCATAAGACATGATATACAGCGGACATGATCTTTACCATAGGACATGATATACAGTGGACATGATCTTTACCATAGGACATGATATACAGTGGACATGATCTTTACCATAGGACATGATATACAGCGGACATGATCTTTACCATAGGACATGATATACAGTGGACATGATCTTTACCATAAGACATGATATACAGCGGACATGATCTTTACCATAGGACATGATATACAGTGGACAGACATGATCTTTACCATAGGACATGATATACAGTGGACATGATCTTTACCATAAGACATGATATACAGCGGACATGATCTTTACCATAGGACATGATATACAGTGGACATGATCTTTACCATAAGACATGATATACAGCGGACATGATCTTTACCATAAGACATGATATAGAGCGGACATGATCTTTACCATAAGACATGATATACAGTGGACATGATCTTTACCATAAGACATGATATACAGTGGACATGATCTTTACCATAAGACATGATATAGAGCGGACATGATCTTTACCATAGGACATGATATACAGTGGACATGATCTTTACCATAAGACATGATATACAGTGGACATGATCTTCACCATAAGACATGATATACAGTGGACATGATCTTTACCATAGGACATGATATAGAGTGGACATGATCTTTACCATAGGACATGATAATAGAGTGGACATGATCTTTACCATAGGACATGATAATAGAGTGGACATGATCTTTACCATAGGACATAATATACAGTGGACATGATCTTTACCATAGGACATAATATACAGTGGACATGATCTTTACCATAAGACATGATATACAGTGGACATGATCTTTACCATAAGACATGATATACAGTGGACATGATCTTTACCATAAGACATGATATAGAGCGGACATGATCTTTACCATAAGACATGATATACAGTGGACATGATCTTTACCATAGGACATGATATAGAGCGGACATGATCTTTACCATAGGACATAATATACAGTGGACATGATCTTTACCATAAGACATGATATACAGTGGACATGATCTTTACCATAAGACATGATATAGAGCAGACATGATCTTTACCATAAGACATGATATACAGTGGACATGATCTTTACCATAGGACATGATATAGAGCGGACATGATCTTTACCATAGGACATGATATAGAGTGGACATGATCTTTACCATAAGACATGATATAGAGTGGACATGATCTTTACCATAGGACATGATATAGAGCGGACATGATCTTTACCATAGGACATGATAATAGAGTGGACATGATCTTTACCATAAGACATGATATACAGTGGACATGATCTTTACCATAAGACATGATATAGAGCGGACATGATCTTTACCATAGGACATGATATACAGCGGACATGATCTTTACCATAGGACATAATATAGAGCGGACATGATCTTTACCATAAGACATGATATAGAGCGGACATGATCTTTACCATAGGACATGATAATAGAGTGGACATGATCTTTACCATAAGACATGATATACAGTGGACATGATCTTTACCATAAGACATGATATAGAGCGGACATGATCTTTACCATAAGACATGATATACAGTGGACATGATCTTTACTATAGGACATGATATAGAGCGGACATGATCTTTACCATAGGACATGATATAGAGTGGACATGATCTTTACCATAAGACATGATATACAGTGGACATGATCTTTACCATAAGACATGATATAGAGCGGACATGATCTTTACCATAAGACATGATATACAGTGGACATGATCTTTACCATAAGACATGATCTACAGTGGACATGATCTTTACCATAGGACATGATATAGAGTGGACATGATCTTTACCATAAGACATGATATAGAGCGGACATGATCTTTACCATAGGACATGATATACAGTGGACATGATCTTTACCATAAGACATGATATAGAGTGGACATGATCTTTACCATAGGACATGATATAGAGTGGACATGATCTTTACCATAGGACATGATATAGAGTGGACATGATCTTTACCATAAGACATGATATACAGTGGACATGATCTTTACCATAAGACATGATATACAGTGGACATGATCTTTACCATAAGACATGATATACAGTGGACATGATCTTTACCATAAGACATGATATACAGTGGACATGATCTTTACCATAAGACATGATATAGAGCGGACATGATCTTTACCATAGGACATGATATACAGTGGACATGATCTTTACCATAGGACATGATATAGAGTGGACATGATCTTTACCATAAGACATGATATAGAGCGGACATGATCTTTACCATAGGACATGATATAGAGCGGACATGATCTTTACCATAAGACATGATATAGAGTGGACATGATCTTTACCATAAGACATGATATAGAGCGGACATGATCTTTACCATAAGACATGATATACAGTGGACATGATCTTTACCATAAGACATGATATAGAGCGGACATGATCTTTACCATAAGACATGATATACAGTGGACATGATCTTTACCATAAGACATGATATACAGCGCGGACATGATCTTTACCAGAGGACATGATATAGAGCGGACATGATCTTTACCATAAGACATGATATACAGTGGACATGATCTTTACCATAAGACATGATATACAGTGGACATGATCTTTACCATAAGACATGATATAGAGCGGACATGATCTTTACCATAAGACATGATATAGAGCGGACATGATCTTTACCATAAGACATGATATACAGTGGACATGATCTTTACCATAGGACATGATATACAGTGGACATGATCTTTACCATAGGACATGATATACAGTGGACATGATCTTTACCATAGGACATAATATACAGTGGACATGATCTTTACCATAAGACATGATATACAGTGGACATGATCTTTACCATAGGACATGATATAGAGCGGACATGATCTTTACCATAGGACATGATATACAGTGGACATGATCTTTACCATAGGACATGATATACAGCGGAAATGATCTTTACCATAGGACATGATATAGAGCGGACATGATCTTAACCATAGGACATGATATACAGTGGACATGATTTTACCATAGGACATGATATACAGTGGACATGATCTTTACCATAGGACATGATATAGAGCGGACATGATCTTTACCATAGGACATGATATAGAGTGGACATGATCTTTACCATAGGACATGATATACAGTGGACATGATCTTTACCATAGGACATGATATAGAGCGGACATGATCTTTACCATAGGACATGATATACAGTGGACATGATCTTTACCATAGGACATGATATACAGTGGACATGATCTTTACCATAGGACATGATATAGAGCGGACATGATCTTTACCATAAGACATGATATACAGCGGACATGATCTTTACCATAGGACATGATATAGAGCGGACATGATCTTTACCATAGGACATGATATAGAGTGGACATGATCTTTACCATAGGACATGATATACAGTGGACATGATCTTTACCATAGGACATGATATACAGTGGACATGATCTTCACCATAAGACATGATATACAGCGGACATGATCTTTACCATAGGACATGATATACAGTGGACATGATCTTCACCATAAGACATGATATACAGCGGACATGATCTTTACCATAGGACATGATATACAGTGGACATGATCTTTACCATAGGACATGATATACAGTGGACATGATCTTTACCATAGGACATGATATACAGTGGACATGATCTTTACCATAGGACATGATATAGAGCGGACATGATCTTTACCATAGGACATGATATACAGCGGACATGATCTTTACCATAAGACATGATATACAGTGGACATGATCTTTACCATAAGACATGATATACAGCGGACATGATCTTTACCATAGGACATGATATAGAGTGGACATGATCTTTACCATAGGACATGATATAGAGTGGACATGATCTTTACCATAGGACATGATATACAGCGGACATGATCTTTACCATAGGACATGATATACAGCGGACATGATCTTTACCATAGGACATGATATACAGTGGACATGATCTTTACCATAAGACATGATATACAGTGGACATGATCTTTACCATAAGACATGATATACAGCGGACATGATCTTTACCATAGGACATGATATACAGTGGACATGATCTTTACCATAAGACATGATATACAGCGGACATGATCTTTACCATAGGACATGATATACAGTGGACATGATCTTTACCATAGGACATGATATACAGTGGACATGATCTTTACCATAAGACATGATATACAGCGGACATGATCTTTACCATAGGACATGATATACAGTGGACATGATCTTTACCATAAGACATGATATACAGCGGACATGATCTTTACCATAGGACATGATATACAGTGGACAGACATGATCTTTACCATAGGACATGATATACAGTGGACATGATCTTTACCATAAGACATGATATACAGCGGACATGATCTTTACCATAGGACATGATATACAGTGGACATGATCTTTACCATAAGACATGATATACAGCGGACATGATCTTTACCATAAGACATGATATAGAGCGGACATGATCTTTACCATAAGACATGATATACAGTGGACATGATCTTTACCATAAGACATGATATACAGTGGACATGATCTTTACCATAAGACATGATATACAGTGGACATGATCTTTACCATAAGACATGATATACAGTGGACATGATCTTTACCATAAGACATGATATACAGTGGACATGATCTTTACCATAAGACATGATATACAGCGGACATGATCTTTACCATAGGACATGATATAGAGCGGACATGATCTTTACCATAGGACATGATATAGAGCGGACATGATCTTTACCATAGGACATGATAATAGAGTGGACATGATCTTTACCATAAGACATGATAATAGAGTGGACATGATCTTTACCATAAGACATGATATACAGCGGACATGATCTTTACCATAGGACATGATATAGAGCGGACATGATCTTTACCATAGGACATGATAATAGAGTGGACATGATCTTTACCATAAGACATGATATACAGTGGACATGATCTTTACCATAAGACATGATATACAGTGGACATGATCTTTACCATAAGACATGATATACAGTGGACATGATCTTTACCATAAGACATGATATACAGCGGACATGATCTTTACCATAGGACATGATATAGAGCGGACATGATCTTTACCATAGGACATGATATAGAGCGGACATGATCTTTACCATAGGACATGATATAGAGCGGACATGATCTTTACCATAGGACATGATAATAGAGTGGACATGATCTTTACCATAAGACATGATATACAGTGGACATGATCTTTACCATAAGACATGATATAGAGCGGACATGATCTTTACCATAGGACATGATATACAGTGGACATGATCTTTACCATAAGACATGATATACAGTGGACATGATCTTCACCATAAGACATGATATACAGTGGACATGATCTTTACCATAGGACATGATATAGAGTGGACATGATCTTTACCATAGGACATGATAATAGAGTGGACATGATCTTTACCATAAGACATGATATACAGTGGACATGATCTTTACCATAGGACATGATATAGAGCGGACATGATCTTTACCATAAGACATGATATACAGTGGACATGATCTTTACCATAAGACATGATATAGAGCGGACATGATCTTTACCATAGGACATGATATAGAGCGGACATGATCTTTACCATAAGACATGATATACAGTGGACATGATCTTTACCATAGGACATGATATAGAGCGGACATGATCTTTACAATAAGACATGATATAGAGCGGACATGATCTTTACCATAAGACATGATATACAGTGGACATGATCTTTACCATAAGACATGATATACAGTGGACATGATCTTTACCATAGGACATGATATAGAGTGGATATGATCTTTACCATAGGACATGATATACAGTGGACATGATCTTTACCATAAGACATGATATAGAGCGGACATGATCTTTACCATAGGACATAATATACAGTGGACATGATCTTTACTATAAGACATGATATACAGTGGACATGATCTTTACCATAGGACATGATATAGAGCGGACATGATCTTTACCATAAAACATGATATACAGTGGACATGATCTTTACCATAGGACATGATATAGAGCGGACATGATCTTTACCATAAAACATGATATACAGTGGACATGATCTTCACTGTTGTGAATGTGACTTTGTCTTCATGTCCGTAATGTCGCAAAACAGTGTTAACGTTGTTTCCCGTATTTTTGACGTTGTGTGATAGTGACGTGAGAGGGAGAGATGTGTTGCCGGATGGACAAGATGGCTGAATGTTTGTACTGTCGGAGTGTATGCCGTGTATCTTGTATTTTATGTAACGTCTGTATATACATATAGTGTGAATAAATCGTGACTGCTATTTTCTACAAAGATGGTGTTAAGTTATAAATTTATGAACGCTCGGAATTCTACGTTTACAACATTGGTGGCAGCGAACAGAAACGGATCTACGCAAACAGATGATTTATATTTTTATACAGACGGAATGCTTTTAAAGAAGGGAGGAAATATGAAATTAAACAATGAAGAAGGACGATACAGAACTTGAATACGAAAATTCGCCATTTTAAAACTGATATTGGAATTAAAACAGATTCGACCACATAATTCACAGAGACGTATTTAATCGGCAAAAGTGGACGGAAATTAATTAAACATTTTTGTTTGGTGTTGGCATCAAGGATAAAATGACAATTTAAGGTGCAAATTTGAAAGAAATCAACATTGTCACGTTTGTCTATAAATAATTGTTGTTTTATGTATGTCTATAACTTATATTTGTCAGCATTTTGATATATATTAACCATGAGCTGGTGTGACTTACCAGAGTTTGACGGTTCTGAACTTTTTGAAGGTTTCTGGATGAAATTTTCTATCTTTGCTGAACGTTTTAATTGGTCATCTAGTGATATGGCTTTTTATTTGGTTACTTCACTGAGAGGTAAAGCTTTAGAATATGTGTCGTATTTACCACACAGAGATCTTTATAATGTATCTGTTTTGTATTCTGCATTGAAAAGTCGATTTGGTGATATTGAGACTGCTCAGATTTGTAGAATGAAATTGAGAAATATAACTATGCTTACAAGTGAAAGCGTTCAAGAGTACGTATGTAGAACTGAGATAAATGTTCGGAAATCGTTCCCTGGTGTGAACGAAGATTTATTAGTGAAGCTGATTACTGAGTATGCTATATATGGATACCCTGATGGTGACATTGGATATAGGGTTCTGACTAAAGAACCGTCAACAGTTTGTGAACTTATCAAAGAAATATTGTGGCAGGAACATTGTAGTAAATTTTTAAAGTCCGTAGAAAAATCGCGTTGCACTGAAGACAGTAACTTTGAGAAACATTTTGAAATAGGCAATACGCATAATATGAATTTCACAGAGCATGATATTCGGAGGAATAAAGTTTCTGAAAATACTGACGTTGATATGCAAAACGACATTAGTTTATATAATAGTAACCAGATATTGGGAAATGAAAATTATACTGTTGGTAAATTGAATGTACGTAATAATTTCGTTTATCCGAGTGAACAGCCTGTTTATTACATCGCTGAGTCATATGAATTGAAACATGAGGAATTTTGTGACGTTATTGAGGCAACTGAATTTGAAGTTGCGAAGGTTTTGGACGAAGAGATAGCTATCTTGGAACTTCCGCGCGTTGAAAAGCAGACAGTGGCTACTGGTGGAACAGAGATTGTTATCGTTAGAAGGGTTGAATTGAAATATGAGGCACTTAATGAAAATGTTGAGGCAACTGAGGTTGCAGTTGCAAAAGTTTCTAAGCTAATGACAACTAACTTTGAGGTAGAGGTAGTTAGCGTCCGAAAATGGACACCCATTGAGCAAAGTGACGTACATTTTGATATTTCTAAAAATTATGATGAAAACAATTATGACAAACCTAGAGTTTCAACATATACTGGATTATCGAGACCAGTATACGGAAAGGACTTCACATATAAAGAACTTGTACGTGGAAATAGGTTCACCCAATTTAGAGATAGTAACATCTATGAAAACAGTTATACACGTGATGTTTGCTCCTGTAGATCGTCAATGTTACCTGAGATGAACTGGAAAACACGAAAACGCAAATTGTCTTCATTATCTTTTATTTCGAGGACGAAATATTCTTGAAAAGAGGGAGTAGTGTTGTGAATGTGACTTTGTCTTCATGTCCGTAATGTCGCAAAACAGTGTTAACGTTGTTTCCCGTATTTTTGACGTTGTGTGATAGTGACGTGAGAGGGAGAGATGTGTTGCCGGATGGACAAGATGGCTGAATGTTTGTACTGTCGGAGTGTATGCCGTGTATCTTGTATTTTATGTAACGTCTGTATATACATATAGTGTGAATAAATCGTGACTGCTATTTTCTACAAAGATGGTGTTAAGTTATAAATTTATGAACGCTCGGAATTCTACGTTTACAACATATGACATGATATACAGTGGACTTGATCTTTACCATAGGACATGATATAGAGCGGACATGATCTTTACCATAGGACATGATATACAGTGGACATGATCTTTACCATAAGACATGATATACAGTGGACATGATCTTTACCATAAGACATGATATACAGTGGACATGATCTTTACCATAAGACATGATATACAGCGGACATGATCTTTACCATAGGACATGATATACAGTGGACATGATCTTTACCATAAGACATGATATAGAGCGGACATGATCTTTACCATAAGACATGATATAGAGCGGACATGATCTTTACCATAGGACATGATATAGAGCGGACATGATCTTTACCATAGGACATGATATACAGTGGACATGATCTTTACCATAAGACATGATATAGAGCGGACATGATCTTTACCATAAGACATGATAATAGAGTGGACATGATCTTTACCATAGGACATGATATAGAGCGGACATGATCTTTACCATAAGACATGATATACAGCGGACATGATCTTTACCATAGGACATGATATAGAGCGGACATGATCTTTACCATAGGACATGATATACAGTGGACATGATCTTTACCATAAGACATGATATACAGTGGACATGATCTTTACCATAGGACATGATAATAGAGTGGACATGATCTTTACCATAGGACATGATATAGAGCGGACATGATCTTTACCATAAGACATGATATACAGTGGACATGATCTTTACCATAGGACATGATATACAGTGGACATGATCTTTACCATAAGACATGATATAGAGCGGACATGATCTTTACCATAAGACATGATATACAGTGGACATGATCTTTACCATAGGACATGATATACAGTGGACATGATCTTTACCATAGGACATGATATAGAGCGGACATGATCTTTACCATAAGACATGATATACAGTGGACATGATCTTTACCATAGGACATGATATACAGCGGACATGATCTTTACCATAAGACATGATATACAGCGGACATGATCTTTACCATAGGACATGATATAGAGTGGACATGATCTTTACCATAGGACATGATATACAGTGGACATGATCTTTACCATAGGACATAATATACAGCGGACATGATCTTTACCATAAGACATGATATAGAGCGGACATGATCTTTACCATAGGACATGATATACAGTGGACATGATCTTTACCATAAGACATGATATACAGTGGACATGATCTTTACCATAAGACATGATATAGAGCGGACATGATCTTTACCATAGGACATAATATACAGTGGACATGATCTTTACCATAGGACATGATATACAGCGGACATGATCTTTACCATAAGAGATGATATAGAGCGGACATGATCTTTACCATAGGACATGATATACAGTGGACATGATCTTTACCATAGGACATAATATACAGTGGACATGATCTTTACCATAAGACATGATATAGAGCGGACATGATCTTTACCATAAGACATGATATACAGCGGACATGATCTTTAGCATAGGACATGATATAGAGCGGACATGATCTTTACCATAGGACATGATATACAGTGGACATGATCTTTACCATAAGACATGATATAGAGCGGACATGATCTTTACCATAGGACATGATAATAGAGTGGACATGATCTTTACCATAGGACATGATATACAGTGGACATGATCTTTACCATAGGACATGATATACAGTGGACATGATCTTTACCATAAGACATGATATACAGTGGACATGATCTTTACCATAGGACATGATATACAGTGGACATGATCTTTACCATAGGACATGATATGGAGTGGACATGATCTTTACCATAAGACATGATATAGAGCGGACATGATCTTTACCATAGGACATGATATACAGTGGACATGATCTTTACCATAAGACATGATATACAGTGGACATGATCTTTACCATAGGACATGATATAGAGTGGACATGATCTTTACCATAGGACATAATATACAGTGGACATGATCTTTACCATAAGACATGATATACAGTGGACATGATCTTTACCATAGGACATGATATAGAGTGGACATGATCTTTACCATAGGACATGATATAGAGCGGACATGATCTTTACCATAGGACATGATATACAGTGGACATGATCTTTACCATAAGACATGATATACAGTGGACATGATCTTTACCATAGGACATGATATAGAGTGGACATGATCTTTACCATAGGACATAATATACAGTGGACATGATCTTTACCATAAGACATGATATACAGTGGACATGATCTTTACCATAAGACATGATATAGAGCGGACATGATCTTTACCATAGGACAGGATATAGAGCGGTCATGATCTTTACCATAAGACATGATATACAGTGGACATGATCTTTACCATAGGACATGATATAGAGTGGACATGATCTTTACCATAGGACATAATATACAGTGGACATGATCTTTACCATAAGACATGATATACAGTGGACATGATCTTTACCATAAGACATGATATACAGTGGACATGATCTTTACCATAAGACATGATATACAGTGGACATGATCTTTACCATAGGACATGATATAGAGCGGACATGATCTTTACCATAAGACATGATATACAGTGGACATGATCTTTACCATAAGACATGATATAGAGCGGACATGATCTTTACCATAGGACATAATATACAGTGGACATGATCTTTACCATAAGACATGATATACAGTGGACATGATCTTTACCATAGGACATGATATAGAGCGGACATGATCTTTACCATAAGACATGATATACAGTGGACATGATCTTCACCATAAGACATGATATACAGTGGACATGATCTTTACCATAGGACATGATATAGAGCGGACATGATCTTTACCATAAGACATGATATACAGTGGACATGATCTTCACCATAAGACATGATATACAGTGGACATGATCTTTACCATAGGACATGATATAGAGCGGACATGATCTTTACCATAGGACATGATATACAGTGGACATGATCTTTACCATAAGACATGATATACAGTTGACATGATCTTTACCATAAGACATGATATACAGTGGACATGATCTTTACCATAAGACATGATATACAGCGGACATGATCTTTACCATAGGACATGATATACAGTGGACATGATCTTTACCATAAGACATGATATAGAGCGGACATGATCTTTACCATAAGACATGATATAGAGCGGACATGATCTTTACCATAGGACATGATATAGAGCGGACATGATCTTTACCATAGGACATAATATACAGTGGACATGATCTTTACCATAGGACATAATATAGAGCGGACATGATCTTTACCATAAGACATGATATACAGCGGACATGATCTTTACCATAGGACATGATATAGAGCGGACATGATCTTTACCATAGGACATGATATACAGTGGACATGATCTTTACCATAAGACATGATATAGAGCGGACATGATCTTTACCATAGGACATGATAATAGAGTGGACATGATCTTTACCATAGGACATGATATAGAGCGGACATGATCTTTACCATAAGACATGATATACAGTGGACATGATCTTTACCATAGGACATGATATACAGTGGACATGATCTTTACCATAAGACATGATATAGAGCGGACATGATCTTTACCATAAGACATGATATACAGTGGACATGATCTTTACCATAGGACATGATATACAGTGGACATGATCTTTACCATAGGACATGATATAGAGCGGACATGATCTTTACCATAAGACATGATATACAGTGGACATGATCTTTACCATAGGACATGATATACAGCGGACATGATCTTTACCATAAGACATGATATACAGCGGACATGATCTTTACCATAGGACATGATATAGAGTGGACATGATCTTTACCATAGGACATGATATACAGTGGACATGATCTTCACCATAGGACATAATATACAGCGGACATGATCTTTACCATAAGACATGATATAGAGCGGACATGATCTTTACCATAAGACATGATATACAGTGGACATGATCTTTACCATAGGACATGATATACAGCGGACATGATCTTTACCATAAGACATGATATACAGCGGACATGATCTTTACCATAGGACATGATATAGAGTGGACATGATCTTTACCATAGGACATGATATACAGTGGACATGATCTTTACCATAGGACATAATATACAGCGGACATGATCTTTACCATAAGACATGATATAGAGCGGACATGATCTTTACCATAGGACATGATATACAGTGGACATGATCTTTACCATAAGACATGATATACAGTGGACATGATCTTTACCATAAGACATGATATAGAGCGGACATGATCTTTACCATAGGACATAATATACAGTGGACATGATCTTTACCATAAGACATGATATAGAGCGGACATGATCTTTACCATAGGACATAATATACAGTGGACATGATCTTTACCATAAGACATGATATACAGCGGACATGATCTTTACCATAAGACATGATATAGAGCGGACATGATCTTTACCATAAGACATGATATACAGTGGACATGATCTTTACCATAGGACATGATATACAGTGGACATGATCTTTACCATAGGACATAATATACAGTGGACATGATCTTTACCATAAGACATGATATACAGTGGACATGATCTTTACCATAGGACATGATATACAGTGGACATGATCTTTACCATAAGACATGATATACAGTGGACATGATCTTTAACATATGACATGATATAGAGCGGACATGATCTTTACCATAAGACATGATATACAGTGGACATGATCTTCACCATAAGACATGATATACAGCGGACATGATCTTTACCATAGGACATGATATAGAGCGGACATGATCTTTACCATAGGACATAATATACAGTGGACATGATCTTTACCATAAGACATGATATACAGTGGACATGATCTTTACCATAAGACATGATAAACAGTGGATATGATCTTTACCATAGGACATGATATAGAGTGGACATGATCTTTACCATAAGACATGATATACAGTGGACATGATCTTTACCATAAGACATGATATAGAGCGGACATGATCTTTACCATAGGACATGATATAGAGCGGACATGATCTTTACCATAAGACATGATATACAGTGGACATGATCTTTACCATAAGACATGATATACAGTGGACATGATCTTTACCATAAGACATGATATACAGTGGACATGATCTTTACCATAAGACATGATATACAGCGGACATGATCTTTACCATAGGACATGATAATAGAGTGGACATGATCTTTACCATAAGACATGATATAGAGCGGACATGATCTTTACCATAAGACATGATATAGAGCAGACATGATCTTTACCATAGGACATGATATAGAGTGGACATGATCTTTACCATAGGACATGATATACAGCGGACATGATCTTTACCATAGGACATGATATACAGTGGACATGATCTTTACCATAGGACATGATATACAGTGGACATGATCTTTACCATAGGACATGATATACAGTGGACATGATCTTTACCATAGGACATGATATAGACATGATCTTTACCATAGGACATGATATAGAGCAGACATGATCTTTACCATAAGACATGATATAGAGTGGACATGATCTTTACCATAAGACATGATATAGAGCGGACATGATCTTTACCATAAGACATGATATAGAGTGGACATGATCTTTACCATAGGACATGATATAGAGCGGACATGATCTTTACCATAGGACATGATATACAGTGGACATGATCTTTACCATAAGACATGATATACAGTGGACATGATCTTTACCATAGGACATGATATACAGTGGACATGATCTTTACCATAGGACATGATATAGAGCGGACATGATCTTTACCATAAGACATGATATACAGTGGACATGATCTTTACCATAGGACATGATATACAGCGGACATGATCTTTACCATAGGACATGATATACAGCGGACATGATCTTTACCATAAGACATGATATAGCGCGGACATGATCTTTACCATAGGACATGATATACAGTGGACATGATCTTTACCATAAGACATGATATACAGTGGACATGATCTTTAACATAGGACATGATATAGAGCGGACATGATCTTTACCATAAGACATGATATACAGTGGACATGATCTTCACCATAAGACATGATATACAGCGGACATGATCTTTACCATAGGACATGATATAGAGCGGACATGATCTTTACCATAGGACATAATATACAGTGGACATGATCTTTACCATAAGACATGATATACAGTGGACATGATCTTTACCATAAGACATGATAAACAGTGGACATGATCTTTACCATAGGACATGATATAGAGTGGACATGATCTTTACCATGAGACATGATATACAGTGGACATGATCTTTACCATAAGACATGATATAGAGCGGACATGATCTTTACCATAGGACATGATATAGAGCGGACATGATCTTTACCATAAGACATGATATACAGTGGACATGATCTTTACCATAAGACATGATATACAGTGGACATGATCTTTACCATAAGACATGATATACAGTGGACATGATCTTTACCATAAGACATGATATACAGCGGACATGATCTTTACCATAGGACATGATAATAGAGTGGACATGATCTTTACCATAAGACATGATATAGAGCGGACATGATCTTTACCATAAGACATGATATAGAGCAGACATGATCTTTACCATAGGACATGATATAGAGTGGACATGATCTTTACCATAGGACATGATATACAGCGGACATGATCTTTACCATAGGACATGATATACAGTGGACATGATCTTTACCATAGGACATGATATACAGTGGACATGATCTTTACCATAGGACATGATATAGAGTGGACATGATCTTTACCATAAGACATGATATAGAGCAGACATGATCTTTACCATAAGACATGATAAAGAGTGGACATGATCTTTACCATAGGACATGATATAGAGCAGACATGATCTTTACCATAAGACATGATATAGAGTGGACATGATCTTTACCATAAGACATGATATAGAGCGGACATGATCTTTACCATAAGACATGATATAGAGTGGACATGATCTTTACCATAGGACATGATATAGAGCGGACATGATCTTTACCATAGGACATGATATACAGTGGACATGATCTTTACCATAAGACATGATATACAGTGGACATGATCTTTACCATAAGACATGATATACAGCGGACATGATCTTTACCATAGGACATGATATACAGTGGACATGATATAGAGCGGACATGATCTTTACCATAAGACATGATATAGAGCGGACATGATCTTTACCATAGGACATGATATAGAGCGGACATGATCTTTACCATAGGACATAATATACAGTGGACATGATCTTTACCATAGGACATGATATACAGTGGACATGATCTTTACCATAAGACATGATATAGAGCGGACATGATCTTTACCATAGGACATGATATACAGTGGACATGATCTTTACCATAAGACATGATATACAGTGGACATGATCTTTACCATAAGACATGATAAAGAGTGGACATGATCTTTACCATAAGACATGATAATAGAGTGGACATGATCTTTACCATAAGACATGATATACAGCGGACATGATCTTTACCATAAGACATGATATAGAGTGGACATGATCTTTACCATAGGACATGATATACAGTGGACATGATCTTTACCATAAGACATGATATAGAGTGGACATGATCTTTACCATAGGACATGATATACAGTGGACATGATCTTTACCATAAGACATGATATACAGTGGACATGATCTTTACCATAAGACATAATATACAGTGGACATGATCTTTACCATAGGACAGGATATAGAGCGGACATGATCTTTACCATAGGACATGATAATAGAGTGGACATGATCTTTACCATAAGACATGATATACAGCGGACATGATCTTTACCATAAGACATGATATAGAGCAGACATGATCTTTACCATAAGACATGATATACAGTGGACATGATCTTTACCATAGGACATGATATACAGCGGACATGATCTTTACCATAGGACATGATATAGAGTGGACATGATCTTTACCATAAGACATGATATAGAGCGGACATGATCTTTACCATAGGACATGATAATAGAGTGGACATGATCTTTACCATAGGACATGATATACAGCGGACATGATCTTTACCATAAGACATGATATAGAGTGGACATGATCTTTACCATAGGACATGATATACAGCGGACATGATCTTTACCATAAGACATGATATAGAGTGGACATGATCTTTACCATAGGACATGATATACAGCGGACATGATCTTTACAATAGGACATAATATACAGCGGACATGATCTTTACCATAAGACATGATATAGAGTGGACATGATCTTTACCATAAGACATGATATACAGTGGACATGATCTTTACCATAGGACATGATATAGAGCGGACATGATCTTTACAATAGGACATAATATACAGTGGACATGATCTTTACCATAAGACATGATATAGAGTGGACATGATCTTTACCATAGGACATGATATACAGCGGACATGATCTTTACAATAGGACATAATATACAGTGGACATGATCTTTACCATAAGACATGATATAGAGTGGACATGATCTTTACCATAAGACATGATATACAGCGGACATGATCTTTACAATAGGACATAATATACAGTGGACATGATCTTTACCATAAGACATGATATAGAGTGGACATGATCTTTACCATAAGACATGATATACAGCGGACATGATCTTTACAATAGGACATAATATACAGCGGACATGATCTTTACCATAAGACATGATATAGAGTGGACATGATCTTTACCATAAGACATGATATACAGTGGACATGATCTTTACCATAAGACATGATATACAGCGGACATGATCTTTACCATAAGACATGATATACAGCGGACATGATCTTTACAATAGGACATGATATACAGTGGACATGATCTTTACCATAAGACATGATATACAGTGGACATGATCTTTACCATAAGACATGATATACAGCGGACATGATCTTTACCATAAGACATGATATACAGTGGACATGATCTTTACCATAAGACATGATATACAGTGGACATGATCTTTACCATAGGACATGATATACAGTGGACATGATCTTTACCATAGGACATGATATACAGTGGACATGATCTTTACCATAGGACATGATATAGAGCGGACATGATCTTTACCATAAGACATGATATACAGTGGACATGATCTTTACCATAGGACATAATATAGAGTGGACATGATCTTTACCATAGGACATAATATAGAGTGGACATGATCTTTACCATAGGACATAATATACAGTGGACATGATCTTTACCATAGGACATGATATAGAGTGGACATGATCTTTACCATAAGACATGATATAGAGTGGACATGATCTTTACCATAGGACATGATATACAGTGGACATGATCTTTACCATAAGACATGATATAGAGCGGACATGATCTTTACCATAAGACATGATATACAGCGGACATGATCTTTACCATAAGACATGATATAGAGCGGACATGATCTTTACCATAAGACATGATATACAGTGGACATGATCTTTACCATAAGACATGATATAGAGCGGACATGATCTTTACCATAAGACATGATATACAGTGGACATGATCTTTACCATAAGACATGATATACAGTGGACATGATCTTTACCATAAGACATGATATACAGTGGACATGATCTTTACCATAAGACATGATATACAGTGGACATGATCTTTACCATAAGACATGATATAGAGCGGACATGATCTTTACCATAAGACATGATATATAGTGGACATGATCTTTACCATAAGACATGATATACAGTGGACATGATCTTTACCATAAGACATGATATACAGCGGACATGATCTTTACCATAGGACATGATAATAGAGTGGACATGATCTTTACCATAAGACATGATATAGAGCGGACATGATCTTTACCATAAGACATGATATAGAGCAGACATGATCTTTACCATAGGACATGATATAGAGTGGACATGATCTTTACCATAGGACATGATATACAGCGGACATGATCTTTACCATAGGACATGATATACAGTGGACATGATCTTTACCATAGGACATGATATACAGTGGACATGATCTTTACCATAAGACATGATATACAGTGGACATGATCTTTACCATAAGACATGATATACAGTGGACATGATCTTTACCATAAGACATGATATACAGTGGACATGATCTTTACCATAAGACATGATATACAGCGGACATGATCTTTACCATAGGACATGATAATAGAGTGGACATGATCTTTACCATAAGACATGATATAGAGCGGACATGATCTTTACCATAAGACATGATATAGAGCAGACATGATCTTTACCATAGGACATGATATAGAGTGGACATGATCTTTACCATAGGACATGATATACAGCGGACATGATCTTTACCATAGGACATGATATACAGTGGACATGATCTTTACCATAGGACATGATATAGAGTGGACATGATCTTTACCATAGGACATGATATACAGCGGACATGATCTTTACCATAGGACATGATATACAGTGGACATGATCTTTACCATAGGACATGATATACAGTGGACATGATCTTTACCATAAGACATGATATACAGTGGACATGATCTTTACCATAAGACATGATATAGAGCGGACATGATCTTTACCATAAGACATGATATACAGTGGACATGATCTTTACCATAAGACATGATATACAGTGGACATGATCTTTACCATAAGACATGATATACAGCGGACATGATCTTTACCATAGGACATGATAATAGAGTGGACATGATCTTTACCATAAGACATGATATAGAGCGGACATGATCTTTACCATAAGACATGATATAGAGCAGACATGATCTTTACCATAGGACATGATATAGAGTGGACATGATCTTTACCATAGGACATGATATACAGCGGACATGATCTTTACCATAGGACATGATATACAGTGGACATGATCTTTACCATAAGACATGATATAGAGCAGACATGATCTTTACCATAGGACATGATATAGAGTGGACATGATCTTTACCATAGGACATGATATACAGTGGACATGATCTTTACCATAGGACATGATATACAGTGGACATGATCTTTACCATAAGACATGATATACAGTGGACATGATCTTTACCATAGGACATGATATACAGTGGACATGATCTTTACCATAGGACATAATATACAGTGGACATGATCTTTACCATAAGACATGATATACAGTGGACATGATCTTTACCATAAGACATGATATAGAGCGGACATGATCTTTACCATAGGACATGATATAGAGCGGACATGATCTTTACCATAAGACATGATATACAGTGGACATGATCTTTACCATAAGACATAATATACAGTGGACATGATCTTTACCATAAGACATGATATAGAGCGGACATGATCTTTACCATAGGACATGATATACAGTGGACATGATCTTTACCATAGGACATGATATATAGTGGACATGATCTTTACCATAAGACATGATATAGAGCGGACATGATCTTTACCATAGGACATGATATAGAGCGGACATGATCTTTACCATAAGACATGATATACAGTGGACATGATCTTCACCATAAGACATGATATACAGCGGACATGATCTTTACCATAAGACATGATATAGAGCGGACATGATCTTTACCATAAGACATGATATAGAGCGGACATGATCTTTACCATAAGACATGGGGTTGTCAACTGAAACTAGTTTTGACCTTGAATTTTGACCTAGAAACTTGAACATACATTAGGACACACACCCTGGTGTGGGTTAATATACATGTCAAGTATAAAATTTTAAATCATTAGATTCTCAAGATATAGAGCAAACATGATCTTTACCTTTAGAATATGGGGTTGTCAACTGAAACCAAAAATTTTTACCTTGTCCTTTGACCTATGAATTTGTACATACAATATGCACCCCCTGGTTTTGGTTCATATATATATACGTTTGAACTTCTATATACATATGAACATATTGTAAAGTATAAAGTATGAAATCATAACTTTCCGTTAGATATAGAGTGGACAAAATTTGTTATGTATGGATGGACATACTGATAACTTTGGGGCCCTAATTAAGATTTCTTATTCTTCAAAACAAAACATATTGCCCAGTAAATATCCATCATACATGTAAATAAAACTATATTTTTAAATCAATATCATTTCAGTCTTTTCAATTCAATATTTTATTGCCATATAAACTTTACAGTTTGTGACATATAACAAAACAAATTAAGACAATAACTAAGTAACTCAATATATATATTGACTCTTAAAATTCAAGTCTATCTAAAAATGAGGGTACTTTTTTTTAAAATGAGGGTACTTTTTATATGGCCTTCCAAATACCGTTTCGATCCCTAACATCACTGAAGAGACATTTATTGTCGAAATCCGGATCTGGTGTACTAAAAAAATATTGACACCGTATGTTTGTGGCATAACATCTAGGCCACAAGTTAAATTTTTTTTCTGTTTAGTATTAAATTTATATTAAGATCCATTTTGTTACATCTTGTGATCAATTTTATTTGGTAATCGCCAATGGCAGTCAGCAGGGAGAACATCATATATATACAGGTTCAAGTTAATATTAAAGGGTCCCCCTTCCTCATTTCTACATAATAAATATTTACCAGATTTTTTAATAAAATGTTTAACAAGAGAACTAACTCCTTTTGGTGTAACATAGTGGACTGTATCCCCAGCACTTCTGTCTCCTTCTATTGAGCCAATCAAAGGTGCCAGTAAACCATTGGAAACAAGCTCATCATGGAATCTTCAAAATTATAAATGTATAAAATTAAAGCTAAGACAACTGCTAGAAACATCTACTTCATTATTTTACTCAACTTTTTTTGTGTGCAGTGTATAGAAGTCAATGGTGACCAAAAATGAATTTTATATTTGAATGTGGTCACCACTGTTAAACCTCTTGCCTTTTCTAAATATAAAACCTAGTTTGCTATTTGAAGTTATACATATACATGCAAAGTGTGCATAATTTGGTGTGTAAATAATAATCACCAAACAAAATCAGAGTAATTTATAGTTCATAAGAAAAATTTAACGGTACCATTATAATTGTTCTATATCTATCTTTAAATAATACAAACTCTTGTATTATTGGCTTCAATAATCTTAAACAGTTTAGATGTACATTACCTGCTATATATGTTTAAATTATTATATGTCATAAAGACAAACATTTTACATTACTAAAAGTTCATGAGTTATTTGAATCTGATTTTGTTATATTTTCTACTCTCTTTTTGTTTTTTATCTACATTACTACTAGGGAGTGTTGAACAACCCTGACTACCCATGCAGGTCACTCACGGTCAGGATTATCTACAGTGATATGATGAGACTTATATGCATTACAGTTCTTACGTCTTGTGTTTTATCTGATAGTCTTTAGCAACAGAGATATACTGAGCTCCTAAATCAACAGTGGATGCTTCTACTTCACTACTACGACTTGTTGACATTCTCCCTCCTGTAATGTAAATATAAATTAATGTGTAACTATCTAGATCTCAAAAATATCTCATCTCAAGCGATTAAAGTTCTAAAGGAAAAGGAAGAAAACAGTGTATCAATTCATGACACACAATCACTTCATGCAGAAAAAATTATGAAAATAAACAAAATTTGACAAGTGATATGGACAGGAATATAACATATTTAATGCTATATATGGCGAAACATGAACTAATATAGGCCATTTGCATTGTTTTCTTCTAAAGTTACATATCTATTTTGCCGAAATACTTTTTTCCTCATGTAAGTTATGGCATTAGTGGGTTAAAATGTCAATTACTGATGACGAAAATGATTGAAAACACTGTTGTGAACACCCAGTCGACTAGATGTAGCCTTTTGTGGTTGTGGAAGTGAGATTTTTCCTAGATTTTGCTGGGTAGCTCAAGTCCTGAATACCCAAATAAAAATCCATATTTTCCTTTGAATAATTGCTATTCTAAATAGTGAGAGTTGATAATTTACCTGTTCCTCTGGATTTGTCTATTATCACGATTTCTGAGCTGGTATGGTCAAATTTCAAAAGTGCAGCCGACAGTGCACCTGTCATGCCTGCTCCAGCTATGACAATTCGCTCAAAAGTGTTGGCCAACATTTCTAAATTAATTTGTTTCTAACAGTTCTTCAACACGTATGAAATTCACTGTTCTTCACATAATTTAGGTCATTTGATCAATTTGATTACATAAGGGGATGTGATGGTTTGGGGAGTGAAACTAAAAACGATGTGACAGAACAAGGTATGATTGTATGTTCTGTATCTTCCTCCTTAAGTAAGAGCACCACCATGGGTTATGGTGTAAAGGAGGTCATTTAACACTGTATCAGTACAGATTTAATGTGAGCATTTGCATTTACCCAGACATTACTACCAGAAAGTTAACCTTCCCCAAATACAATAATTATAATGCAATAAAACATACCTTAATAATCTATACAGGAAGTTTTATCTAGCTCTAATTGTATAGTTTTATTGTTGATATTCACCCCATATGTACCAAATGTTAGAATATGATTATTTATATCACCAAACTTTCTTGGTATTCCTAATACTAGGAAGATTTAGTATACTAGACGACAAAATTATATTAAATATTTCACAGTGATATCTTACCACTAGCTTAATGTAAACTTGTTTATTTACTTTTGACATTAGATATTTATCCCTAACAACTTTATTGATTATGTTGTATATGCATTCAGGTATTGCATCTCAAAATTATACGTTCATAGTGTGTTAATTTACTTTTTTATTTATTTAGTTAAGCCTTCCAATTGATATTTTATAGTGTTTTTCTATGTTGTGATGTTATACTATTGTCTCAGTGAAAGGGAGAAGGTTTGGTACCATTAAAGTGTTTAATCCCGCTGCAAATGTTTGCACCTGTCCTAAGTCAGGAATCTGATGTACAGTAGTTGTCGTTTGTTTGTGTTTCTTTTTATATAGACTAGACCCTTGGTTTTCCTGTTTGAATGGTTTTACACTTGTAATTTTGGGGCCCTTTATAGCTTGTTGTTTGGTGTGAGCCAATGCTCAGTGTTGAAGGTCGTACCTTGACCTATAATGGTTTACTTTTATAAATTGTTATTTGGATGGAGAGTTGTCTCATTGGCACTCATACCACATGTTCCTATACCTATAAACACACAAATTCACCTGATGCCTAGACAATGAATGGGAAACCTGAACGTACATACTTGGAATTCAACCCAATTCCGAAAAATACCCAGCTGTTTACTTGGTATTGGAAAGCTGAAAATCCTACAATTAAGGATTTCAAAAAGAAACTACCAAATCATATGGAGAACAGGTAAAACCCTCAGACATCAAATAAATTGGTCTAATAGTTTCCCACATGGAAACTAATAATGAATTCCATCTAACCACCTGTCTTAAACAATCCTGAAAATATGTGCAAAAACTTTCAACAACAAAAAATTAATCCAAAACATAAAATATACCATGTAAGAATAATAACCTATTTGACAAAACAATTTCAATGATGTTAAAGGATTCTCTCTGCCAAAATGTTCACGTCCACTCTCATTGGCATGCAATTCTCTGATCATCCAACTCCCCACTGACCAGTACACGGCATAGAACAAAAAGTCATATTTTTTTAAGCTTATTTGTAGCTAAATTTTCGAATAAGGATTAATTGACCAATACAACAATGAATCGTAGTTGAAACATTGACTAAATAGGAATTATACCTTTTTAATTAATGTTTTATTCATGTAGTCACATAGAGCATACTATTGATTTTTCCACAAAAATTAAGGAAAACAAGTAAATTTACATTTTTTCTTATTGGAAACAAAGCACATCTTTCAGCTAGAAAGATATTTTAGAAAATTATTTATTGTAACATTTCTTTTTATATCTGATTTAATATTTAGTTTGTAAAAGCCCTATGTTTGATAGAAATCTCAATTTCTTCACCAAAATCTCTTCTTTAGGTCTATTTGATAGGTTATAATATAAATATAAAGTCTCATTCACTGCAAAACTGCAAATACTGCCAAAATCATTGACAAGAAGATCCAGAGAGCCTGAATCCCTCATCCGGTAAACAAATTGCCATTTTGCCATCTACAAATTAATATTTTCCGTTAAATGCAATCAGTGACGTTTGCTCACTTGAAGATCTTGTTTAGGGTCATTTTATATATTTTGTATTGGATAATGATCAACCACCATACCCAACATACATTGATCAACATGGCTGATGCTTGTTAAACTACAAAATGTCTGATAGTTATGGTGAATCTTGTCAGTGACAGCCTTTACTTCTACTGGTTGTAATCTACCAGTAGAAACAGCTTTGCCTGTTGATAAATTATGTTCATCTCCAGTTTTAAAAACCACACATGTATGATATGGTCAACTGGAGATTTTATCATTCTTTTATGAAGAGCACATGATGAGTCATGACTGATATAATTGATAAAGAATAACAAAGGTTCAATTTCATAATTTTAATTCAATAATCATTAAAAATAAATTATCACAAGTAAGCACATTTATATAACAACATAAGTTTTCCATATAAAATAAATCCCTCACAAATAAACCACATTATTGAAATAAAGTTGAAATTCATTTCAAATAGTTATATATACCGACAGAAAGATAATTCCCTGGTAGTAAAAATTTGTTTCAGCACTATTTGTTTGAAGTATACTGAATGCATTATTATAATATATTATAGCAATTCATGCCTAGGGTACAAAATCTTCCTAATTTTCAACAGTAGTTATTTTGAAGAAGTTAGTTGATGTGTCAACTCTGCCATTCACTAACAAAACATAACACCAAATCAGCTGTGTGAATGAACGGCCATTCACAAACTTACTCAATATATAGTCCACTTTGTGATTGAAAGGAATAAAATTTGAAAAAGAAAAAACTGTCCCACTGAATATGTCTAGATAAAAATTTCATCAACACTTCTACTATCAAATGGCTTTTCACAACACTGATTACCTATGAGGGTTTCACAGTCTGTCATCAACATTTGCAAAAATATTTAACACAAAGGAATTCATACTTTTGACATCATGAAATGGTATTACATCATATTAACCTTTAGGTTTCCATGAAACTCACCAAAAAGTAAGACTTTACATACAACTTTTGTACAGTAAATAAATATTCCTATATCATTATGTAGGTATAGACAATTTCAAATATGGGACACAAAAGGACACAAAATTGAGAATATGGTTTAGGCAGGAAAATAAATTCTCTTTAAATACTTAATTCATTTGTGGTTACAGCAAAAGCACTAATGTGTGTAGTAAATGTAAAGGATGAAAGTTCACTTATTTGTTATTTGAATAATAATTCCATAATATCTACAGTTAATTCAAATTCAACCTGGTTATATTACTTGTAGGGGTACCTTTCCCCCCCCATAGCTTGACAAGGTGATAATGACAACAATTTACAACAAGAAGTAAACACAGTTATCATATTGAACTTGGATACTGTGTTCTTTAGACCACAGTTATATAAGTAATAATTAGTAAATATACAAGAGATATGTGATTATCAATATTTTCAGAGACAGTTTCTTTAAATATTACTGTAAGCAGTGAAAAAAATCATACTTAAGTATTAAAAACAAAATACCCCATTATAAACATATACATGCATTTATATTCGTCAAATTAATAACCTCACTTAAAAAATTATATATATCACTTGAACAGGTAGTACTTGTTAAAAATACCTGTACTATGAGTTTCATGCTCAACAACAACGATATAAAATTAGGTTTCCTGCTAAACAATTAATTCCTATATCTAATGCACACTTAGGCTACAAACTTGTATTTCAGATAAGGTTCTTGATTCTCCCTTAGTATTCATTTTATAGTTAGGGATACAGATATTTCATTTTATGTTCAAGAGTACATATAGTCTGTTACGAAATAGGTGTCAATCCAACAATTTAAATCATTTACAAATCGTATAAGTCTGGGAATAAAAGCTTCACTATATTATATGTAACACAAACAACAAATACATTTTTGAAGTTAGACTTCACAGATATCACAGTATATTTTGCTTGAAATATTCAAGTCTTTTACCACACAATAGAGTGTTTTTATTGATGAATTTTCTTTCCAAAAGGCTGTACTATAAAGCCAACTGTATGACTGAAAGTAGAATGTGTCTATTTATGGATCAGATTATAATTCAAATGGAATTAGCAATCCCTCATTTAGGTTAATGGATACCAATGGAATTTGTTTTCTCCCAATTTATATACACTTCCTCTGATGAAAACAGTTAAAGACTACTATTTCACTGGCTAGTTACTGAATGGAATTATTGGTCCACCATTTATGAAATGATAAACATGCCCACATTATTGCAACACATGCCCATGTTATTGTACTTTGCCTGGAATTCATTTGGCCAACAGATGATCAATCTGGAAAATAATTAAAAAAATCATTAAAAGATTCAAATGGTCATTGTATCTGACAAAATATAATTAATTGCTTAAGAATTGCCAGATGATAATAAAATACAGCGTAATAAGGGTTTTAAGAACAAAAAGACTTAAAGCATTGTATACTCGTCAAAAAAGATTAAGTCTGATATCCTATGGTTGAGAATCACTATAGATTTGCATAAAGGTCATTTACATTTCTTTGCTGTTTTTAAGTTTTTGGTTTATGTAATTGAGAGTCAGATCAACATTTTTCAAGTGAGGAATCCTGCATAAAGAAAAATTTGCAGGTCTACTGAATTTGGAACTTTTTATCGCTTGTTTTCAATAGAAGAAATAGGGTTTCTGTATCAAGCATTGTTTTCTGCTAAACTGAAGGAGTGTGGTTGTAATATGAATCTTGATAGCCTGTTAACTAAACATTGTATGGAAACTAACTTAAATCATGGTGGGTAACAATTGTAAGCTGAAAGTTTAAACACCATCAATTGAGAAGCACTGTCACAGTATAAACTATATGCTGGTTTTTGTGAATCCGTGATAAGTTTGAAATTCATTCACATCAACAGCAGTTGTGTATTTTGTTTGGTATCAAATTTTACCTTTTTAACATATGATATTGACTTGTACTATAAAAATTCGTAAGGGTTCCACAGAACCCAGTGTCTCGCCTACTTTTGCTGTTAATCGCAGACTCAACAAAAATGAGGAAAAACATCATTAAAAATTTCCCTCTCGATACTGTCTTTTGATTGAAAGAAGCTTCCAAGTTTGGTAAAAAATCCAGGATAGTTTATGAATCTAATAAATGTTTTATAAACTTTAACTGCAGACTGTATGCAATGTTAACTGGAAGAAAAACTAAGTCCATTTATAAGTAAAATACGGAAAAAGTGATTTTTTTTTTCACAAAATTTACTTCTGAATAATATCTTATGATCAGAAACAAGCTTTTGTCTAAGTTTGGTAGAAATCCAGGATAGTTTAAGAACATTATAAAAATTTTAAAAACTTAAACCACAGAGTGAATGTTTTGTTTCTGGCAAAAAAACTAAGTCCATTTATAAGTAAAATACGGAAAAGTGGAAATTCATTTTTACAAAATTTTCTTCTTGATACTATCTTATGATCATAAACCAGCTTCTGTCCATGTTTGTTACAAATCAAGGATAGTTTATGAAAGTTATTAAAATTTTAAAAACTTTAACCACAGAGTGAATGTAATGTTTCCTCGCAGAAAAACTAAGTCCATTTATAAGTAAAATACGGAGAAAATGGAATTTTATTTTTACAAAATTTACTTCTGGATACTTTCTTATGATCATAAACAAGCTTCTGTCCAAGTTTAATAAAAATTCAGTATAGTTTAAGAAAGTTATTAAAATTTCAAAAACTTTAACCACAGAGTGAATATTTGTGGCCGCCGCCGCCGCCACCGACGGAATGTAGGATTGCTTAGTCTCGCTTTTTCGACTAAAGTCGAAGGCTTGACAAAAATGATAAAGGCAATATTTATTCAAAAACTTTAACAAATATGACTGTCATCTAATGCTCTATATGAGAATTTTAGGGAGTTTGAGTTAGATGTTTCTTCATTCTAAATTCAAACTTTAAATCTTTACCTGCATCTTATACATTTCTTTAACATCATTTAAGTCTAATCTTAATTCATCAGCTTCTTCTACCTTCTCTCCATACATCTGTAATATGGCATTGTACCTCTGGTTCAGTTCCTGAAAATAAAGAAGAAAAGTGTTATAGTTCTCCATAAATCTGTAGCATATTTCATGAGGCTCTATTTATTGGATAACATTGTTGTAAGATTGGTAGGCTATAATCAAGTAAATCCTGTGATCACCATACATAATACGAATTTCTTTGTAGTATTCATCATACAAAAATACTTCTTTACCACTATTTTCTCACTTTTGGAAAAACACGAAAAGCATCATCTTTAGTCAGTGGGTCTTTAGCTATAATTCCAATAGGACTCGCTATAACAAAACAATACTATGTGTCCATAAGCCTCATTCTCATTATGACATTTGCATGCCCAATAAACATAAAAATCTGGGTGGAAACTATAAACTGACATATATTCAAAAAGATCACATTGTTGAAATTACCACAACTGCATTATCAATTACCATAATAAAAGAATACTTAAACCAGATGTAAAATTGGTTGACTCACACATCTGAAATACTACTAATAATGCCCCCTTATATTGAAAGCCAGGCATAAATAATGTAGAATCTGGTTTCAAACAACTAGTGCATAAACAATATTGGATTTAACCTGTGCATTCTATTCATAGTTTTGACAACAACATTGTTTATCAGCAGAACACCTAAAACAAGACTGAAATTAAGATGTCATAATCATTTGTTGATAATTGGTACAATCATAAATGAGGAAAAAATATTTCAACTTTACATGTACCTTGAATTGATTCTGTAATTGTGGTAACTCTTCGACTTTTTCTTCTAGTGCTTCATTTTGATTGGTTAAATTAACAAGTTCTCTTGCCATTGATTCTCTCGTTCTTTCTAGTTGCTGAATATCACTCTGTAAAATAGTAATACAATATTGCACAATCAAATTGGATTTGAAAAATACCATTTTTCGCTTGAATATTACATAAGTTATACATGTTGTATGAAAATTCAAATCAAAATAGCCATCACATACTCAACATATATTCATGATATCCATTAAACTATTGGTGTTAATTTTGTTTCTCTTTGTTTTATATATTCTTAGCTAAAATATCTCAGTTGCTAACTACAAAAGTTTAGACCGGTTCATTTTTACCCACTAATATTTAATAATCTAATGCTAAATCATCCTGTTCTACACTCTATTGTTGGTGGTTGTAGAGGTTCTACTCACTTGAAGCTCAGCTATTTCTCTCTGTCAGATAAGCCAAATTTCTATCTCAATTCTATTTGAGCTATTCTACATAAGATATTTTCAGTTGACACTTATATTTAGACTTGTTAGTAAAGAAGCTATTTTTGTGCTCTTCAAGATTTCTACTGACTTGAGTCCAAGATGTTTCTCTCTCCTAAAGTTTCAGTTAATACTAAATTTGATACTTGTTTGAAGCAAAGCTCTTTGAGACAAAATTCAGACAAAATTTTCTACTCACTTGTAACTGTGCTATTTCACCCTGTCTGAGTTTCAGTTGAGACTGTAGATTTTCTACTCACTTGTAACTGAGTTATCTCTCCCTCTCTGAGTTTCAGTTGAGACTAGATTTTTTTACTCACTTGTAACTGAGCTATTTCACCCTCTCTGAGTTTCAGTTGAGACTTGATTTTCTACTCACCTGTAACTGAGCTATTTCTTTTTCTACTCACTTGTAACTGAGCTATTTCTCCCTCTCTGAGTTTCAGTTGAGACTGTAGATTTTCTACTCACCTGTAACTGAGCTATTTCACCCTCTCTGAGTTTCAGTTGAGACTGTAGATTTTCTACTCACTTGTAACTGAATTATTTCACCCTCTCTGAGTTTCAGTTGAGACTGTAGATTTTCTAGTAGATTAGCAGCACCACTTTTTCTTAGGCTGTCATACAAGCTGGTTTTTGGCGTGCCTAACATGAAGTGTTTATCTATATCATCCTATAGAAATAGAAAATAAAGTTAATGTATAACAGTTACATCCTACCTTATGCTTTCAATATTGATTGTCTGATTTTTCTACTCAGAACTTTTATTTTCAATTTCGCCTCCAGATAAGCAACTTAACATCAAGCTGAAGAACAAATATTATATCAGTCCCTTCAATATATAGGAGCAGAGAAAACTTCAAAGAAATATTTGGTGAAAGACTGTTTTTCAGATTGACTGATTTAGGCCAGAGGTTACTAGAACTGCTCCACCCCTTCATCTTTGTTTACTTTAGCCAAGACAATAATCAATAAGTGTATGTGATTAGTCCCAAGGATTTCCAAATATTAAAAGAATTGATTGGTGGATAGCAGAAATCATGACTAGACAAGCAAACAATAAAATAAAGCAACAGACAATGATTCAATGACATAGAAACAATATTTTTTTGTAGCATTATAATGTACAAACCTCTGTGAATGAGGCCAACATAACATTGGGTGGCTCTGACATACTACTGACACTTTCAGCTCTAGATATCGAGACAGGGGAATGTGTAGAGGACCGTGACTGAGGTCTCTGTAGATCTCTTTCCTGTAAAAGAAATGCATGTTTTAATTAATGTAAGCAGAGCATTTTGCAATATAATTAAGTCTCGCTTGGCATGTAGATGAACCAATGAAAATATTTCAATTCAAAGGCATTTGGATGATGTTTTTTTTTAAACATGCAATTAGTTTATATCAACTAAATATACTATATTTTTAATTATAATTTCTTAATGATTTTCAAATCTTTCAATCTTCCCCTAAATTAGAGAAATCATTTGTTCATACCAATTGAGTTATCTGCTCTTGGGCTAAATAGAACTTTTTCTTTTCCTGTTCACACTTAGTTTTCTCCATGTCAAGCTGTGTTTCTAAAAATACCTGAAATCAAACAAAGATTCTAATACAGTATTTGTAGAAACAAATGTTTTATAAAATTAATAAAATAATTTAGGAAAATGTGGTATTTTTTCTCATAAAACATGCATATATCAATTAAAGCCTAAATGATGTAAATGTGAATTCCCACAAATCAATAGGTAATCAAGGCAATTTTCCACACTTCCAATTTCACAAATAACTTTTTAAATGAAAGATGTTTAGAAGATGATTTCTTTATTACCATGGTTGTAGATGGTAATGCTGTGGTTCCCTTCTGTATATTTTATTTAATCCGTTATCTTTGTAATGAGTATCTAACATGTGGACTTGTTTAATGGTGAGTCTAGTCTACCTTTTTAATGATCTATAAAGTATCCATTTTAATTTCTGATTTGGATAATTGTTCTTTTTAAATCTAAAGGTAATTACTCGTACCTTCTCCTTTCTGATTTCAGCCATATCTCGAGATGCTTGTTGTCTAAAAGCCTCCAGCTGTGCTGCTTCACTGAAATACATTAACAATTCTTTAAATTTTCTAAATTTCATAAAAAAAAAATAGATCTTTTTTTTTTATCTAAAACCTCACCTTGTTTATATGCAAATAAATCTTCATTTTTCAACAGCGTTTAAAACTATCTTGCTTAGTGTTAAATGATGATTATTTCGCTATGCAATATAATGATATATAGACAACAAAATGGCCAAAAGAAAAGGCAATATTTAACAAAACTTTAAACACAAAAACATGGCGTAGCTAATATCATGTGAAAACTCTTGTGATGTTACATAATGGTACAACTAATGAAACCTTGTTCACAGACAGCTGTTACAAATTGAGATATGGTCAATAAAGTCACAACTATGAATGCAAAACTCTAGAAGTGAAGTCTTGATCTAATGATTGTTGGAATCTTATTTAAATGTAAAATAAATCATTTTACAATTTAATTTACCTATTTTTAGCATCCTCAAGTACTTGTACTTTAGATTTCAGAATTTCTTGCTGAGCATTTAATTGAGATTTATCTTGTCTCAAATGACTGTTCTGAGATTCAAGGGTGGCAACCTGTGTATTTATATCCATGAGTTTCTCACTAGCAGATCTCTCTCGTTCTGTCACCATGGCTAATTGTGTTTGTGCTTCATCTGTCAATACAAAATATATTCAATTGTCATGTATAAAATTAAACTTTTGATGTTATTACTTACAACGAATATAAACCCAAGCAGTAAACTTATTCAAATACAGTTTGATAAGTTATTTTAAAAGAAATGAAGTAAAATACAACACAGAATTATCAAAAACATTCTGTTTCATCAGCTATCCTACCACATCTAATTTTTATATTAGGAAGCAGACAGAATGACTTGAACAATAAAGAAAACTCAGCTTTCTCGTCGGTTCTGATTTGTGGATGAACAGTTATCTTGTAAGTTTAGAATTAAATATTTTAATATTTTTCACTTGGATTCTTTCCCACACTTTATATGTATGAGAACAAGTACATATTATATCTTACATAATCTATCAGAGAGATTTTTCTCCACTTTTTCCCAGGATGCTGATTGTTGTGCAAATGTTGACTGAAGATTTTCTATCTGTCGTAACAATGGACGAGTAGCTGTAATTCAGGGAAAAGTAAATTAAAAAGGTTATAATTTATTGTGATTTGAACACACAATAGAAGTATGGGATCTTGTTTCTTTACAACAATTATTCAATAAAATGTTTTTGTTTACTAAAATACATCATCATAAGCAGTTCTTCATGAATGCCCTAACATTCATAAAAGTGTGACTTAGGAGGTAAAGCCTCATAATCGTATTAACTGAATAGCATAACAAAATAACAGCACAACATATAACAAATACTTCATCATACCCATATCTTATCAGAAAAATAAGCATTTAAGATTTTAAATTAAATTACTGAAGTCTGTCTTTTAAAGGGGAAAGAGCTTCATATAATACATGATATGAAATGTGTAGATCCTGAAATATTTGTTTACAAAACAATTATGGTGTATTGAAAATTAAATAATCATTTGAAATGGAATTACAGCCAACATTAGAAAAGTAGAATTTATTGCATTATAACATTCCTAACAGGCAAAATAAAAATTAAATTTTGAAAAACACTGAACTTACCTGAAGTAACATTTTGACTTAAATCTTGATTTCTAGCTTCATCCTCTTGTAGTTGCTGTAAAAAACAACATTAAAGATAAATGATCAGAAAAATCTTACTTACTCTGTGAATATATATATTTGTAGGAAAAGTGGGATGGTCTACGCTAAAGTACAATGGTGTCTCACGCTAAAGTATGATGGTTATTTTTTTGCTAAAGTACGACTGTATAGCATGCTAAAGTGCGATGGAACAATAAGGTAATGTTTAAGGGCTAAAACATTAAAGTACATAGATGTTAAAGACAAGTCTTTTTACAAAAGCTAGTATGCTAAGGTATAACATATGATGTGATATGATTTACTGGTAAGCTTAATTGTATCTAAATTTAGAGGTTTGGCCATGTTATAAAGCCGGTAAATAATGTGATATTTCAAACTTTAATTTAGTTCGAGAAACAGTGGTGTTCGCCAAGCTTAACCCTTTTCGTAGCAAGTACAAATACATGTTATAATTTCCTACAATGAACAAACTGATGTTTTAATCCATAATTTATAATTTTCGCTTGAAAAAAAGGACCTTTATTTTACCAACGTTCCTTTTCAATAAAAGCGACAATATTTTAACGGGGACCGTGAAGTGAACTGCAACACAGGCAATGATTTTTTTAAATCTGTTTGTTCGCTTCCAATAAAGGCAAGATACAGGATATTTATGCGAATACTTTTTTGTATCTAAAAAGTAAAATGGTCGACTACAGGATACAAGTTCTTTTTCCAGCATAAAACAAACACATTTGCTTCAGAGGACAAATCATGGTTAAGTTTTGATTTTAATTAAGTCATTGAATGCTGGTTTATTTAAAAGTTGTTAATCAATACTTGTAATAAATCTTCAGGAGAGTTCATTTTTAGTTTGTATAAACGAATGTTAATTAACGTCATAATACAACTACGTTTCTTACGTCTATACTTTCTCGTACAATTGCACTTTAGCGTTAGAGTCATCGCACTTTAGCGTAGACCATCGCACTTTAGCGAGACCATTGAACTTTAGCCTCCCCATTGCACTTTAGAGTCCTACATATTAATTTACAAAATCAATGAAGATAAGAAAATACTTAAGTTTAATAAATTACTTACCACTTGTAAATCTGATATTTCTTGGCGCAGCATGTCTTCTCTACGATTATGTTCTTTCTCCATACGCTGCATACTCAGTCGTAAATCTTCTATCTGAAATCAAAAAGGATAAATTAGCTTTAAACATTATTTTGCACATCAAAAATGTTAGAAAAGTAGGTAGGAGGTAAAGGACTGTTTTTGTTTTTTTTTCAGTTTTGCTAAATAAGAATTTTTCGTTTTAGCATTAAATTTTTTTTCTTTCTTAGAAGCACCAAGTTTATTGATGTGCAGTGAGATTTGCTTCCCAGATAATAAATTGTTTTGAAACAGCATATACCTGTATGATTAATGTTTCTCTTTCTTGTTTAAAGCTAACTTGTTCTCTCTCTAATTGAGCCTTGAGTTCTTCACGTATCTGCATTTCCTGACTGAGAGCAGCAGCCTGGGCCTGATTATCTAAGGCAGCTTTAGATTTATTCAGCTCTGCTATCTCTCTATAATTCAAATTAATTTATAAGCATATACATATCTGTATCTATGGATACATATACACAAAAAGAGTGACAATATTAAATCTGGAGTTCCTGAAGCTGTCATACTTTTAGACATAACATTATATCTTTAAGCTTCCAGAATTAAAAAAAAACTATCCTTGGATCAGGATAGAACTCAAATCAAAACAGAAAACGAGATGTTAAGTTCATAGAAAAGAACTGAAACTATATACATGTATATTACGGATTACAAATGTGTCGAGGTTTTTGATTGGATAACAACACAGAGATGTCAGTATATATTCAGGAAACTGCCGGGGTATATACGACGTTTTTATCCCCAATTGGAACCTCAAAAACGTCATCATAACACCGGTTACTATGTGACGTAGTCAAAAGCTATCAGACTGTCAGAGGCTCACAGAGGGAACATAATGACGTGCTTCAGTCAATGATACATTTTTGATACAAAATCACGCATTTTACACTTTTAATACTTAAATTTAATGTTAAAAGTGTTATTATAAATTATTACATACACGATAAAATTATGTTCACAGCAAATTAGAAAATCCTTCACGTATGCCGAACATATCAGGTTGGGTTTTTCAATATATATGTGTTGTCAACAAATACCTGCACTGGAAAATAACATTAAGTCAGGGGTAATCCGTAATATATGTGTAATTCAGGTCTCAGAAAGGGTATATACTGTGACATTCCCGGCTTAGGGCTTATATCCCCTTCGCCTTCGGCTCAGGGGATATAAACTCTAAGCCGGGAATGTCACAGTATATACCCTGTCTGAGACCTGAATAACATATAATGTTACCTCTTTGGTTACTATGTTACACTTAATAATAAACAAAACAAATAGAAAGTTGGCACAGTTAGCATATGCCCTGTGAATAGCTCAATGACAATTTTTTTAAATTCAATTAAAGCCAACAGTCTTGATAATTCTTAGACAAATATTGGAATGTCTAAAAGGACAAAAACAACTCTAGATACATGTAGACTGGGTTTATTTTGAGATAAAAAATGAAATTCCAAAGCAAGTTCAAGTTATTTTCACAGGAACCTGTCTATTTCCAAACAATAAAGAAGATAACATACTTGTATGAGTTATCTAAAGCTGCTTGTAGTCCTCTGACTCTCTCTCCTGCATCAGACTCTATACTCTGTAAAATGTATATACATGTATTAAGAAGTGATATAACCAAAACTATATATTACAAGGGTAGTTCAGTTAAAAGTTATGCTTGAAAAGAGTTGAATTCAATTTATTAATATCTAAAGTTATAAAAAGATGTGATATGAGTGCCATTTAGACAACTCTCCATTCAAATCACAATTTGTAAACGTTAACCATTATAGTTCAAAGTAATGTCTTCAACACAGAGCCTTGGCTCACAACGAACATCAAGCTATAAAGGGTCGCAAAAAAAGTAGCTAATATTTTATTTCGCGTTTAATAAAATACTTCACCTAAATATACAAACAAGACATAAGGCCTTGCCTTTTTTCTTCTTCAGAAAAGCAAATATAAACTTTAATTAAACAAACAATTTCACACATGAAATAACTATTAAGATATATAGCTTAAAGGAATTAAACTTACATTCATAAAATAGTGGTTGATGTGTAACAATAGTCATTTACTCCTGATTTGTCTAGTAATAAATAATCTTACCCTTAACTTAGTGAGTTCTCTTTCTTGTTTCTGTACAGCAGTATTCAGTTGGTTAATAGCCTCTGCAATAAAAATCAAAGAGTTCTGAACTGAAATCATTTTGGTACATACTTCAACTTTCTATGTAGATAACAGAAATAAATGTTCTTTGAAACTTTAACATTCTTCCATTTTTTGTAATTAAAAAAATCTAATATCAACTTTTCAACTTTACAGCTACTGGAAACACGTCTACCAAAACACAATTGTTATTTAGGAAAATGTATGCACTTGAGGGAACTTGATATTAAAGCAATAACTTATTCGTCCATTCTACCTTCAAGACAACTGAATTTCACTTCAAAATTAGAAATTAAACATTATTTTGTCCATATGTAACTAGAAAAAAAACAGATGCTTCGCAGGGTGCAGCTTTATACAACCACAGAGGTCTAACCCTGAACAGTTGGGGCAAGTATGGCCACAACATTTAAGCTTGATACAGCTCTGAATTTGGATTGTGATTAAATAGTTGACACAACATAGGTTTCTGACACAGAATGAATGTGGTCTAAGAACTTAAACTTAAAAACTTTAAAATTTTAAATTGGACATTTACCTATTATGGTCCAATATCCCAAATCTAAATACATGGTTAGATTCAGCATATCATAGAACCCCAAAAATTCAATTTTTGATGAAATCAAATAATGTTCAATTTTAGACCCTTTAGACCTCAATGTGGACCAATTTGATAACCGGGCCCAAATATTAAAAATCTAAATACATGGTTAGATTCAGCATATTGAAGAACCCCATATATTCAATTTTTGTTGAAATCAAACAAAGTTTAATTTTGGACCCTGATTTGGACCAACTTGAAAACTGGGCCAATAATCAAAAATCTAAGTACATGTTTAGATTCAGCATATCAAGGAACCCCAAGAATTCAATTTTTGTTAAAATCAAACTAAGTTTAATTTTGGACCCATTGGACCTTACTTAATGTAGACCAATTTGAAAACAGGACCAAAAATTAAGAATCTAAATACACGGTTAGATTTGGCATATCAAAGAAACCCAATAATTCATTTTTTTGATGAAATCAAACAAAGTTTAATTTTGGACCTTTTTGGCCTCTAATTCCTAAACTGTTGGGACCAAAACTCCCAAAATCAACCCCAACCTTCCTTTTGTGGTCATAAACCTTGTGTTAATATTTCATCAATTACTATTTACTTATACTTAAGTTATTGTGCAAAAACCAAGAAAAATGGTTATTTGGGAACTTTTTTGGGCCCCTAATTCCTAAACCGTTGGGACCATAACTCCCACAATCAATTCCAACCTTTATTTTGTGGTCATAAACCTTATGTTAAAATTTCACAGATTTCTTTTTAATGTGCAAAAACCAAGAAAAAAAATGCTTATTTGGGCCCTTTTTGGCCCCTTATTCCTAAACTGTTGGGACCAAAACTCCCAAAATCAATCCAAACCTTCCTTTTATGGTCATAAACCTTGTGATTAAATTTCAAAGATTTTTATTTACTTATACTAAAGTTATATTGTGAAAACCAAATGTTTTCGGACAACGACAACAGCGCCAAATTCATACAAATATATGACCAAAAAATTTGCAATTTTTGCGTTCGTATAAAAACTTGTTGGTTTGTGAGCTATTACATTTTTAATTTCAATTCAATTATTAATAAACATTTTACTCAAATGACATTCTTTTGAAACTTCTATATTGAACAGCTGAATCACCTGTTTGTTTCTTTTCCATTTCCTCTTTACTATCCAGACATGTTTTTAAATGTTCAATTTCTGTAGTCTGATCATCGATCTTCTTTCTAAAAATTACAAGAAAATTAATGTAAATATCTTCAATTCTGTTAATATGAGATTTCAACATGGCTTTAATCAGGTTAATCATACCAGCCTGTTTTAATTGTAAAGTTTCTTTTATCAGACGTTGATATATATTCATATAAATATCTCATTTCAAATCAACCATCCCAAATCCCACACCTCAAACAAAAAAGTTTTATGTTCATCTATAGACTTCATTCAATAATAAAAATTAAACTTCATATCCAAAGAACAACAAATAAAAAATTAAAACTGATATCCAAATCTATACATAAACATGGGTTTTTACCTGTATCCAGTAACAAGTGAATCTGTTTCTTTTTCCTTTGCTCTCAGTTTCTTTATGATTGTATTACCCTGTAACTGTTGTTTAGACAATTTCTCCCCTGTAAAGTAGAATAAGGAAATAATGAATAAACAACTCTTGCTCTTATGTAAACTGAAAATTTACTGAGAACTAACTTCACCAAATCTGATTAAAATCCTATTATTAAAAATTCATATATTTTATTAAAAAAAAACAGAAATCATTTTTTTTTATTTCGATATTACCTTTATTTCTCCTATTAGTTCAACAACAAAAAAAGACATTAACAAAAATGTATACTTCTTTCGGAGACAAATTGTGAGCTTAAATGAACGGTGACCCCATTTTCTTATTTCATTTTTCTATTAATTATATGATAAAGTTCATTTATAAAAAAGTATAGCAAAGTCCTATATTACAAAAAAAAAATGATTTATACCCACGAGCCCCATTAAGTGTAGACAACTATAAGATCAATAAAAGTTATATTGAAGAGAGTAAATATATGTTACCTTCTTGCATTAGTTCTGTCACTACTTGTTCTTTCTCCTTGAAAAAGTTCTCTTGTTTTATCAATCTAAAATTATATACCAGACATATGTGAATCTTAAAAATAATTTAATCATAGGTAATATACAGAATTTAGGACATGCATGTCTTGTGCGAATTTGTTTCTGTTCTATTGACATATATCCTTCATCTCTATTTTTCTTTATTTTGAGCCACATTTTTGAAAAAGAGACTGCATAGTATTATAAATAAACAAACATTCTGCTCTCTTTATTAAGCCCAAGTTACAGTTTTTTTAAAGAAAAATCTATGGAGTAGAATTAATAGATTTGATGATTTGAAGACAAATTTTAGAAAGTTTTTCACTGATTTTATGTGCTTTCTATACAAATATTCAACCATATTGAAAACCAGGTGCTCCGCAGGGCGCAGCTTTATACGACCGCAGAGGTCGAACCCTGAACAGTTGGGGCAAGTATGGATAAAACATTCAAGCGTGATACAGCTCTGAATTTGGATTGTGATCAAATTTTTGACATTACATGGGTTTTTTTTACACAAAACAAATGTCAAGATTTTACAAATCAATTAAAGATTTCTTCTTCAAACTTTTTAAATCTAAAATTAAATAGTTGACACAGCATAGGTTTCTGACACAGAATGAATGTGGTCTAATGAACTTAAATTTTTTTTATTGCCTTTGAACACTTCACCATGCTGTTGAATATTAATCCTCTCAAAAAAATGTTTGAAGAAATTTTCTTTTTATTTATGAAATCTGAAATGAGAAAAATTTAAACCCCCCCTTTTTTTTCACATCCCCGTTTCCCTTTTTCCAAAACTGATATCGATTCAAATTTCTAATGGAGTTTGCAACAATAACTACTCTTTTAAATACATCATATTATATTAAAATGTAAAATAAAGTGCTTGTTATCACTGAATGGTAAAGATTGGTTGGTAGTAAAAGTGAATATACATTGTTTATTGTTTATAGTTATTGGCAAATAAAAATAGAAAATGACATCATAGTCATGTCTGGCAAATGTCCAACATACATTATCTAAAAACATTTTAGATAAGATAAGGAAAAAAAGCTTCATCAGCAACATTTTATATTGGCAAATTTCCAATGTAGTTATTTACATAAAGTTATTGGCAAATAAAAATAGAAAATGACATAATAGTCATGTCTGGCAAATTTCCAACATATATTATCAACTACTATTCTATACAAAGAAAGAACTCCAATTGAAAATTAATTGCTATTGCACAATATTGTGCAATTAGATATTTCTTGCTATTGTGCAATACTGTGCAATTGAAAATTTCTTGCTATTGCACAATACTTGATATGGAATCCTGATTTGGACCAACTTGAAAACTGGGCCCATTATCAAAAATCAAAGTACATATTTAGATAAAGCATATCAAATAAGCCCAAGAATTTAATTTTTGTTAAAATCAAACTTAGTTTAATTTTGGACCCTTTGGACCTTAATGTAGACCAATTTGAAAACTGGATCAAAAATTAAGAATCTACATACACAGTTAGATTTGGCATATCAAAGAACCCATTTATTCAATTTTTGATGAAATCAAACAAAGTTTAATTTTGGACCCCCATTTGGACCAACTTGAAAACTAGGCCAATAATTAAAAATCTAAGTATATTTTTAAATTCAGCATATCAAAGAACCCCAAGGATTCAATTTTTGTTAAAATCAAACTAAGTTTAATTTTGGACCCTTTGGACCTTAATGTAAACCAATTTGAAAACAGGACCAAAAATTAAGATCTACATACATAGTTAGATTCGGCATATCAAAGAACCCCAATTATTCAATTTTTGATGAAATCACACAAAGTTCAATTTTGGTCCCTTTGGGCCCCTTATTCCTAAACTGTTGGGACCAAAACTCCCAAAATCAAACCCAACCTTCCTTTTATGGTCATAAACCTTGTGTTAAAATTTCATTGATTTCTATTTACTTATACTAAAGTTATTGTGCGAAAACCAAGAATAATGCTTATTTGGGCCCTTTTTTGGCCCTTAATTCCTAAACTGTTGGAACCAAAACTCCCAAAATCAATCCCAACCTTCCTTTTGTGGTCATAAACCTTGTGTCAAAATTTCATAGATTTCTATTCACTTAAACTAAAGTTATAGTGGGAAAACCAAGAAAATGCTTATTTGGGCCCTTTTTGGCCCCTAATTCCTAAAATGTTGGGACCAAAACTCCCAAAATCAATCCCAACCTTCCTTTAGTGGTCATAAACCTTGTGTTAAAATTTCATTGATTTCCATTCACTTTTACTAAAGTTAGAGTGCGAAAACTAAAAGTATTCGGACGACGACGACGCAGACGACGACGCCAACGTGATAGCAATATACGACCAAAAAATTAAAATTTTTGCAGTCGTATAAAAACCAATCTGTGATACTTCAGATAATAAAAGTGATTAATGCATTTTTTTTCTATTTTCAGATGTAGTTCAACAAGCCAAAGTTGTATGCAAAATTTTAACAAAATCTGTGACAAAGCCTATTTACTGTTCCTTGACCTTAAAGTATTTATGCCTTTTCTAGGTCTCATTTCAGTTGGACAATTTAGAATTTGAGGATATCATGATTGATAGGAAACTTGTGGACAATAAGGTCTACCATCGAACATAAATAATAGGGTTCAATTAATTATACAAACAAAACAATTACTTTTTCTGAAAATCTGCTGACATGTCTTCAAACTGCTTCTTTATTGCTTCTTTTTCCTGTTGAGAGATAAATAATATAAATAATGACACATTGGTGGCCTTCGGCTGTTGTCTGCTCTATGGTGGGGTTGTTGTTGCTTTGACACATTCCCCATTTCCTTTCTCAATTTTAATGATTTCTGTTAAACAAGAATGTGTCCATAGTACACGCATGTCCCACTCCCACTATCATTTTCTATGTTCAGTGGACCGTGAAATTGGGGTCAAAACTTTAATTTGGAATTAAAATTAGAAAGATCATATCATAGGGAACATGTGTACTAAGTTTCAAGTTGATGTAACTTTAACTTCATCAAAATCTACCTTGACCAAAAACTTTAACCTGAACTTTGCACTATCATTTTCTATGTTCAGTGGACCATGACATTGGGGTCAAAACTATAATTTGGCATTAAAATTAGAAAGATCATATCATGGGGAACATGTGTATTAAGTTTCAAGTTGATTGGACTTCAGCTTCATCAAAAACTACCTCGACCAAAAACTTTAACCGGACGGACGAACAGAGGCACAGACGGACGGACGAACGGAGGCACAGACGGACGGACGAGCAGAGGCACAGACCAGAAAACATAATGCCCCTCTACTATCGTAGGTGGGGCATAAAAATTGCATCACTAACATACAATCATTGGAAGTCTTTTAGTGATTGTACCAATGACATTGATGGAATGCTGAATAGTGTTTTTTTGTTTGAAAAGGATATGAAAAATTCATTATAACACCAGGTGCTCCGCAGGGCGCAGCTTTATACGACCGCAGAGGTCGAACCCTGAACAGTTGGGGCAAGTATGGATAAAACATTCAAGCATGATACAGCTCTGAATTTGGATTGTGATCAAATTTTTGACATTACATGTTTTTTTTTTACACAAAACAAATGCCAAGATTTTACAAATCAATTAAAGATTTCTTCTTCAAACTTTTTAAATCTAAAATTAAATAGTTGACACAGCATAGGTTTCTGACACAGAATGAATGTGGTCTAATGAACTTAAAAGGTTTAAAAAATCACTATGCTGTTGAATATTAATCCTCTCAAAAAAATGTTTGAAGAAATTTTCTTTTTATTTATGAAATCTGAAATGAGAAAAATTTAACCCCCCCCTTTTTTTTCACATCCCCGTTTCCCTTTTTCAAAACTGATATCAATTCAAATTTCTAATGGAGTTTGCAACAATAACTACTCATTTAAATACATCATAAAATATTAACATGTAAAAAAACTGCTTGTTATCACTGAATGGTAAAGATTATTTAAATTTATCAGTTGGTAGTAAAAAGTGTATATACATTGTATATTGTATATAACAAAGATTTAAGTTGATTCTGGACAAAGAAAGATAACTCCAATTAAAAAAAATTCTTGCTATTGCACAAATAGGATATTTCTTGCTTACTATTCTGGACAAAGAAAGATAACTCTAATTAAAAAAACATTTGCTATTTCACAATATTGTGCAATTAGATATTTCTTGCCATTGCACAATACTGTGCAATTGAAAAGACTTGCTATTGCACAATACTTAATATAATAATTTTAGATCCTGATTTGGACCAACTTGAAAACTGGGCCCATAATCAAAAATCTAAGTACATGTTTAGATTCAGCATATCAAAGAGGCCCAAGAATTCAATTTTTGTTAAAATCAAACTTAGTTTAATTTTGGACCCTTTGGACTTTAATGTAGAATTTGAAATTTGAAAACAGGACCAAAAATGAAGAATCTACATACACAGTTAGATTTGGCATATCAAAGAACCCCAAGGATTCAATTTTTGATGAAATCAAACAAAGTTTAATTTTGGACCCTTTGGACCTTAATGTAGACCAATTTGAAAACTGGACCAAAAAACTTCAAAAATCAAGAATCTAAGTACATTTTTAGATTCAACATATCAAAGAACCCAACCGATTCATTTTTTGTCAAAATCAAACTAAGTTTAATTTTGGACCCTTTGGACCTTAATGTAGACCAATTTGAAAACGGGACCAAAAGTTGAGAATCTACATATACAGTTAGATTCGGCATATCAAAGAACCCCAATTATTCAATTTTGATGAAATCAAACAAAGTTTAATTTTGGACCCTTTGGGCCCCTTTTTCCTAAACTGTTGGGACCAAAACTCCCAAAATCAATACCAACCTTCCTTTTATGGTCATAAGCCTTGTGTTTAAATTTCATAGATTTGTATTTACTTATACTAACATTATAGTGCGAAAACCAAGAAAAATGCTTATTTGGGTCCCTTTTTGGCCCCTAATTCCTAATCTGTTGGGTCCTAAACTCCCAAAATAAATACCAACCTTCCTTTTGTGGTCATAAACATTGTGTTTAAATTTCATAGATTTCCATTTACTTAACCTAAGGTTATTGTGCAAAAACCAAGAAAAATGCTTATTTGGGCCCTTTATTGGCCCCTTATTCCTAAACTATTGAAACCAAAACTCCCAAAATCAATCCCAATCTTTCTTTTGTGGTCATAAACCTTGTGTCAAAATTTCATAGATTTCTATTAACTTAAACTAAAGTTATGGTGCGAAAACCAAGAAAATGCTTATTTGGGCCCTTTTTGGCCCCTTATTCCTAAAATGTTGGGACCAAAACTCCCAAAATCAATACCAACCTTCCTTTTATGGTCATAAACCTTGTGTTAAAATTTCATAGATTTCTATTCACTTTTACTAAAGTTAGAGTGCGAAAACTAAAAGTATTCGGACGCCGGACGACGACGACGACGACGACGACGACGACGCAGACGCCAACGTGATAGCAATATACGACGAAAATTTTTTCAAAATTTGCGGTCGTATAAAAAGACTATAAAGAGCCTGTATTAAACATCAAGGTCTATGTGCATCTTCAACAATAGACACTTTCCAAAATTGTGAACTAGAATAGAATTAATGACAAAAATCATTTTTTATGATCTTATACTGCTTATCATTTTTTTTTTTTTTCTCCCCATCTTCTACTATTTGAAGTTAACAAAGAGGATAGACGCCAAACACTAAATGATGAGGAAAGCTCACTTGGCTAAGGTAAGCTTTACAGTGCATACATCAACTATTTGCATGAAAACTAAATTCTCAAACATGCAAATAAATAACTTCTTTGTGTAGTAAGTGTAACAATACTAACCCTAATGGCCTGCTGACAAAGTCTCTCTGATTCAGACAATCTTTTAGTGAACTCGTGCGTTACTTGTTCCACATCCTCTCTTTCAACTGTTTGTGTTTCTTCAACCTGATGTAACTGACTGTAACAATAACAAAAACTTTCATTTAATCTTACATGGTATTCATGGTATTGTTTTAATTTTTTATCTGAGTGAATTCCAGGAAAAAAATAAATGCTTTTATCTCAATCTTACTATCCTGTCAGATTTAACTGTATAACACTCCTCCTTGAAATTACTAAAAACCTGTTCTGTTGTTTTCCATTGCAAAATGTTAAAGCCATTCTCTAAGTTATGTTTCAATGACAATAGATCAGTTTCACTGTGAATCATCAGTACAGCGGACATAGGTACTAACCAAGTGGATGTGAACAATTTTTCTTCTGACACGGTATGAAAATATTTGTTTTGTTTATATAATATCAATGTGTACTTCAAGCAAAAACATGAATGTTTCAGGAAATGACTTGGTCATAGGTTGATGATTAGAGAAGTCTCATTATTTTCCTAAAACAAGAACACTTACTAAAAACATGTGCAAATACTTGTCAAAGAAGTTGACGACGCTGGTCTCATCCGATATGATTCAATATTCATTGCACCTCTATTTCTGATAGAAGGCCACTGTTTGAACGTAATATGTTTAGCTGTTTCAATAATTGGCATTGAAATCTTTTATACATATGTTATATTTCAATATTTTATTCCGAAAAGAAGCATTGTATACAGTGTATAGATGATCACATAAATCCTTCTGTAAGGTGCATTGTTAAATGCATTTATCATACATTTAGTAGTAAATACAGTAGTTTTGAATGTTTGATAAATAGCCTGCTGTTTAATCCATATCGTGCAACTTTGATGCACACCCTTTATCATACCCTTTATTACACCCTTTATCACACCCCTACCTTTTATCGCACCCTTTATTACACCCCAACTTTTTTTCATTAAAAAAATTGAGTCCTAAATGAATGGTTATTCGGGCGTGACAAAATTTTCTGAATGACGTCATTGTTTGGAATGTGATGTCACAAACGTCGAGTTTTCATATTTTTGACAAAAGAAATGCAACCATAAAAAGACTTCTATGAAATACCATACAAAACACACAAAAAAAATACAATAAAACAAAATATTTTTAAAACAACAGCACGCAAATTGTAAGAGTGCTTTGGATGAGTAATTGAGCAGTTCTTTTAAAGCTTTTTAAAACAAGACAAAAGTAACTGAAGGTAACCCATGTGATATGGATCAGAAACTGAGCATTTCATATATACTCTCCTGTTGCAATATATGATAAAGCGTATAAAACATGGCAAAATCTGTATCACATGCCGTATCATCTTCGACCAATATCATCCCTCAGGCCTTAAGCCCTCTGGTTGATATTGGTATCTCGGGATGATACAGCATATGATACGGATTTTGCCATGTATTATTCTCTATGTATGGTATATAGCTTTTCACACTTTGAAATACCTATACAGCTATAATTCTTATATGATTTGCATATTAGGGAATACGTTGATATGATTGGTCGAGAGAACTTCCGGTAGATGATCTTGACATTGGTTATTTTTCGATAGACCACATTGACCGAACTTCTTTTTGTAACCATGGTAAACAAGATGGCCGCGATAATAACAACGACATAAACAAAATTTATTTTCACTGCAAGTTAATCATTCAATAAAATAACACAAAAAACATTCGTTTGAATGATAATAGAAGTTTTTGCAGTTTACTTTTTATCAGATAGCAAATTTCGTTGAGTACATATTTTGGCGTTAACCAACAAATATATTCATTCGCCAGGCCTATTCAGTGACATTAATATACAATTTACGTGTGATAGAGGTAACGAGTATGGAAAAATATACTCCCTATCTCCAATTTGAAAGAATTATAAGGATTATACGCCTTTTTAAAACAATTTATTGGTGTATAAACTGGACCAAGTCACTCACAATCATATCATATCATATATTTGTTTGTGAGCCAATTGGTCAAGTATATAAACCAATAAATTCCTTTAAAAAGGCATTTAAACCTATAATATCCACTGTACCAATGATACACGGTGAGTTTATTTCTAACAAAATCTAGTGCTAAGCCCTTGAATTTTAAAGAAGGAAACTAACCAAACCCTGATTATTAATATTTCAGATTTTAACAACAGCAGGGCATATGATAACTTATTAGACTAACTTGCGTAATATATTATTTGTTTCCACCAAGTCCATATTTTCTTTACTGAGAACAATCAGTTTGTCTTCTCTAGCCTGCAACACTTCAGCCATCTCTGCTAGTTTCTGCGAAAAAGTCAAATTCATTTCACAGTTTGATATCTCTTATATAATAACAAAACATGAATACAATTTTCTTCAATTAATGCTGTTCAAAGATGTCAAAATGGCTAAAACATAATAAAGCATTAATTAGTTCTTTACTGTTTTATATTTTTTTCTCAACAGCAAACAAAACAGAAATCTCCATCACACAGTTAACTAAATATCATATATAGATACATACCATTTCATGTCACATGCTATGTATACAGATATGTACAATATAATATTTTAACCACCTTAAAATACAGTTAGTTCCCCATTTGAAGGTCTATTGGTTAGAACAATTCTTATCAAATTAGGGGGTCCAAAAATATTGTATAAACCACCTAGCAAACTATGATATAAAATGCACTTCATGGACCATCATCAAGTCAAGTACTAACAAGGGCAAAATTTTACAAAATGTTTAACAGTTTTTGCATATAAGCATCACAATATGTAGGTTTTCTGCAAGTCAATGAAGGGATTAGGCCCCTTTTAGCGTGATAAGTTTGTGGCTGATATTTTATAATTTACATGGATACCTATAATGGGATGACAAAAATTTGCTCATTCTGATAAAAAAAACTTGAAATTGTCTGATCAATCAAATAAGAAAACTACAAACAAGAATGTGTCCAAAGTACACTGATGCCCACTCGCATTATCATTTTCCATGTTCAATGGACTGTGAAATTGGGTAAAAAAATCTATTTTGGCATTAAGAGTAAAAAGACATTCAATAGGGAACATGTGTGCTAAGTTTCAAGTTGATTGGACTTTAACTTCATCAAAAACTACCTTGACCAAAAACTTTAACCTGAAACTCGCACTTTCATTTTCTATGTTCAATGGACCGTGGTATTTGGGTCAAAAGTCTAATTTGGCTTTAAAATTAGACAGATCATATCATAATGAACACGTGTACTAAGTTTCAAGTTGATTGAACTACAGCTTCATCAAAAACTACCTTGAACTAAGACTTTAACCTGAAGTGTGACAAACAGACGGACGGACGAAAGAACAGACGAAAGAACAGACGAACGAACAGACAAACGAACAGACGGATGAACGCACAGACCAGAAAACATAATGCCCCTCTACTATCGTAGGTGGGGCATAAAAATTTTTAAAAAATAACAAACATGGGCATATGTTTTGCCCCCAGAGAGGCAATGGCTTAAACAAATAATGGAAAGAATCCTAAAAATGTGTAAGAAAACAGTACAACACTGTCTACAATATAATAACAACTTTATAGAATGTGATAAATAAGTAAGTCTAAAACTTATTTAAAATTCATATTTGAGAACTGTTATTACAAGTAAAAAAACTGTTAAGAAAAGGATTTTAATTATGATGAATTGCAATTGACAAATCAGACTTAAACTGGCTTGAGAGAGGACCCATGTCTGATTATAAGACTAGAAACAGGAGGTTCAGTTCCGATAAGCTAATTTATTTTTAATTTTTACAGCACAAATCATTAACTTTAAGCAATCCAGAAACAGGTTTCAGGGTTTCAGGGTACCAAATTTATAAAGTATTCATTTCATTTTCAAATGATATCTGTTCAGGAGGACAGTTTTTTTTCTAATTGTGTTAACATTTATACCATTGTTACGATATATATATAGAGTAAAATAATGAATTATTAATGACAACATGCAATATAGTTTTTTTTTTTTATTTCATTTTTTTAGTGAACTGTGGGTATATTTTGCTATTCTGTTAATATCCTTTACCCAACCTAAACCCTTATCTAGCCTAGCCTTACAATATCTCTATTCCCTAACCATAACACAAACACTAAAGTGAAATATTCCCCATAAGTAGGAGTTCCCAAAAAGTAAGGGAACTCAAGATAATACAACAAAAAGGAAATAACCTGATAAAAAGGAGAGATAAAAATGTGCAAAAAATAACTAGATAATAGATATGCTTTTGTTCTAGATACACAAGCTGAACATGATTGTTATAGTATGTGGATCACACAGAAACAGACCGCAGGAATAAACATCTTGGATGCTTTTATAATAGTATGTTTAGGGGCCATGTATATATGTAGTCAAAATAATTATGAAGTCTTCGAAGGCACTTTTACTTTTTTGCTTTGATCCCTTACATAAGGCCACAACAATTTAATTTCTTGTTCTACGGATTTTTGGACTCCAAAATTTGGGGCGAGCGAGCGATTTGAAAATTTTAATAAAAAAATATTTAATTTGCAATTTTTTGAGGCGAAGCTTGAAAAGTAAAGGCGAGCTATTATAATTTTTTTTTTGTAAACATAAAATAGTAGGTTTTGTCAATATTAAAGCTTGATTTATCACTTGTACTTTGACATTTCTTTAATTTCTGAAGTATTTTTTCCCTGTTCACCAAGAAATAAATAAATCTGGTCTATGTATGTGTGACTGACAATGAGACAATTCTCCATCAAAGTCATAATCAGTTTGGGGACAACCCCTTAATGTTATAAATATCCCTTTTACATGTTTTATGAGGGATCAATATAAGTTATAATATATTTGTTTGTACAAAAGGGCTCATATTTTCTCAGAGAACTATATATCTATCTGGTATTAAATGGTCAAAACATGTCCAAGAATTTAGTAATATTCCTGGACTTTAACCATGTTAACACATTTACTTTAACAGTTTAATATTATTCAAAATAAGTGGACCCCTCTTTTAGAAAAAGTTGTTTAAAATATGATGTAACTCTCATTTTTTTTAGTTCAAAATTCTAAGTTTTCAAAGGTTTTGTATAGAAGAACTATACAAATCCTTGGTATTTCTATTTTCTTTTCTACATCAGTAAAATGACCCCTTGTCTGAGGGAGGATTGTTCTCAACATGATAATAACAAACACAGGTCAAAATACGGCCTTTTACACAGGGCTTTGATACAGACCAAACAGCAGGCTATAAAGGACCCCAAAATTATTAGCGTACACAATTCGAACATGAAAACCAACGATCTAATTTATATATCATGTATATCCAAATGGGAAAATACAAATGAACATAATCAACAAACGATAACTGCCGAACGACAGGCCCCTCAATCAATCAGGACAGGTGCATAAACATGCAGCGGCTATGGATAGTTTTGTTTTGCCAGCATACAATATAATTGCAGTTGAAGGCAAATCTTTCAGAAGTTCTTTGTACTTTATTCTAACACAACGAACATTTTTTCGATAGGGAATATAAGTAAGGGGGAAAGTAACCAATTTTTTGTTCTTTAAATTTATATCGGAGCACTCCCGCTTTGGATAAATAGGTTACATGCTGAAAAAAATATTCTTACAGATATTTACAAAGTGTGGTGGGGTGCTTTTATGTTTAAAATCGTTATATACAGGTTAAGGATGTTTGCTCCTCAAATTCAAAATAACAAGAAAGTTTTCCTGAGTGTTTTTTTTTAAAGTTCATTCATAGACAAGTCAAAAAATAAAAAAAATTATATAGGTCCGTGTGCTTATTTTCTGTACCGCAGCTCTTTATTGTTCATGAAAATGGCTTTTGCATAAATATCTGCCTTTTCCAGAAATCTGTATATGTCCATTAGAAGAAACAAAAAACAATCATTTCAATAAGTATGAACTCTTTTTATTGAAATAATGCTGAAAAAAATGTCATTGTTTCATTTTACACAAAAAAAATCGTAAACAAGTCATTTTTCACAGTTATTGACACAAATGTTGATATCTTTTTATCTATAATATTTACAAAAAAAAACGGTGCGGGAAATGGACATGATTACATTTCCGGATGCGGGAAGCGGGAATATAAAAAAAATAAAAAAATTCTGTTTTAAAAAAAATAGGTGCGGGCGGGTCCGTCGAACAAGGAATCAAATTGGTGTGGCCTAAGGCGTCAAAGCAAAAAAGTACATTGGCTTTTCAAGACGTCATAATTTTACTTGGACTAAGAGGCCATGGTGCTATACTTTTAGGGGAACCAGCGCTATGTTAATTTTCATGGTGCTATTTGAAAATTCTGAGGTTACTTTGATTACTATACACCATGAACCACTTTCAGTGATGCAATTGAAGGAGGTCAAGGTTATTTTGTATACTATGTAACATAAACCCCTTTCATTGAACCAATAAATTATCTATGGAACATTAGGGCTAGTTTTGTCTGGAAACTTTTTAACATTTTATGTATTTATGCTTTGATTCTAAAACCTTGGTTCGAAAGGATAAATAATCCAGTTCATTCCTGAAACATGACCATAAAGTGTTTGTATTACTTCTACTTTGCTGGTATTTTTGCTGGTTTAATATTAGTCCTCAAAGCATAAGGGGCATCATCTACCCAGAAGCAACTGAGTTGGTACTTAGAAATAAAATTTGGTATCAGTGCCAATGAGAAAACTCTCCATCCAAGTCACAATGTGTACAAAGTAAACAGTTATATGTCATAGTAGAGCCAGCAACAGGAAGCACTGGCTCACACAGAACACCATTTCAAGCATGATTTAAATGAAACATTTTTCCAGTTTTTAACATGTGTAATTCCATTGAAAATATCTAAACTATGAAAATTCATATCTCAATCTTAAATATGACATATAATTCATTAGAAAATGTAATAAAGATGTGCATAAAAGTTGACATAAACACAGTAAAATTATGGATTCTCCAGTCTATGGATAAAACAAATACACATAGTGAACAATAAAACAAAAATACCCTTCAACTAAAGATACCACCTTCTATGTTCAAAGCTATATAATTTTAAAATCAAATAAAAAAATAACAGAACTAATTTATATATTGAAAGATAAACATAACACATATGTTTGGTGTGGAAAGTTTGTGTAACTTTTTATTATATGGAAGATTTTTTAGAATTTCAATATAGATTATGGAATAAGTTAGTAAAAGCAGTGTCTGGAACCATGGAACTGGTTTTAGAAGTTTGAACCTCTACTTTAATTTGTTCATATTCTGAATATCTAACATTAAAATGTTAAAAAGTAGTACAGTCTTTTCTTCAAACGATAACACTTCAAATCCATTTTGAATTCCCAAGATTTACCTGATGAAAAGCATTTTATAATTAGATAATAGATGATGTAAATGTTGTGTTGTGTTAAATAAGTTTTCTTTAAAACAAACAAAAAGCTCAGCTCTGAACATAGAATTCCTAAAAATGTAAAGTGGATAGTTATTGTAAAATAATACTAACATGTAGTTTATTATAAATAGATCTTTATAGATAACATAACTTTAATGCCAATAAAAGTGCATAATCTTTAGCAAATGGTGTTATTCAACAAAACCAAAGGCTAAGATCCTCTTTCAGAGAAAAACAATTCTGAAACTAGAACTCTTTTTTGAAATACTGATTATTATTTTTTCCTAAAATATGGTATTAATAAAAACAAAGATCTTACAGCCAAACATTTATAGCTCTCCTGAAATGAGAATTTCTTAGTGACATAAAAAATGTAAGTACAAAATAAACTATCCACTTTACATTCAGCAGAGTAAGCAAGAAGCAAGTGTAGCGTAACCCCTGTCTCCCAAACCTGGTTAACGTTGTCGTGAGTGGTAGTATCCAGTTCGGGTATACTAGTTAACTGAAATAATCACTTTGTTATATGTTATGATACATAACAAAAGACCAGAATTTATAATCATTCTTTTATCTCTATCTTTCTTATAATAAACAAATCTTTATACTTAAGTGAGACATACATTTTTTAAATCATAAATAAATAAAATCTCATTTAATATTTCATGGAATCATATGCACGATATATATAAAACTGAAATATCAATGGATTTTTTTCATTTACAGTAATAAAAGATATGAATGTTGATTTTTGTTTTTTAATTTCTAGCACCAGTATGATTTGATGGGTTCAAATTATCATTTAAAGCAGTAATTTGTTAACAGAAAATTAAGTTTGAAACCATCAAATCTCGAACTGATGCTTACAATTATCTAAATACAATACAATTACAATGTAACAATTTTATTTATTTACAAAAAAGAAAAAAAAAAAAAAACAGGTCTAAAAAGCAGCTTTATAGCAGATTTTTTCTTTCTTTCTAATCAAAGTTTGTATGCTAGCATTCAATTTTCTTTGTATAACAATTCTTGTGTTTACATTCAGTGAATTGGGTAATATTCATGTACATGTATACAAATCTGAACAAAAATTCATGCTGATGAATAATTTTCATTAAATTCATATCAGTCAACATGCTAAATATAAATTCTCAAAACTAGTCTATAATTTGAAAGCTCTCTTTCTATTTCTCACATTCTTTTTTTGTTTATAATTTTGTGTATTGCTATTTTACTAGCAAACAACATTCATTGGAAACAATATGGGTTAAAACAAAGCTTTTAATAGGTTTCAACAGATGTCAATTTTTAAATCATGGTAAAAATTTACCTCCAGTAATGAGCTTCCAATGAGTTTCATAACTAATCATTAGATTTTGGTTTGACTGATTAAAAGATCAAATGTTTTCCTCACTACCTATAAACATAATGTAAACAAAGATGCTTGTGTGACGTGACCTATGCAGGCCAACTAAAATAATTTACTAAAATAAAACAGATCTAATTTAGAACTAAAATACCCCAACCATGGATGGAAACAATAGAAATATAGATGTAAATTATTATCAACAACACAGCATGTTGCAAACCAATTACCAGTTAAAGATATGCAAACTTTGGGTACCACAAATATCAGCCAAGTCTACTTAAGTAAATATAATCAATTCTACATGTATATATATTCATTCATGGAAGGATATTTTTCAAGTCAAATAAGCAATATGTTTAGCGACATCTTTAACATGTAACAGATCCTTCCATTTTTTTTACTTTACCTTCAATAACTTTTGTGTATTATAGGGATCTGCTACTTCTTCATCAAGGGGAGGTAAATCTCTGCACAAAGGAGCTTCTGTAAAAGAAAAAAATGGATGGCATTGTTTTAATAAACTCTCTTACAATACACTATAAATATTACTCTGAGAAAGAAGTTAAACAAAAACATTTTTCAATAAATAAGCTATAGAATATGGTTGATAAAATAATTTCAGTTGATGGTTACTTTAACTTGGGTTAATACTAATTTTAATTAGGTACAAATGTTTTCAAAATTTTAACTTTTATACTCTGGATGATTTAGAACTTGACATCTTGTATAAGGCACCAGTAACCTGTCTATTGTTTTGAGACTGTGTGTTTTACACCATGCTTTTATTTACTTTGTGTGGTTAGGTTGTTGTCTTACTGACACATACTTTCCATCTCCTTTAATTCATAATTTAAGATGGATATTTCATTTAACCTTCTTTTCAAGCTTATTAAACTTTGTTTTAAAACATGTACATGACTATACAGAACAGTTTTTTGCCTATACTTAAAAAGTATATTTTCTTACTAGCTTCTTCACTTGTTATTTTCATTTCTACACCATCTTCACTGGAGTCTGTATCCCTGCCAGGACTCATCTGTTCTCCTCGACTGTGTGAACTACTGCTAGATTGACTATCATGACTGTCATTCCTTCTATGAGAACCATCATTCCTTCTAGCTGTTTTTTGAAGAGCTATTTTCAAGGGAGACAAATCAATGAATTTGTTATTTTCACCATTTGAAGTTGGTGTAGAGATGATTTCTATATCAGAAGAAGTAGTAGTATCTACTTCGTCACCGGATTCATGGCCTCCAGTACTACGTGAACATTCAGATTTACCTACTGAATGACCATCACTAGAATTGTCCTCCATTTTCATGTTATCATCCATAGCTTCCTCTATCATACATTTAACGTATGACGAGCTCGGAGAAACACTGCCAATGCTGTCATTGTCTGCTTTAGCACTATAACCTACAACAGTATCGTCTGTATCCACACTACTGTCTAACTTACTACCCTCTCCACTAGAACTTGTCGCTAAAGGACTTGACGGCTGGTCATCATGTGATTCAAATGAACTATTCCTTACATGATGTCCAACAGGAGTAAGAGCACTAACATTAGACGTATCCTCAGTTATATTTTCAATTGTTTCTGTTGTTACATTTTCACTCTCAGGGACTTCATTTCCTGTTTCCATTAAATCACTATCTTCTGTATTGATATAATTTTCAGACGATTGTGGAATGTCTACTGATAAATTGTCTCCAGGATCTACTGAATTATCTGACGTACCTAAAGTCTGGTCAATGATATCTTCATCCTTTGACTTGATATCTTTAGAGTCTGTGTTATTAGAAGTAGTAATATCTGATGAGTCCGATTGTTTAGTATTTGACACTATTACCTCAGAAGACTCCACAATATCTGGTTGTGTGAAATGTGATTCTATAAAGTTTGAAGACTCACACACAGAACCATACTGTTCAGTTTTGGGACAGTCACTAGGAATAATTTCTGGCAAAACAACAGCTTTGTCTTGTAGTGAAGCATCTTCTCCTATAACCACACTACTTGTTGACAACATTTCAATTACATCTGTTTCTTCTGAATCGTCTAATTTTTCGTTAGATGGCGATGAATCTGACTTTGTCATTAGATCTGATATTTTAGAACCTACATTTGTAGAAGAGTCAGTGATTTCATTGTTACTACTAGCAGAATGTAATGATAAGACATCCTCAAAAGATTTTTCAGGGTTTTGTATTTTTTCATAACTTTGAGAATCAGTAGACATTGTCTCCCCTGATCCTACTGACTGGATAGATAACCTATCAGCACTACCTTTTACAGAACCAGTTGATATATCAGCACTAGAACTTGACTCAGTGTCTGTTATAGACTTCATATCTACAGAAGTGTCATGTGTTTCCACATAACTGTCTGCTGATTGGTCAGTTTCACTTTCGGTATGGATTGCCATTTTTGATTGTTTTTTATTTTCACTTATTTCAACACTACTACTTTTAGGTTTAGATATTTTTTCCTTTGTAGATATATTTTCAGTTTTCTTTTCACGTACTTGACCTTGAGTTTCTCCAGAGGGAGTCAAACCTTTCACTTTTCTAGAATCTGAAGATGTCAACTGAATGGATTTTAAAGAAGATTCATTCTTTGATGCTTCATCCTGTTTTAATCGGGATGTTTTAGACCTTTCACTTTTCAATTTCTCTTGCTTTACAGTTGAAGTTTTTTCTGTAGATGATTTGTCTTGGACTGTATCCCAGGAGGACATAGACCAAGAATTCCAGGAATCAGTAGACCATGCTGAGGATGCTTCTTCTGTTGGTTTACTTTGTTGTGATGATTGACCTGATGCATCTGAAAAATACATGTACAATGAGTTATTACTCAAGATATATCAAAGCCATACTTGTACAAAACCTATATTAATCACCAGACTCTTGCTTGCTTCAAGGCATACACAAACTACTCTGCCACTTTTACAAGACAGTAGGTTGACCTTTATATATACATCATACAAAATACATCATAATGAAGCTTTTTACATGTAAGCCTTAATCAAGAATAATACAACTCAGAGAACAAGGAACAAGCTTGAAAAGCAACAGGAAATATTCTTCAGAGTTTATACACATTATGACAAACATTGTCACCAAGTATTAAAAATATTTATAAACAAACAAAAGAGTGCAGAGCAGTAACTATAATAGACATGAAAAGTTACTATAGATATAAACACGTGTAAACATGATCATATTTAACAATATGACTAAAACTTTCACCATTTTTAAGGCATGAATGTGTTTGGCAATTAATCTTAGAGAGACAGGATTCACAAGGTCTTATTATGCAACATTTCAAATTCCCTGATACAAACACAAGAAATTCAGGTGTCAATATCTAAATATCTATAAGTATAAAATGTAAAACTTATGAAATATAACAAACATATCATACATGACATATAATATACACTGAACCATCAAATAATAATTTCAAATTACTCACCAAACTCTCAAAATTAAAATATTTTATATAATAAAAATGTAATATTTTGCTATGTCCAGTTATTAGGTAATTAAACTAATTATAAAATTTACAACACATTTTGCTTCTCAACTAACACATACACTTGTACTTGTAGGTGAAAAACAAGTGTGTTAAGAATCTGTTTAATAACAACAGGACATCCCACTGGATTAGGTAAATCTCCTTATAAGTTCATTATTTACGTCAATATGTCACTAACACATTAGATAATTGACAGTAAATCAGACTCTTTATTTCCTTTTTCTGAACAATGTTATAATTTTTTTTTTTAATTACTTCTAATCTCAGCGTCATTTACATCAGTTCTGACGATGAGACAACTCTCCATCGAAGTCGCAATTTGTAAAAGTAAACCATTATAGGTCAAAGTAGGGTCAGAACTGATGTAAATGACGCTGAGATTAGTAGTAATGAAATAAAAAAATTATAAAATTATTCAAAAAAGTAAATAAGTATTTGTTATAATATACATTGTACCTCCTTCGTCAATATCCAACACTTTATCAATTTTTTTCTGTGCATTTTTTAATGCCTGGCTAGCCTGAGAAGCAAAGTTAGTCAAGCTGCTTGTGTCCCACCAACTCATATTGGTATCTGAAAAGAAAATAGGAAAGTCTTAGAAATGAGATAAATGTGTAACATTGCAAAATGATCATTGCTTCGATAACAACAAACAGTATTTACTTATAGATTATCATTGTTCATCTCAACGAGATTGATTTTCTCGCTTGAGCCGGGACGGCGAAAGCGAGAAAGGAAATCGAGTTGAGATGAACAATGATAATCTTTTTATCGCTATTTTACCTATGACGACGTTGTCAATTCCATGTCAATTTCGTTAGCAACACCACGTGCATGCATAGTTTCTAGCGATAATTTTCCATCTCAAGCGAGTAGCATGATATGAAAATTATCACAAAAAAAGATCAAAGGAAAAATGCACAAAATAGCGATAAAACTGATTATTCATTGTTTTCCTTTGAAGTTAAGAGATCATGTTTTATTGTGAATTTCAAACAATGAAGTAGATTATAATAGTTGCATTTGTATTAGTTCTTGTGAGGTCCCATTTTGTTCATTGTCCATTTATGAAATGTACAATTTTCTAATTTTCCATAGGGTAGCTATAGGAATATATGTGCATAATAATGCTATATTTTAGATTTTTATGTTATTTTGGATGTATTTTTTATAATTACAATTCCCAAAAAAGTAACCTATTAACATTAAGTGAAAAAAGATATACAGATACATGTATAAAGCTGAGTTAAATATTAATCTTCACTAAATTGTGTCCAGTCAACAGAATATTTTATAAAATTTGCATATGAACAAGTTTATATGTCATTAACAATATCTAATCATACATTTATCTGCATTCATCTGTGATAACAAGCAAAGATATAGAGCTTTAGTTAAATGGTGTGCAGGACTTTCAAAACAATGAGTGTTGATTTGCTAGTCTGAGGTTTTTTTGTCGAAATATTAAATTGCATTCTCATTAATGCAAGTGTTCATTGCTATTGCAGTTCTAGATTGATACAGGACAGCATACTGAAAGGCAACATATTTTACCAATATATACAAATATTTTAAGTAATCAGCTACATGTATGAATTATAAGCATACAACTAGTATAAGTAATTATGACGTCTTGACTCTTGAAAGGCTACTCTAATTTGTACGAAGGCCTCACATAAAAATATTAAAATAGTCTTTAAGGTGTCACTTTTATTCGGACTAAGCATACAACCAATCCCAAATTTAGAGAGGCTTATTAACAAAATAATGAGGTCAATAGCTTAATTACTAAGAGAGACAATGCGATTATAATATATATATGTGAACCAAATTTGTATATCCTAAACTTATAAAATGTGTTAACACTTCTTTGTAGTGACCACAATCAACACATTGAAGTTTATGTCACTTACCCATGGCTTAGTGGAGATGTATATACAGTGAAAAATCAAAGCACTGTAAGCGCTGTTGGCAGTTAACCAAAAACCAAGGCAAACATAATGATGAAAACTGTGGCAATGTTGCTTCAATTTTTTGTTTAATGATTTAAAAGAACAAACATGAAACATTCATACTTCATTGTACATTGTACATTTATGTTCATTTAATGAATTAATCATTAAGGCAAATGATTCATATTTTATCAAGGTTATCAAAAGCAACGCATATATCAAGTACATTTTTTTCATGGTCATGAGTCTGCAATGGTACAAGTTCGCAATGATTGCAGTTCTTCTAAATGATAGTTAACGTTGGTATAAGTTGACTGTAAGTCGTTCAAGTTGACTTTAGTACAAGCTTGTAAAAGTATGAACAGACTTGCTTCCCTGGAAAGAAAACTGAGTTTCTGTTCTACAGTACAACAGTTAGGAGACACAAATCAGACAAATGTTTACTACTACAGGGACAACCAGGAAAGAATATGGGTTAGGAGTTGGTATCTCAATCTTTTACAAGTTCCCAAAACACACACAAGAGGGGGTGGGGTGACCCTAGGGACTACCCCTATATTTCATTTGATTTTTTTTATATTGTCCTATACATGAATATATATGGTTAAGGGGTGGGAATTTGACCGTTATCAAGTTTTCAAACAGGAGGGGTTGGGTGACTACAGTGACTTCCCTTATACATGCTATATTTCATTTGATTTGTTATATTGTCTAATACATGAATATATATGGTTGAGGGGTGGGGATCTCATCTGTTTCCAAGTTATCAAACAGGAAGGGGTAGGGTGACCCTAAGGACTCTCCCTATATTCCACTTGTTTATTTCTTATGTCCCATACATGAATATATATGGTTTAATTTAAAGGTGGGGATCTCAGCTGTTTCCAAGTTCTCAAACTGGAGGGGTTTGTGTGACCCAAGGAGTCTAGACTCCCACTATATTTCATTTAATTTAGAGGTGGGGATCTCAACTGTTTCCAAGTTCTCAAACAGGAGGGGTGGGGTGACCACAGGGACTCCCCTATAATTCATTTGATTTGTTATATTGTCCCATACATGAATATATATGGTTTGAGGGTGGGGATCTCAACCATGTTCAAATTCTCAAACAGGAAGGGGTAAAGTGGCCCCACGAACCTCATTATTTCATTTGATTTATTATATTGTCCCATACATGAATATATATATATATGGTTTAGGGGTGGGGATCTGGACTGTTTCAAAGTTCCCAAACAGGAGGGGTGGGGTGACCCCAGGGACTCCCCCTGTATTTCATTTGATTAGATTTAGTGTACCATACATGAATAAATATGGTTTAGGGGTGTAGATCTCGACTGTTTCCAAGTTTTAAAACAGGAGGGCGTGGGGTGACCCTTAAGGGACTTCTCCTATATTTCATTTAATTAGTTATATAATTCCATACCTTCTGCTGTTGTTTTTTTCTATGGTCGGGTTGTTGTCTCTTTGGCACATTCCCCATTTCCATTCTCAATTTTATGAATGTATATGGTTGAGGGGTGGGGATCTCATCCATTTCAAAGTTATCAAACAGGAGGGGGTAGAGTGGCCCAAAGGACTCCACCTATATATCATATGATTTGCTTACATTAAGGTATCAAATAATCTAATTGCACTATTTGTGAAGAAAATAAAGTAATAAACTTCCAGCTATTTTAACTGACCCATCAAAATTGAGAAAAAAAATACCCATTGAATTTGCAGTTATATGTTTACACTTTCAAAGCATCCAACATGCATTACCAACATTTATCACTGGTAAAGGAAATGTATACTGTCAACAGGAACATATACATTTGTATATGGTTAGATATACTGTTCCCAGCTGTCACATTGTATTGGATTTTGACATTAAAAATAATAAGCTGGCAAAATTTTCCCTTCTTTTCAAGTGATTTTCATAAAGATGTGTTCTCTCTATGTGATGTCAGCAGACATGGTCGCCTTTTTTCATGCTGTCACAATAGGAAATTCAGAGGAAAGCAAGAAAATTTGACGTCATAATCAGATTTTAACCAATGAAGAACTGAGATCAAACGAACCACATGTTGATTTTTTTTTTATACAATGGGTGCAGATAGGGATAAATTGAAGAAGAATTAGAGAAATGAGTATAAATAGTTTAGGGGTGGGAATCTCCACCATTTCCAGGTTCTCAAACAGGAGGATGTGTAGTGAACTCCCCCTATATATACTTTTCCCAACGGTCACATTGTATTGACTTTTGACATTAAAATTGGTCAAAAAGTAATTTTGAGTTTCTGTACAAAATATTTTCTGCTTTTTCTTTCTTTTACATATATCTTTTGCTTTTCAATTCTAGTGTTTATATTTATTTACCATGCATAGATGTATTTTTTTCACCTTTCTGGTTTTCTTTAGTTGATCGGCAAAACCCGGAATTACCCTTTTCCGCTTCCGGAATCGGATCCGATATTGTAATTGTCTGGCATCCATTTTGTTTTCAATGTTGTTTTTGTCAGATACGATTTTTCTCGAATTTACACATTATTTGTCGGCGGTTTTCTGTATAAAGCTAGCGGTTGAACAAAATGAACATCGCTGTCATGTATAATAATGAAGAAAATAAGTTTTAGATCGTTTATTAGGAGACTTTGGTAAAATAGTTTGCAAAATTTTTTTTTTATTTTCTTTCAAGTGGAATGTCGGTCGGGCATAGCTAGTACCAAGTCGAAAGTCCGACTGCAAAAGAGGAAGGCCGCAGACCTCGGACCACCGCTAATTTGAACCCCTATCTCCAAATTGAAAAGATACGAAAATTTCGTCTTCTGATTTGAAATTGCCGCCAACAGCATGAACAGTTGAACTTATATAATAGACTACTGATGTAGTTGACTACTGACGTAGTTGACTACGTATTGACGACACACAATATTCCTACGACTTTTGTCATTTGGGAAATCTAAACTACTTGTCTTTAGAGATTTTCAGCAATTAAATATTTCATACATTTGTTCTTTGACATCTTTGCCAAAAGCTCAGGGGATAATAAACTGCACAAGGATTCCTAATGTGCTCTAATTCATATGTGCAACTTTAAAACTTTGGGGTGATTCGAAGATCATTTAAGGTTTTTCTGATCATATTTTTTGTAATCCAGAATTAAATGTATGAAAAAACTGTCCAATTAGTTATAAATAACAAAATATCCAGGAAGATAATAAAAAAGGCATGCCTTTCAGCATTTATTGGGTAGAACACAAATCTAGGGTGCTCGCATAAGGCAGCTTAACTGCCTAAAAATGTAGAATGTTATAATTATGTTTGTGCACATTTTTATTTTATCTATTGTTAAATATCAAGATCAATTTATTGAAGTAGTACAAAATGTATGTTGTCATATTGTTGAGACAGCTACTTTGCATTAACACCATTTTCCAAGGATTAGAAGAACTATTTAATATCCAAAGGACATATTGATTTGTCTCGAACACATGATGTTATACTACTTAAAATAATATTAAAGTAAATAATTCTAAGATATAAGTTGTGTTTATTCAATAAAAGTGCAATTTAACTTCAGGCATTGTCAGGAAATCAATTAACATGTCTTGTATTAAGTTTATTTATGCAAATTACTTGTTGAAAATAATATGGAGGACGTAATTATTCAAGAGGTAGACAACTTTAAAAATTTCATACAAATTGATTTCTTGAAGATAACTTGTATTTATATTTCAAGAGTATTAACGATTAAAACGTCTCAGACCATATAATTTTACAATCTTAGCAGTATTACACCATATAAAATCATGTTTTGGGGATAAATTAATTATTCCTTGGGACAATAATCTTGTTCTTGTAATCCTTCGGAAATCGTTGTAAATGTACCTGCTACTTTCAATGAAGGACTCAATAGAGTGACTGTCACTCATCACAATACTCAGAGGAAAGCTTTTCCAGCTTTTAATTGTTTTTTAGTTCTACAGGATGGAATTGGGTATGAAAGTGTGTTCATGTTATGAGACTGTCTGATTAATTCCATAGTTTGTCTGTTTTTGTGATTGCAATGAGATGATGTACGGTGCAGTCCGGTGTATCCGCACACCTAAGACTTATGACTTCACTTCATTCAAGTGATAAAACCAAAAATTGGATAATTTTGTGTGAACACATTCATAACATACTTTTATTTCATAAAATCTTCTGTTTGTATGGTTACATCCTTTAGATTTTGTGTAATGTGTGTCCAAAATTAGGAAAACCCCTGTTCTGAGAGTTCCTCCAATGTCCGGTGATTTCGCGCATGCCTTCCAAAAATAGCTTATTTGAAATAAAGGAAAGATGTATACTACGAAATATAGCTGAGTTTGTACCAAACACACTTCCATGGATGCAGAGCAAAAAATATTTCAATCTGATATTAATTTGACTGAAATAAAACAAAAATAATCTGATGATGTAATTTTTTTAATGGAAATTGGCCAAATATGGTAAATCACGGGATTGCAGTTATTAATTAATTCTTGAACTTATCAATTTTATTCTTTTTTATCCCTTCGGAAGGCTAAAACAATAACAAGAACGATTTTGTATGTGTTACTGTGTTGACATGACGAAATCAGCTAATGCGCGATGTCACGGGCCGCGCCGACACCGGGGACTCCACTGTATGTGATTTGTAAACAGGCATAGTGATTGCTTTATTGTCTTTCTAAGTGGAACCTTAGCTCCAAAGTACTGGTATCACTTTTGTCAGGAGGTTGGCCTAGATTATTTTGCTGATTACTATCTAAAGTTCAATGAAACAGACATGGACAAATGTGTACACATAGGCATGACAGGCAAATTGTATGTTGTGTGTATACAAATGCCTCTTCACACTATATACACCATATTTCATGAGAACACAACTACCTCAATGACAATATAAAGCAGAACTTAAATGTGAATTGTATCACTTGTAAATGAACTAACATTTATCATTTCTATTTACAGGATATCTTCAAAGTTTTGTTGATGCTGACGTTTTTCGCCTAAGTAGACTAAATTCAGAACTTTTCCGGAACTTCCGGTTTTTTAATCCGGATGTACAGGGATGTCTAAAATATTTTGAAATATCAGACCTGATATCGATTTACTGGTTCAAGTATCAGGGAACAACCATTTCACTTCTAGGAGGGGAATATAGTTTTTTGTCTGACACAGAATTTTTGTTCTCTTGCAAATCAAACAATCTTTTAATTTAACACTATATTAGGTATAAAAAAAATCTGGATTATGATTTCAGAATATTTTTTGTCATCTGCTATTTTTTCTTCATCAAATTTGGGATCAAAATTTTTTTTTAGGAAAAAAACATACCTCTTTTTTAAGTTAAATAATCGTTCCCTTGTATGTCTCTGGAATATTGTAGCCTGGAGATCAGTTTTTGTCATGATTTTAAAGGGGAAATTACTCCCTTACGAAGTCTTGCTAGGTTAGGTGTACGTACATCAACATTGTAACTAATGTTGCCCGTGCAAGATTCTACCTTTCTATGTTTCTGTGTTTAACATTGAAAATACATTCAGTCAGAGATATTTAATACAATGTATTTAAATAAGTTATAGACCTGTATATGTTTCATTTTTATCCACATTGGTTGGAAATCGGGATCTCGGACACATCTTTTTAACTAGATACCCCATCGTGTTGCCCAGTATTTAGTTAGATGTATATGTTGTGTTTTTGCGTACTGTTGTTTGTCTTTTGAAATGTTGTCAAGTTTTTTTCTTTGACCGAGACTAAGATTTATCTGATCCACGTAATTGATTAAATCTTTAGGCTCATTCACATCTAAATCAGGGCATTTCTTAACACTGAATGAGTTCACACAATCCGATCGATCCATGTGTACCATCTATTTAAAAGAAGCTAGCATCCCCATCAAATGTTACGGACTGCTGAATTCCAAAATAGTAAAACGTTGTATTCTCCTGACTTCAGTTCAAAAAGGTGGTTTGTATTTGGAGCCATGCTCAACTTGAGGTGGCGTGAATCATATGTGGATCCTTAAAAATTCCAAAGATCTTTTAGAGTACATACAATCTAACTCTCTTTCATCTTGCAATAGTATTAAAACGGCTTTTGACTTTTCTACATTTTACACAAGTATTCCACATTCTAAACTAAATTGAAGGAGTTGCATGGTATTGCATTGTTTCATAAAAAAAAATGGCCAGCGTAGATACAAGTATCTTGTCTTAGGGAGGGATAAATCCAACTGTGTAGAGTATCACTCTGATTCAAACAAAAAAATATTCTGAAACTGACATTATCAAGATGCTTGATTTATTTATTGACAACATATGTGTTACGTTCGGAGGACGTATTTTTCAACAGACTGTCGGCATTCAAATGGGAACCAATTGTGCACCTTTCTTGCCGACTTGTTTCTTTATTATTATGAGACTGAATTCATACAGGAACTTCTTAGGAAGAAAGATAAGAAGTTAGCAATATCCTTTGACTCTACTTTCCGCTATATAAATGACGTTCTTTCGCTAAATAATTCAAAGCTTGGTGACTTACACTATGTTGAACGCATCTATTCAATCGAACTATAGATAAAGCATACACCAGATACAGTTAAGTCGGCCTCATATCTTTACTTTCATCTACAAATTGACAATGAGGGTCGGTTGAAAACAAAACTTTACGACAAAAGAGATGATTTCAGCTTTCCAATTGTGAATTTTCCATTTCTAAGTAGCAACATTCCAGCAGCACCTGTATACGGGGTATATATCTCCCAATTGATACGATATTCCCTTGCTTGCATTTCCTATCATGATTTTCTTGATAGAGGGTTGCTGCTCACAAGGAAGCTATTAAACCAAGAGTTCCAAATGGCGAAGTTGAAATCATCCCTTTGTAAATTTTACGGACGCCATCACGAGTTGGTTGACCGTTATGGAATAACCGTTTCACAAATGATATCGGATATGTTCCTTACGTCGTAACTACAATCCCCTTCCCTTTCATGAATGTGACCTACCGAATTAGACTTTTTACCGGATTTGTTATAACATAAGCAACACGACGGGTGCCACATGTGTAGCATGGATCTGCATACCCTTCCGGAGGACCTTAGATCACCCCTAGTTTTTGGTGGAGTTCGTGTTGCTTATTTTTTAGTTTTCTTTGTTGTGTCATGTGTTCTATTGTTTATCTGTTTGTCTTCTTTCATTTTTAGCCCGGCGTTGTCAGTTTATTTTCGATTTAAGAGTTTGACTGTCCCTCTGGTATCTTTCGTCCCTCTTTTTTGAGATACTAATTCGATCGATGTACAATGTAAATGCTTGCAATTCTTCAATGGATATATAGAGGATCGGCGAGTTCTGGAGTGGTGATACAGCTGACAGCGTTATTGGAATATCGTTCATGTTCTGGTGATTTAAGAAGCAGCTTCCATTTGCGTTTCAAGGATAGGTTTAAAACAAATTGGTAAGGTCTCGAGTTTATCAAATTAGATCTGTACGGTTTGATAGTTGCTTGCTCACTTGAATGTTTTGTTTGACTTTAAACTATTTTTGAAATAATTGAGAACAAATACTCTAGTTATCTTATACTTTGTAGAGGTAAACTTTTTGCCTCTTTACTTTACATTTGATTTTGGGCCAGTAAAATCAATGGTGGCAAACCCATTTTGTTCGAACATCAATCGCACAGTTGACCAAACTTTTCCAGGAGATATTGCTACAGGATCTCGATAAGTATCATCTATATTCTTGATAACTTGTTAGAAGAGTAAAATAAAATTGCTGTTTTCCCGAATGGTCTGTCAGGGATGTTTGAATTTGTCTTGTGAGCGATATAGCGGATCGACATTGTTTTAATTTGTGTGTCGTCGAGTCGACGAACATAGTTATCATCACCCGTGTTTTGTTTTCATGAAACAAAATAATATTTTCCCAACACATATCTAGTTCGCGTGGATCAAATATATCTTTGTCTTTATCTTAGTTCTAAGTGGGATTATATGCCATTGGGCTGCATTGGTAGTGGTATACTGTTCACTAAATCCAGTAAGATATTTGTCCTGGATGGAGATGAGACCAACGCTGTCTTTCGAGAACGTTTTGTCAAAATCTTTCTTCAGGAGTTGGTATATATAGAATGATGCAATGCGTTTTCAAACACATACAAAAAGTCTCAGCCCATCAAACTAAATCAAAAGAGATACTGTTCAGCATAGTGGTCTTATCGCATCCTGATTACCAGTAATCAATCAGTGAACTCATTTTAACAATCCTACATATCTACTCCAAATATGGTTGGCTAATACTGCCCAAATTTGATAAATGTGTAACAGTCAATGGTGTCTTTCCATTGTTTTTCCAATCACGAATTCCTTCAAAACTATGGACAGTCGACGGAAATGAATTTTACAAGATGGATGTCAAATGTGTGCTCCGAAAGCACAACATTAACATTTTATTCTATCAAAAAAGAGACGCGAAAGATACAACAGTGATAAAGCTCTTCATTAGTCGAAAAAAAACTCGATAATGCCATGACAAAAACCCAAAAAGATAGGGCTCTGCTACAAGTCAACAAAAAAAAAAGTCATCCTTATAATATATATATATGTTATGTATCTTGTAGTTGTTTGTACATGTGGTTGCGTAAATCTACGTCGATAAAATATTAATCAATTCATTACCTTTTTACGGGATTGTATAGAATGAAGATATATGTGATCAAAGTTTGGATCACCAACTTCATCATGTCTAATGTGCATGCGCGGTTGATGTCTACCCAAAAATGCTTCTCTTCATACGAGTCATCAATGTTGTTTTTAAAGGAAACCTCGAAGATCATATAAATAAAAAAACTCATGGTTAGAATATCCATGGAAGTATGATATAATATATATATCTGATCGTCTAAATTTCCCCTCACAAGAAAAGTGTAATTTTCAGAAGACACGTCTAGAAGGTACAGGTACCTTTGGTCGCATAAATCTATTCAATAGCATCGTTTAATCTCATTCTAGAGCACATTTTGTTTTGCACCTTTTCACGCTTTTGATTTCAGACCTACGGTGTTAATGGCATATAGTTTTGGGCTAAGTCCTTAAGGAAAAGTACTAAAACACTTTTTTTTAGCTTCGGTTCAGAATACAGGTATTGTATTCTTGTCAATTTGACGTTTCAACCTCAAGAGTTGATTGGATTTGAGGATCTTGTGTATATTTTTCTAACTTACCAGTTACAACTCATTGTGGTAATCATGATGCTCCGATAGCAAGTCAAGATCTACTTCCAAACTATATATCAATGACCATCTTCTTCTCTAATGTTGTCCAGAGCTTCCATGGCAGGCATTTTCTCTGGGTTACTCTATTACCCAGGATAGAGAAATCTTATTTGTTTAGGTAAATATATTATTCTTCCACATATTGTTATCTTTGGTATACCTTTGTGAAACCACGGTAAACGCATCTCTAATTACTTTCTCAGTCATAAGCAGCATATTTGGGTTCATCAGGAAATTTAATTTAATTTTGATAATTTTCGCTGTCGCATCAAAAGATGAAGGATACCAGGCTTTTTTTGTTTTAAATCTGACTTCTTGAAAGAGATGAAAGTTATCAGAGGTACATTTGAAGTCATAAGTCTAAAATAAACTGACATCGCCCTGGCTATTGTAGGTAAGACATTAGGAACATATCCGCTATCATCTGGGAAACGGATATTCCATAACGGTCAACCAACTCGTGATGGCGTCCTTTAAATTTACGAAGGGATGCTTTCAACTTCATTGGTATCATCATATAGGAAATACAAGCCCGTGAATATCGTTTCAATTTGGAGATATACTCAGTCTTTTAAAAGACACACTACAGAGCAGAATGACGTCAATTTTCAAATAAAGGTCATGGTATTCTCGCATGTATGTTATCCCCTTTTTCTACCAGACTGGCATTGCATGTTACTCGTTCTCAGGGCTGACATCTTCATTCATGGGCGTGTTGAATGATTTCTTCTTCGGGTGGAGTTTGGTCTATCGCAACCTGTGGAATCTGTCAATGTAATCGTACAGTTAAACAACATTTCTCAAAAGCAGCTCATTTGAAATTGTCTTTATATATAACAATATGTGGTATGGGTGACAATGCATGAGACAACTCTCCATCCATAATTTATATTATTTATTTTTGCGTTTCTCTGTGCTGAATGTTCTTATTTTTGTTTGTACTGTTTTCTTGTCACGTAGTTTTGTCATTTAAGCGATATTTTTTAACATTGCAATATAAGCGTGAGGTTTGGCTAGCCATAAAACCAGGTTCGACCCATTTTTTTTCCAAGTCAAGAATAAGGGAGTTGTTTTCAAATAAATAAATAATCTTTATATTTCAAGATGATAATCCCATTAGTTATAACTAATCTTCCGTTTCTATGTATGCTGGCATTTGTTTTTGTTGCACTTCAGTTCGATTGTTTTCTCCTAAAAGTAGATGTGTTTCTTTTGGTTTTAGTTTGTAACCTGGATTTGTTTTCTCTCTATCAATTTATTACATTTTAACAGCGGAATACTATATTGTTGCCTTTATTAATGCTATATTGTGTATGATGATGTATTCTATTATAAACTATTTACTTACTTACTGAATATATTTTTTAAATACATTTTTTTTAAATTCCAAATATTTTTCCTTTTTTTCTTGGCAATCATATTTAAGGAAAAAACTTAGGGCGTGGACAATTGAAATGGGATAAACCTCTCATTTTATACTAGTATTGATTTATTCGCAACACGTCTCTTATTTACAAAAAAAAAAACCAAGATGAACAGAGGGCTTCCAGCAAATGTGATATTTCCAAAAACGGCTGCGTATTTATTTGTTTCCAAAACGAAACTAGCATATCCATGCCAATGTGTTGGTTAGCCCTGCGCGTTTTTCATTGATCCCATTTGATGCCGACGTTTAATTCGTTTTTAATTTCTTATCCTAAATCTTTTTTGAGTAATGTTCTCCTCCCTAGACCAAGCAGTGTTTAGATCAATGGTAATGTCTAGTTGATTAGCTTGAGATCTGCCTTGTGTGGCCATATGGAATCTAAATGTCAACTCGAAGGCAGAGTTGACTTACATTCTTTGCGTCCATACGTTTGTGAGTTGGCTATTCTGACTCCCCCGCATTTATTCTGTAAAAAAATACACAGTATTGGTAGTCTTGCAAGTAGCATTGCGAAATATGGTGTAGATATATTTCGTATATCAGAAGAGTTAATGTTAAAAGTTTTGGTATTTAGTGTTCGCTTTCAAGTTTGGATATCGTTTGTCCAACAATCCTTACAAGACTAAACTTGAAGGGTCTGCTTTTCAGAAAAAAATCAGCTGCCACCAGACAATCTTTAAGGCCTTTAGGTCTACTGAAACCAAGTACTGGACTTATGGAATACCTCAAAAATAACTAATAAAAAGTAAAATCACAAAAATACTGAACTCCGAGGAAAATTCAAAATGGAAAGTTTTAGAATCAAATGGCAAAATCAAAAGCCCAAACACATCAAACAAATGGATAACAACTGTAATATTCCCGACTGGGTACAGTCATTTTTCTTATGTAGAAAATGGTGGATTCAAGCTGGTTTTATAGCTAGCTTAACCTCTCATTTGTATGACAGTTGCATAAAATTCCGTTATATTGACACTTGAACGATATGTGAACAAAACAAACAGACACAATAAGTCAAAAAGTCACAGGGGTATAGCAGTCAACATTGTATATAATCTTAATATCCGACTATAAAAAAATGTAACAAAGAAGCACAAAAAGGCATATAGACAAAGCACATTAGCAAAATTCGTAGTGAGATTATTTCACAGATTGATTAGGGTGAGGATTATGAATACTGGAAATATCGAACATAACCTGTGATAATGAACTCAATCTGCATTTCATAGCTAATTAAAATACATATCCTGGTTCAACGCTTCGTTTAAATACAAAGCCTGACATAGGATCTGTATTTTAATCATATATTGCCTTCAAATTGAACCGGTCGCACATGCAGAACTCGAAATTACCTCTACCCCCCTTTGATTTCTAAATCAAACTGGAACTCAATACGAAAAGGAAGATATGGTATGATTACAATGAGACAGCTGTCCATTGGAATTTAAATAAATCGGATCTATTTACAGGCCACCGTACGGCCTCCAACAATGAAAAACCACATACAGTACTATTAAAGCCCCCCCCCCCCCCCCCCCCCCGACATGTAAAATGTGAAACAATTTAAACTAGTAAACTAACGGCCTAATTTATAACAAAATAGTGTATACGACAAAAAAAAACAACAAAAGAACAATAATTCATTTATATATTATTTATTTAATTATTTATAATTCAGACTTTTTGAAATACCAATTGCTTGTGTTTAAATTTGAAAATTTAAAATACGTTTCACGTGTTGGGGGCTTGATCCACTACTGTGTTATAGTAGTCTCAGCGTTCCACTCGGTCATCATTACTGTGACTTTTGTTAGTCCGTTTACCAACTTTTTTGCTGTCCTTTTCCCAAAATAGTCACCCCATATTTTCACACGTGCTAACACCTGAAGTAATATCCCCTTTGTGTTTTTTTTTTCATTTCAGTGATTTATAAGTGAGGGTGGTAAAGGGGGGGTGCTTGCACGAAAAAAACGTGAAATAAGACATAATTTCACGTTGAACGTGAAATAATTTCTGTTATGAACGTTGCACGAAAAATAAATACTTTTATTTGTACCTTTGGTGACTGAGTCACTGTCTTCTTTTATATATTAACTCTTTGTTTTACTTGATATTCCCGATTTAGTATACACATTTATGATATAATTGGTTTACGGCTTTTAAAAAAGTATTTCTTGACTATCCCTGCCAAGTGTTTGAATTTTATTTGAAAAATACCGAGCACGTAAAATAAGACCTTGAAAATCACAATGCACGTAAAATTAAATAAGCTGAACACGTTGAACGAGGCACCCGTCTTGCTCGACTGAACGTCAAATAAAAAAGTAAAAACACGTTGAACGTGAAATAAAAAAACGGTGATCACATTGCACGAAAATAACCCTTTACCACCCTCATAAGTCATAAAAACCTAAAAATATAAAAAAAAAATATAAATATTATTATACTTACTACACTGAAAATCAATGATATTTTAAATAAATAATTTTAGTTATAACGAATAGAATAGCATAACCGACACCAAAGAGTGTTTAATAAAATATTGGACTCCCTGTACATAACCCCTTATTGTGTGGGGTGATATGGGATGAGACATGAAGACCACACCCTCTGACCTTTTTGAAAAATCGCGCGCTTCTTATTGTTTACAACACATGCGCAATTCAGGTTAAAAAAAAGGGGTCTCACTAATTAGCGACAACAAGCGTCAACAAGCGACAATAAGCGTCAACAAGCGACAAGAAGCGACAACAAAAATTATTTTAGCGACAACAAGCGACAAGAAGACTATTTAGCGACAAGAAAACATTTTTTTTTATTAGATATAAAGAAATTTGTATTTAATGGTTTTTTTAAATATACGAGCAGATATGTCTAATTAAAATGTTTAAATATATAGATAGACGAAGAAATGAAACATTTGTGAGAAAGAAAGAGATTGTGAAGTTTATATTAGTATATTGGTAGATGAAGAAATTTAACATTTGTGAAAAAGAAAGTGATTGAGCTTCTTTTTTTATTTTTAAATATGAAGAATATGTATAAGATAATGTATGTATCTGTTTTCATGTGTTTTAGATGTGGCTTCACCCTAAGGAAATAACAGTACACACAATGTGGAACATCACATGAGATTAACGAGTCGCGTGTCCCCTGTTTTATTGCTACAATAACATCCAATTAACACCTTCAACTTTGTACACGCGTCAGACTATACAATTACACGCGCCAGAATATACAATCATTGTAAATAGTGAACACCTGTTGAAAACTCAAGATTGTCATTAATTTCCTTTCATCTTCAATCAATATGCATAAACATGATAAATATCGTTTAATGAGGCAATAAACAAATAAAAAGATGAAAACATTCACATTTCAATTTTCTTTTCCTCTTGTTTGATTTCAGTTCTTTGTATTTCACAATTTGTGTCAATATTTTCAGGTCAATGATGCACAAGTAATTCATTTTGCGAACTTAATACATATTGCACGAAAAGAGTTTTAAAAAACAAATTATAAGATAAATAATATGTTCTAAAACACAAGGAAAAGTAATCTCATAATACAATAATTAAACGTAATACTGGCTGTTATTCATTATAGATGATAAAATATTATGTAAATAATGTTTCATTTTTTTCTATCAATTTTAACTTTCTTGTCGCTAAAATTATTTTCTATTGCATATTCTTTTAATATTAATTGCAATAATTAATTTTAATTAAACAAAAATGTTTTCTTGTCGCTAAATAGTTTCTTGTCGCTTGTTGTCGCTAAAATAATTCTTGTTGTCGCTTCTTGTCGCTTGTTGACGCTTGTTGTCGCTAAAATTCTTGTTGTCGCTAATTAGTGAGACCGAAAAAAAGGTCACTGCCAACTCAGGTGTGAAATTATGACTAAGGACGAAAGGTGCTACAAAATGATTTGTTTATGTTATGTGATGATTAGATAACGGTGGAATACATAAAATTAACAACAATTGTAATTAACTTTAAATTTGAAATTATTTTTCTCTTAGAAAAAAATGGATATGTGACTTTTAATGATGTTTTACTGTGTGAAAATGTGACATTTTTCAACAACTCAACAACATGGGTAAAGATCAAGATTTTTTACAGGCTGTTAAAGATAGGGATATTTCTCATTTACAAAAACTGCTTGCTAAAGCAGGAAAGCATGGCAAAACAAGTAAGTCATAAAAAGTATTCGTACGGTTTAATTTAAAATGAAACATCGAATAACATAAAACATGCAAATTACTATTGATTATCTCCCCTGAATTACAGGTATGTAAAGGAGCTTATCTATTGCAGTTTCATCATACACAATATCATGTAATATTACAGGTGATATTGTATTTTCTTCTTAAAGTTATTTAGAAAAGTCTATGTTTTCTCAAATAAATATTTATTAGGCATGTCACCAGATTGCCTGATATATATTTTAAGTTTTGAAATATTTTTTTCGTTTGTATTCTCAAAATATCACATGTATAACTTTAAAAAAAAAAGTAAAAAAATGATTTAAACAGGGAAAATATTTACAAGTTACTAGCCAAAAAAAACTTACCAAAATTGCAAGGTGACAAACTTTTTAAGAACTGCATTAATTTGACAATAATTGAGATTACATGTATTTAAAAAAAAAATTGTTTCATCTTTTATCATGTTTATAACTTGTGTCCTACATGACATATAAGAATCAAAATTTATAATCCATTTTCAATGCTTAAAAATATATTGCAAATTATTAATACAATATGTTGAACTCTTTTCCTATTGATAGTTGAGCTCTTTTCTAATTGATAGTTTTCATGATTATGACAAACCTGATTATGTTTTTTTATCAGGCTGAAACAAATGAAGATGATTTAACATGTGATAATATAACTTGTTTGCAATATAATTCCCCAAATAGGAAATTATATTTTTTAAAATATAAAAATAAGATGATTTCAAAAATAGACAACCAGAGACCAAATGACATAGAAGTTTACAGATAAATCTCACCCTACAGCCTTCAACAGTGAGCAAATCTGTAATCGGCATGATCCTAATAAGTGACCTGATCTTAGAATACAAGGATGTCATTAGATATATGAATTGCCTTTAATACTTTTACTGCACAGTAAAACACACAAAAAATAAAGGAACAGTGCTTTAATTGCTGTTCTCATTTCAAATTGACGTCTTGATAACTCTTAGCCTAGACAAGTTGTGTAGGAAATTAACAGACACATGTACCATCAAGTATGCCCCTCAACACATTTTTTTATTTTGGGCAAGCAACTACAAACATTGAACAACCACATAGTCATGATAGTGTGGTTAGTAGTTTTAAAGTCCTATCAAAGCTCATTTTCATGGATTTTTGTGATAGAACTGTTTCTCATGCAAATATCTTTGAATTTCACTTTTAAGTACTTTTTTATGCCCACTGACCTATCATATTGGTCAGATTTGCATCTAAACTACTTCTACAAATGTATTAGCAACTCTTATTGCATTTGTATAATTCCAAGATCTCATTAATAAAGATGTATTCACAAACTTGTATTATAATTAACAATACATGTATTATTTGCATTAGTCATATTTACATATATATATATATGCATGTTGTCATAAAGTACATGTATTAATTTTAATACTTAGGTATAAATAGTTAACCAAATGTAACTTAAAAAAACTTATTTTAATGATCAATAAATGTATAATGCACCTTCAAAATACAATGACATACATGTACAAATGTACATATGTATGTACAAAAAATGTACATGTAAAGATACATCTATAGATATAAGAAGATGTGGTATGAATGTCAATGAGACAACTCTCTCCATCCAAGTCACAATTCGTAAAAAGTAAATTGTTAGATGTCAAAGCACGGCCTTCAACATGGAGCCTTGGCTCACAATCCGAACAGCACCTTATAATTAAAGGACTCCAAAATGACAAGTGTAAGACAATTCAAACAGGAAATGTATGTTTTTAGTCCCATTAACATTAGCACATTGCCTGCCTTTCATACTCATTTTAACCTCAATTTTATCACTATGAGAGTATCACATATTATTTTCCTTCTGTGAATTGAAATCTTCTTAAGGTTGTATAAAATCATATCTTGAATGAATTTATGAATCAAACTGCATTAAACTTGGGTTGGGTTTCCAATTCTTTCAGTGGGAAGAGTTTAACCAAACTTTCAAAGTGTCATGTACTGTAAATTCAGAAATTATTGCAAGCATTTATGTTGTACAGTATTCATCATTTCAACAACATTTAGGATTAGATTTTGTACAACATTCAAAGGGAGTAAGATAATTTAACCAGGCAAAGCTTAGGCCTTCTATATTTTTACACATATTTAATTATACATGTACATGTGTTTGCTGTCCTTATTTGATCTGGTATAAGAATTCGAAGATTCCTTCAATTATCTATTCTGTGTTTAACGATTGTAGGAACTTTGATACACTTGAACATATAGTTCATCCTATCATTCAGATACAATGTACATGTATGCTTTCACGTACATGTATGTATATGGGAAAGGCCAAGTTATTTGTGGATTTTAGCTTCATTTTCCTATTTGTCAGTCAATATACATGTTTGGCCTATTTCATATACATGTTACTTCATTGAAAGGTATCTGAAATTAACATAACTATCTGTCCGCTGATAGGGTGTCCAAATGTAGAAACATTAATTAGGTTGTATAATACAAATATTTGATAAACTAAATGACTTAGGCAGTATAAGGTCTAATGATATTTTCTAACGATATTTAATTATGAGAAAGATGACATGATTTATAGAACTTTACGATATTTTCTACGGATATTTAATTGTAAGAAAGATGACATGGTTTATAGTTACAGCAATATTTAAAGAAGGTAAGATACATGTACATTACAAGAAGTTGCTGCAGGATTAATATTTTGATCTGATTGCTTTAATATGGAAACGGTTTTGTTAAAATCACTTTGAGATATATATGCAGTTGTTTTAACCAGTAAAAATGCTATAACCACTGAGTAAACTAACTTATATTTGATGGTACAGGGGGTATTGTAATATTATCTATTAGAGTGTGTTTGTTCAGTGTCAATTTAACAGGATATTCAGGGCCATCACATGTGGATGTGATATGAATATGGACCGATACACTGGACTGGATTTACAATGTGCTTGCAGAGTTTCATTTTTACAAGGTAACAGTTCATAGGAAGACATGTCACACTACTGATACACATTATTTTGACTCCTGGTCTACCAGTGTTTGCTCTTACTCTAGTATATAAAATGTCAAGTGACAAGCACAGAAATAGCAAATTACAATGATTCAAAATTTTATATGCTTTATAGACCGTCCTTGAGATGGGTAACTATACCACAACCAGAGAGGTGGTAAAATTAAACTTGATAAAGAGATGGGTACTCTACCACAACCAGTGAGGTGGTAAAATTAAACTTGAAAAAGAGATGGGTTCTCAACCAAAACCAGTGAGGTGATAATTAAATTAAACTTGAAAAAAAAGAGATGGATACTATTCCACAACCAGTGAGGTGGTAAAATTAAACTTGATAAAGAGATGCGAATGATACTAGAGGTACATTCAAAATCAGAAGTTGAAAATGACTGGACAATGCCATGGCCAAAAACAAAAAAGACAAACAGACAAACAATAGTACAAAAAACACAACATAGAGAACTAAAGACTGAGCAAGGCGCACCCCATGAATACTGGGGGTGATCTCAGGTGCTCTGGAAAGGTAAGCAGTCAAGCAGATCCTGCTCCAAATGTGGCACAGGTTGTGTTGCCTATGTTAGTACTAAACCGTTTTGAAATAAGTCCAATTTGGTAGGACATATTCAGGAAAAAAGATGGGATAGAGGTTACAACATTAGGAACATATCTGTTATCATCTGTGATACAGATATTCCATAACTGTTGACCATCTTGTGATGACGTCCTTAAAACTAATGAAGAAATCGATGATTTCAACTTCACCATTTGGAACTCTAGGTTTAATAGCTTCCTTGTGAGCAGCAATCCTCTATCTAAGAAAATCAAAATAAGAAATACAAGCACTGGAATATTGTATCAACTGGGGGTTATATACTTCTTATGCAGGCGCTGCACGAATGTTGTCAACAAAAAAATGGAAAGTTCAAAATTGGAAACTGAAATCATCTCTTTTGTTGAAAAGCCTTGTTGTCAACGGACTCTCATATAAAGTGTAATTGTACAATGTGTTTGAGATGGTTTAGTCAGCAGAAATGTATATGTAGATACAATCTAGGCTAGAATAGAACCTTTCATATTTGATCAGAAAAAAAATCTTTGTCCACTTTGAAAATTAAAACTTTTGCTGCTAAAAACTATATCAAGGGATATAGAGTATAGATGATAGTGTTGAAACTTGAAAGTGGGATTAAAAACAAATCACCATCATCTAAAATAGTCTTACAGATAGTGTCGGACCTTAAGGAATTCTTGCAAATATATTTATAATACATGTATATTATATAGGCAGGACCTTTTTCGGGACTTTGGGATCGGGTGTTTTCAAGCTCTTGATTTCTGGATTGACCCTTTCAGGATGTCAGGATTTTAAATTTTTTTTAATTTGGGACCTCAGGATTTCAAATTTTTAAGCCCAGGATTTCGGGGTTAGGATCCCTCCGATTCCAACTCCCCTCCCCCTCATATAAGATTATTGGCACTAGAATTTGAGATGCAAGTGAATATTTCTAAAGAAAAAGAAAAGACATTTAATTTTTGTTTTTCAATGTAGAAAATATGTATATATTTATTATTAATTATATAATAGCCTGTAAATGCCTCCATTGATTCTAACCATTCCGTGAATTCCAGTAAAAAGGTAATATTTACCTAACTATTAATCTGACTGGTGCACCAGATGTTATAACACACATCATCTGGTTTTAAGATTTTATGCCTTGCATCTGCAGTGCCTATTCTATATGATGCAATCATCATATTACATACTTTTTCATCTTTTAGCGAATTGTTTGAACTTTTAATTGATGAAACATGACGTTAATTGTGCCTTAGAATGTTTCAAAGTAGATTTCAAGTATGAATTCCCTCATAACTTACAAGATATTTCTTCATTTTGTTGATGGTTCCATTAAAATTCTTCACAAGATTCTCCTTTCTTTGCCAGATTGTTTTGTAAATAATTTAGAAACTGGTATACACACATAATAGCCCTTTGCTTCCACACTAATTAAATATTACATTTTACATGTTTTATAGATGAGTCAATTGTTTGTATCAGATCTATAATAGAATACGATATGTGCTTATGGGTATCTTAAGTCTGTTTCACATATCCTTATAATGTCAGACATTGTCTAAAAAAGTACCCATTGCATACTTGATGATACCATGGCCAGTCACATGAAACTTTACTCAATATCAGAGACTTCATACAGTTTTTTTCGGGGGATCAGACTCATCAGATGACTGACATTTTTGTGGTTTTCATGGCAAAATACTGCAGCTTTACCATTATTACACAAGTATAATAGAGTTATACTATACATGTGAATCCGATAGCTTTATATTTTGCTAAGTTTAAATGACAACAATGTTGCTGCTAGCTGTGCAGTCCCTTTTATTTCCTATATGACACACTTGCTTCAAATCATAACACTATAGTTGTGCATCATTTGCAGTTATTTTTGTTGAAGTTACTACCTATTTTTGATCAAAGTGGAAGAAAGCAAAGTAACAAATGTATATATACATGTAAGATTTGGGATCTATCATCTAAAACAAATTTTATTAAACTTTTGAAATTTAAAAAAAACTAAAGCACACTGATTCAATGGATATGGATAGTGTTTATAGACTTATAATGACAAACATGTAAGATGTAAGCTACTTCCTAATAGATTATACATCAATCTGTACGCAGTGTAGAGTACATACAAATGTATATATAAATAGGTTATGGGTTCTGAACAAAAACTAGACATTAACCATGTTTACATCATATGACATGAACATTGGAATTTAGAACTTGTATAATGTACATGTCTAAAAACACAAACTTTCTATTTTCAGAATTATTTAGGTCCAGTAACATTGGAATTTTGAACTTTTACAATGTACATGTTAATTAAGACACCAACTTTCTATTTTCAGAGTTACTTGGGTCCAGTAAAAGAATCAACATTGACTACCAAGATAGTGATGGGTAAGGTCCATATAAACAATATTTGTGCTTCAGGTTTCTCAACTTACCGTATCAATATGTCTCAAAACACCTACCCAAATGTTTGTATCCACACTTTTGGTAGTGAATTGTGAGAAAATAGCAAACCAGTTCATGATTTTCAACTAATAAAGTCAAGGATTAATAAATTGAGTAAGATGAAGGAGGAAAAACTAAACCTACATGTATACTTTTTTCTACATGTATACTTTTTTTGTTTTGGCCTTTAATACATACATTTTGTACAATGATGAATGTTGATGATTAGAATTTATAAAAGATGGTAACCTGCTTGTCCCTCTATAAAGAAAGTTCATGCAAACATTAACTAATGTAAGGTATAGCAAAGAACACAATGAATACTATAAAAATAGATGTGTCATTTATATCTATGGCAGCAACCCTAGAAGACATGAAACAACACTGATATTCATAATACAGCTTTAAACAATAGACAAGTATTTATACCATATGTCAAGATTAAAACTGCCCTGAGTTAAGTTACAAATTGTGAAAGTTATACTTTGGGGTCCCATTAAAATGTAGCTGGGCTTTATATTGAAAATCATTCCAATGTGATAAGTTATAGACAGTCTTGAAAGACAACACTAGTTGAACTTTGTCTGTTTACCAAATGAATAAATGTAGATAATTTGTATAGATTTTGCATGTTTAACTAAGAGCAAAATTATGTCAAGCATTTCGAAATTTTAAGGACAATTTCAATGTTAGAACTTCAGCCTTGTTTCATTTAAATGTATGTCACAAAATCTAAATCAACTTATATTTATCAAAATTTGTATGACTGATATTCTGTAAATATGATGTGTTTATAGTATATTGTCAATATTATTTTTCACACATTGATGAAAATATTAATGGTATTTAGTTTGTGAAGTACTATACTGTTCATCAAGGTCTTTAAAAGAAAACTTCTGAAATATACTTGATGAATAATTATTCAAGAATAATTTTTTTATTGAAGTCACATTTTAAAAAGAGAAAAAATGTATAAAAGAAAAAATATTAAGGAAAATTAAAATATTTGTAGATGCATTTGAAACTGGGTATATAAAAATGTGTTTCAATAATCACGTTTTTCTTAAGGACAGAATAATATCCAAGTTTTATTGTATGGAAAAAAAATATGGCATTGATATTTGCTTGAGAAGTAGGAGAAAGATCTAAGTCAAAGAAAAGTTCTGAGTAGTAAAGTTATGTGCGAAGTTCACTCCTCTAAACCATAATTGATATTGGTGTTCACTTTTATTCTATACAATTATGTGTTTTAAACCATGTGTTTGCATCAAACAGAACACAAAAATAATCAATTTCTAGAGAATGCTGTATTGGAGCATCAAAAACATCAGTACTTATCTCGAGGTACTTATAAAAGTTGAGTTGTAGATTCAATTGAATGTTTATAACATGCACTTGTAATATACTTGTAAATGAAAAAGCAACTCTTAAAAGGCCTGACAAAGAGTGCACTTTAACACACAATACTACTGTAAAAAGATTGCCCTCCTCCTAAACAAAAAAAAAGGAATAAAACAAAATTAACAAAAATGGGATCTCAAACAGGTGTGACATGGAAAACATTCCACATCTGTTTTAATGTTCATGTACATTTTGTGCCATAAAGAGATCTATTTAAAAGACTTAGACAATGACTGCACCTGAAGTATCTTCAACTAAAAATAGGTCACAGTTACCTACATGTCATGATAAACTTTAATTAGGTCCAGTTCAGACGAAAGACATACTGTAAATTCAGAAATTATTGCGATTTTGTCATTTTAGACTTAAATGCGAGTTTAAATTATTGCGTTTATAACTCTGTCCCATTTTCCCCAATAATAAAAACCTCGCATTAATTTCTTAATTTACTGTATTTGATTTCTTACAAAAATATATTGTCTTGATCTCATTTGACCTATATAAATATAAATTTTTGTTTTTAGAATGTCCGCTTTGCATCAAGCCGCCTTAGTTGGCAGTTTGGAAATGATGGGGATGCTGTTAGAGCAAGGAGCCTCCGTTGGTTTGTCTGACAATAAAGGTATGATATCAACTGGTAGGCGTAATGGATAATAGATATACATTTGTAGGATGATCTGGTATGAGTGCCAATGAGACAACTCTCCATCCAAGTAGCAACTCTTAAAAGTAAACCATTATAGGTCAAGGTATGACCTTCAACACGGAGCCTTGGCTACACCTAACAACAAGCTATGAAGGGCCCAGAAAATGACTAGTGTAAAACCATCTAGTCTTTATTAGATATTTTGATTGAAAATTTGAAAAAATGTGATAATATTTGTTTAAATTTTTTTTTAACAAAAATATTGATCTTTAAGGCAAATAAAAAAGGGAATTCCATTAAACAAGGCACTCAACTACTATAAATTCAGAAATAATTGCAAGTTTTTATTGAGGCAAATAATGCAACTCCTTGAGAATCATAATAATAAAGAACATTCTGATATCAGAAACATATAGCTGTATGAAGTTAACCATAGTCGAAATCATTTTATTCATTTTATTCTTTTTATTCATTTTTAGGTAAAACCTTATGGGACTGACTTGTTATCTTAATTTTCCAAGACTTATCACTACCTTTTTGATACACAAAATATAGCGCATTGATCATATCATTCTATACATCCTATCCATGAACATTTACAGATATTTATCAATGTTATATATGATCAGTTATTCAAGGCACAAAATGATGCTACACATGGCAAGAAAATTACATAAATTTTGCAAGGTGCAGGAATCTAATATCTGTTCTAATAAAAGAATGATCGATGTCATTGTTAAAATCATCTTTAAAAATTTGGAGTTATCTTTTGTCTAGAATTGTTGTTAAATCAACTACAACCAATGCAATATTTAATTTTACTTCCCACTGATAACATGAAGCAATCTTTATCGTTCAGTGCTTACAAGCACTTTGATTAAAAAATGTCAATAATCAATATATGCAATAATATTTCAATTTACAGTACTTTCATAATCAAACAGTGTGTTATATGTGACTTTATAACTAGCTAAACTTCCTGCTTCTATGGTTGATGCTAATAGTTTCATTCTATTTATAGAACTGTGAGCAACCAAAACAGTTGAAGCCCACCCCTGTGTGCGTGATTATCTCGTTGCTTTGAAGACCTTTTTGTGGCCTTGGCCTGTTTTTCTGTTCTTTGGTCGGGTTGTTGTCTCTTTGACATTTCTTTGTTTCCGTTCTCTGTTTATAATTGGTAAACTAATTAATATTCTTAAGTTATTTCAAATCATTTGCAAAACTTTAATCTTGAACGCTCATTTTTTCTTTGGTTTTTAATACATAAAATAAAATGCTTTGCTATTATTATGTTCTAGGGATGTTAGCTCTTCACTATGCTTGCTGGCAAGGGAAAGCAGAACCAGTTCACATGCTGTTACAGTGGAGATCACCAGTCAGTAACCAGTCGTATGATGGTGCTACACCTTTACATCTAGCTTGTCAACACGGACATTTTGATGTGGTAAGATTGAAAAACCTGCTGGAAAAAAATAGCATAAAATTAATCATCACACACCTTTATATATGAGAAATACAATACAATATTGATTTAGGATGATGATTAATTATAAATAAGACAGCATGATTAAGAGATGAATGAAGTGATCTTGAACTTGTTCAATAGTTTTGTTTGACGAATACAATGTTAAGGATCAAAACTTTAACTAAATCTCAAAGCATGTTATGAATTGTATGCGTAATCTTGTGACTGAGTATCTTAAAGTATATATATATTTTTTGCTCTTAAAGGAAAGATATTAAATTTAACAATCTTAATCGTAATAAACACACCATTTTGCACAATTTAACAGCTGTTATATGCAGTTTAAAATGTATTTGCTAATGTAGTAAATATTGAAATATGTATTATGTTTTCTACAAAAAAATTATGCATTGCATAAAATTGATATTTTGACAAATAATTTTTTGAATGTTTTATGTTTACATTCCTATAGTAAAGCCTTGTTTTTATTTTATCAAGTCTGAGAATAAAATTTGAATTGATAAGCAAAGGAAGACAGCATGACAAGAAATTAAAATGGAGTGATGCATAAAATCTTTATTCAGAAGTGAAATTTGTCTAATCCAGTGGAAAATGAAACCAAGATCAAAAGTTTGTCAAGTTTGCACAAAAATTTCACATTCATGAAGTTAGAATATTAATATTAATATTCAAATCGTTTGCTCACAGAAAAAAGTGTCATTGTTAATAAGATGTGAAACTTTATCAAAAATTTCACAGTATATTCAGTTCTACTGTCATAAATAGTAATAGATAGTATTTTCTTACCTGTTCAGGTGAGAATCAATCATCAAAGAAATTAAATTGTCATTAAATCATGTACCTTGGCCTTACCTGCACAAAAAAATCAATGTAATAGATTACATCAAGTGATGGTCTTCTTTCTATTGTATGACAATCTCAACTCAACTCAAGGGTTCTTTAGTCCTTCTTGTCAAGGATATGGTGAAATTTAAAGACTTTCAATCAGTCAAAATCTTCAACATACTTTAAAAACTTAAATTTGTCGTAATTGAACAAGTTACTTTTAAAAGTATTTAGGAATTCAGCTTATTTCTTTGTTAAAAAAAATTCATGGTTGTAGCATTTTTAATTTCCTGTTTTTTGCCCCCAAAAAAATGACAATTGAAATTAAAACTGTGGCAGTCTCAGGGAGGAGGAGTCTTGGGGTTGGAACCCCCCTTTATTGATTGTTTTGGACAAATTTAGGCTTGTACATGTCCTTCAGATGCCTTTGTTATAAAGGATGGTTTGCTTTTCATTAGACAATCCTTAATGGAACACAAAAAAACGTGTATTGATACATCCTGACATAAATTGACAAATTAATTGACATGTAATGTGTAAAGAAGTGTGATAGTTGTCACCTCTGGTTAATTAGAATAACAAAATTAACATCATTTTTTTACATGCAGGTAATATACAATACATCATATTAATGTCACAAATTCTCCTCCTGTCGGATGTCTTTTGTTCCGTTTCTTTTTTTGTAAGTGAATGCTTGATATATACAATTGCATAACAAAATTCATCATTTAAATTTTTCCAAATTTAAGACTATAAATGACTTTACTTAAAACAAAATCCTTTTAAGAATTATATTTACATATTATATGATTTTGCATTTCTAGTGTATTAAAAACATGCAATTGTTAAATACTGAATCTCATGGGTTTGTCTTAACTATAAACTAACTTAATTTAACACAGATACTTTTATTCCAGTTTAAACTGTTCTTGCTGTCCACCTGACCATTTATTTTCACAATTTCTTTACCTTTGGAGGATTTCTGATTACGGTTGACCATATTTTGGAAATATTCTTGGCCATTTATACTCTCTAAATTTTATAGTCACAAAAATAAACCACTTATGAAAATAAGTTAGTTTACATTATTCAATCTTTTGAACAATTGGTGTAAGAAGTACATTTCTGTCTCCTCCCACTTTAATATTAACTGGAAAAAATTGGTGACAATTAGTCATAACATTGAAATACAATCAAGATTAATAGATTTAATCAATATAAAACCCAAGGATCACAGTTTGAAGCTGTTAATATCTGATAATTATATGCAATCACACAAAATTGACCCATGTTACTTTCAAGTTCAGATGTGAATTTGCGATTAAGGATTCTGTTTTATTTGGAAACAATTGATTCTATTCTAAAATAAAGTATTAAATGCATGGAAACATAGATAAACATTGATTATCTCAACTTAAGAAATATTATGTTACAGCGTCAAACAAAAGATTAGTCTTTTCTTTGTCATAAAAAATGTATTAAATGATTTTAAGATAAAGATGTGAGAAAAATATTTTTAAAATTTTAAATATTAAACTGAATTTTAGGTTCCTTATGGTATTTTGCAAATAATATTTGATAAAATTTTCCTTTTATTATACATTAATGTTATTGACTTTATACTTGACGACTGTTTCCTTCTATCGTCATCCAGACAATCTGTGATCATGATACTAAATCCTTATAGGTGGTAATGACGTCCTTTATCATCAGCTGTTTAAAGGCGTTTTATTTCTTTCATAACACTATTGTTGACAAAATTTTCCATCATTTTGTAAAATTATGAATATAAGGAGATTTTGTATGATTGCCTATGAACGAATTTCCACCAGAGTTCATATTAAGTGGACATAATCAATTAAAGGCCTCCATATGTGCTTCAACAATGAGAAAAACCCACTTTGCAAGGTTGTATTTTCTAATTACTTATCCCCCCCCCCAAAAAAAAGACTTTCTGAAATTTAGAATCAAACTTCAAGTGGACATGCAATATATGTTATAGAAGATTGATAGCAGTGTATCATTAGTAAGTAATAAATCACAGTTCAAGTTTTTTTCAATATTTATATTTAAAATAAAATTTTATGATCACGTATCAAAGTATCTCTTCCTTGAAGTATAAACAAGGTCTAACAATACACCTCACAGTAATACCTAGACTTAACAATATGCCACATAGTAATACCTTCCAGCTTATTGCCAATAAAACAGTATTTTTATGTTAGAACATCTGTAGAAGGGATTAAGTCGAGTTTTATGGTTCAGTATAACACCTTAAATATAGACACAAACATTGTTTACTTAGTTATACTTACCTACATTTTATCCTATATTTAGAATAATGGGTTAATTTTTCTGCAGTTAATTTTGAATGAGGTTGTCGGCATGGTTTAGTGTTTAGTAGGGTCCATTTTTAATAGTACAAAATTATGTACAGTACACATTTCTATTTAGGGGCCAGCTGAGGCCTACCTCTGGGTGCAAGGTTTTCTTGCCATATTGAAGACCCATTGGTGGTGTTGGTTTGTTATCTGCTCTTGGGTTGTTGTCTCATTGACCTATTCCCTATTTCCATTCTCAATTCTATTTCATATATACTTGGACATTTACAATGCGGCAGCTTAGATAAAGATGCTAACTGTTATATTTGACATACTCATACAATTTATAATCTCAGTAAATTAGATATTTTATTGTTGTTAAAGTTTGAATTTAATGCCTCTGTGATTTGTATCCATCACAAGTCAATTTATAGAATAGATGACCAAATATAAAAGGCCAACATAATTACTGTGGTCAGTGACCATGGTTCTCTCTATTGTAAACATCTCAGGACATGGGTGGATCAAAACATGCTGAGTCATTGTTCAATACAGAAAGCATTGATGGGTCAAAGATCATATACAAAGCTACACTTATTTTGTCTGTCACTCTGATGGCTTATTCAGAACAATACTAATTGGGGGTCTTTCCTCAGTGTCATATTTTAGGGAGAATTTTAAACATACCAATAGTGTAAATAAGAGAAGTCTTTGTCAAGAACTGCATATAGAGTTTGTTGCATTCTTTAGTCTTCAAGCTATGCACTAGTCCCCCCCACTAAAAAAAAATAAATCCTACTTTAATTTATTGACCAAAATATTTACTACAATTGTTGGCTATCATTTTGATCTTACAAACAGACAAAAGTTACATTAATGTCAATTGGTACTGTAAGATGTTTAAATTTTGTATTTATTGACAAAAGAAGAAATCTTGTCCTATCTGATCTCTTGTTATAAGGTATCCTCTGGGGTTATCTAACCCTTACTATACAATTTATCCTTTTCATATGCCTAGTAAAGGGAGTTTAACTGTAGGATTAGTTTAATAATTGCAATTAAACAGGTAATATATATTTGTCACACATTAAAGATTTTACGACAGTAATATATATGCTTTATATGAATGATAACCTTTAAATATAGATGTATATTAAAGTCCTTGAAAGTCATTGAGCCATGTCCGAGGAGAAGATGTTATCTCCTGACATTCATGGAGATACTTCACACAAATAATGTGTGGTCTGAATTTTCTTGTATTTTTTCCAAATTTTAGAGACTGCTTTAAAAAATGTGTCTTTTGACTTTAAATTGCTGTAAAAAAGTGGTTTTATGGTAAATGACTTTAAAGGACATTTATTTTTGAATAGACACTTATCAATTGAGTCCATCATGGTCACACCTCTGGATGATTTTTCACCTATTATATGACCAAGTCAATGTATAGTAAAGCATTGATTTTTTCCCCGATGATATATGGTTGCAATTTTAGATAAAATATTTATTAGACAGACAGCTGTAAAAAAAATTTGTTATATGATGTACGTCATTGGTAAAATTACATTTTATTTGGCAAGAGCTTCATATGACACACCCACCCTGTAATAACTACAACGAACCCTTACAACTTATTCTGTGGTGGTGCCAAATGGAATTAATTCAGAGTAAAGGTTCTTTTACGATTTTAAGTAGCAATTTTGTAGTGTTCAATAAGAAGAAAGATAGATTGTTTAAGCCAACTTTTAAACAGATCTGATGTAGATTAACATTTTCATACAGTGCTATTCCAATGGATTTAATTTCTATTGCATGTTTATATATATTAGTCTTATTTTGCTTATCATACCTGTACTTACCTTTTATAATGAAAACCCCCTTTTATAAGCATCATTTATCCAGTTGGTTGGTCAGTTAAAACTAAGCTTGTCTCTCATTCCCATACTCATGAGGTCTTTCGAAGGTTTCTTATTGTTGGGTAGCTGTCTTATTGACACCTAATGCTATATCTCAATATATTCATAGATAAAAGAACTATGTGAGTGAATTATATATTGAAAGTGCATAATTCACATTTTGTGTAAATGCATTTAAAAATAAATAAGATATGAGTAAAAAACTTTATGGAGACATAAATATGAAATAAAGTCGTTTGAAGTGGTGAACAACAGAGCAATCTTTGATAATGGTATAGCTGGGTACAGGGTGGGTCTGGTGTTAAGTTCCTGTAATGTTTTATTTGATACTGATAGTGAGATAAATAAAGAAATAAAACCATAACAATGGAAAATAAGACAATCACGGTTAATAAATTAGTGAATTTTGTATTTCTCATGACGAGCTTGGTGTTTTTAAATCCTGACAAATTTATTGTTGACAGCACACATATTGAGAAAAATGAAGTTACGTTTTCCCATACCCTTCTAACTGACCTGTTGTCCCAGAATGTATACGGTGTTGATTTGCCAATTAAAAGTTACAAAAGATAGAAATGTTAGATCTACTTGCAGTATATAACAACAATGATCATTCCATCTCACAAAAATATGATGTCTCAGTTTAATTCTAAGTTTTAATTAAAAAAGAAACCTCTTAAAATTTTTACTTCATTGTGTGAATTAAAAAAAAAAGTGTGTCGAATTATTTTATAACCTATTTCTAGAAAATAGCGACAATATGAATGTAATGAAAGAGAAAAACATGTTAGTGCATGGAGGTTTTTGTTTTTATATTATGTACATTTATACATATTTTATTGATTGACATCTTTTATTCCAAATAATTTCCTGAAATATACACGAAGTCTTGAAACCAGATACAGTGTGTCATATTCTGATACCAAATATTGTGTGAAGAAATTGTATCCATTTATGTGTTACATGTAGTACAAGGTTACCAGTAAATATATTCATTCACTTGTTCTACTTAACTGACTTAGTTTTGAAATTGTCACTTATATCCATAGCTTGCCTTGCAACGGACCCTGGTCCTAGTGAATATTTAACAGCCTTGGAATGGACCCTGGTCCTAGTGAATATTTAACAGCATTTTACGGAATACTAGCACCTGGCTATTATATCAATGGACTTTGGTTTTAATTTGAATTTTGTTATGTTAGTCTTTACTGCTTGGACAAATTTAATCATACAGAATACAATCTATTCATATATCAATAAACATTGTCATAACTTTGGTTTAATCTTTTTCAGGCCAACTTATTACTGTTACACAATGCGGTACCTGCAATCCTGAACCATGAGAATAAAACACCATTAGATCTGGCATGTGAGTTTGGAAGATATAGGGTAAGAGTCTACAGTGGATTGGTTTAAAACAGACACTTGTCAGGGACTAATAAATGCTTATTTAATTGACTATTTTTTATAGTTTTGCTAATTTGGTAAACTTTTGGGAGACCTAGACCTTATTTTATGCTGTTAAGTAATATTTGAATTATATGTAGAAAAACATCAAATTGTTCTAAAATATTAATGGACAAAATTATTACCATCTTAATTTTGTTGGGCCAAATCCATGGTTAAAGTCCCAACAATGATACATACTAATGTGCGTATTGTTATGCGTTTACTTTTCTACATTGGTTAGAGGTATAGGGGGAGGGTTGAGATCTCACAAACATGTTTAACCCCGCCGCATTTTTGCGCCTGTCCCAAGTCAGGAGCCTCTGGCATTTGTTAGTCTTGTATTATTTTAATTTTAGTTTCTTGTGTACAATTTGGAAATTAGTATGGCGTTCATTATCACTGGACTAGTATATATTTGTTTAGGGGCCAGCTGAAGGACGCCTCCGGGTGCGGGAATTTCTCGCTACATTGAAGACCTGTTGGTGACCCTCTGCTATTGTTTTTTATTTGGTCGGGTTGTTGTCTCTTTGACACATTCCCCATTTCCATTCTCAATTTTATCTTGTACTTCGATGAAATAAGAATGGCAAAAAACTTAATTTTAAGGTACTTACTTCACATGGAAATTCAGGGTGCAGTTATTGGAAAACATTATAACAGCAGCACAACTAAGAATATAAAAATGAGAAGATGTGGTTTTCTTGCCAATGAGTCAACAATCCTACAGAGTACAAATGATGGAAGTAACCAATTATACGCCACCTTAGAAAAACCCATATCATATATAGCCTGCTTTAAAAAGTCTTGACATGAATTAAGAAAACTAAAAACATTATTCCTATTGAATTAGGCCCTCTATAATTTTAGACATTTTATGTTTGAGATACTGAGGAATGAGCACAGGTTTTGTCTATGACGTGGGACATTAATTTGATTTATTAGTTGACAATGTGAAGACTGCCTATAGAAATGATAGTCCTTTTCTTGTGCCTTCAACTCTTATGTCTTGTTCTTATTATACTTCACTTATGTTTTATGTTAAGTTCAAAATGCAAGCTAAGGAAGATAACTCTGAATAGTTAAATGATAAATGTGTAGTTATTAATATATGTTATAGAGTTATGGTTTTCTTTTAAAATAATGAGTTGTGATATGATGTCCAATGAGACAACTTTCAAATGACGTGGATGTAAGCAACTATAGGATCAATATGTCTTTCTTACATATAAAAATGTCAGCAAAATTGACCATTGGATCATTTATAATTGTACATAATAATCGTGCAATATATGAATTGACTCAGGACAACAACAGTAGTTCTTCATTCGTTAAAGGACCTAAGTTAGTGTCTGACTGTTTTAAGAATGCTGGCTTCAACTTTTCAAGGTCTGATTAGTCAATGGACCTCTTCCTTTTTAAGTAAAAACCTTTGATCTAAAATTTTAAGCTTACCTGTATTGGTACAAAAATAATTATTAAATACATATATGGGCTGTGTCAGATAGAAATCGGCCTTATGCTAATCAGTATCAATACATCTGATTTCCTATTTCGGGTTGAAAACATCCCAATGGCAAACCTGTTACTGTTTGAAAATTGAACTGTAATTAGACCCCTACAAAATTCATCTCTTATTTTGTATTTGATTGTTTCAAAATTAACCAAAAAATGTCCCAAAATCAATTTAAGTTTATTAGATAAACCGGTATACATGCACTTGCATAAGGTCGGTTTATATCCGACGCAACTCATATATATATATATATATATATATAATTTATATATATACAACTCGTCTAAACATCAACCCAACAATGTTAGATATATATATACCGTTATACAGATTCAAATTTATTTTAAGCAAATCCTTTATATTTCAGATTGTAGATTTATTACTGAGAAGTAATCTATGTGCTTCTTTGTTGTTTGAAACTCCTGTTGATATGGTAGATGGTAATACCACTTGTTTACATCTGGCTGCTAAGAATGGGCATGTAGAAATTCTCAGGTAGGAAATACTGCAATGTATAAAACACATAAGAACAATCTGAAATAAGAAACATCACAGCAAAAAAAGCCATGTAGAAATTTCTTCGGTAGAAAAATGGTGATGTAGAAATTCTGAAGTACATATAACTACATGTAGAATTTTCCTTTGTCATTTGTAAGACTGCATGCACTGTGAGTGGATACAAATGAACCATCTTCATCATCGATTTTAGAAAAACATTTTTTGATACAAGATTTTGTCCCTTTAACAGAAGCTGTAATTAATATTTAACAAATTTTGTGTTTGTTGAAGACTTCAACTCATGGTTCAATTGGGGGCCTCGGTGACAGAGTGGTCTAAGTAATTAATACCAGCCAGTCAATACTGAGTTCGAACCCCGCTCATGCAGGTGCCATCGACTCCAATCTCAATTGACTAGGATTATCAGTTTTCCTATGGAAGGTCAGTGGTTTTCTTGAGGGACTCTGGCTTCCTCCACCAATAAAAACTGGCCACCATGAAATATCCTAAAAGTTGTGTTAAACACCAAAAATCAATCAATCAATCAATCATGGTTCAGTTAAAAATTAGAATCTCAAAAACTAGTTCCACACAAATCATGAGTTTGCTGTATTTGTAATATATTATATGTTTTTATCATTTTATTTGTATTTTATAGGGGAAATATTTGCCTCTGAACATTTATATAAGGCAAACAACAATCATTCTATTTCTATGGGCTGATACTTATTTTATTTTCACTAGATTATTGCTGCAAGCTGGTATGGATATAAACAGATTAACTCAACAGGGAACCTGTCTCCACCAGGCTGCATTATGTGGAAAAGTGGATGTTGCTAAATTACTTCTTGATGTAAGTAATACCAGTAGATGAAAGGGAAAATGAATTTTTCATTGGTTATTTGTTAAGCCATTGAAGATTCGTTTATCATTACATTAAGATTGAATGACTCGAGTTGAATAATGTGATATCAAAATCTCACTTGATGTGAAACTTATAAATTGACCTTGCCCTCATTATCACGGTTCATTGGTCAAGGTTAAGTTTTCAGTGATTTAGTCTATTTCTCATGTACAATATGCAATAGGTCAATTTTATTTGATGTATGTATTGATTGTAAGATGTAAATGACTGTTTTGAAGGATTCATCTGACCGTAACATCATTTTCATAGATTATTGATAATGTGAGGTATCATGTGATACCTGTATTAAAATCATGATCTAAATGAAACATGAAATTCACCTAAGATCTGTTTTAGTAGGTGACACAGTTAGTGTGCTCTCTTTGCTCAAAAGCATATATCTTTTGGTAAGATTAAGCCATCTAAGAAATCTGAGCATTTTGTAGTTATAGATAATTCCTTATTCAGTTTTGAGCTTTCTTGTCAATATATATATATATTTTTGCATGAATTGGTGAGTATTATTTCAGATTAAAGTCACTTTTTTAAAACTTTTTTTTACAGTGTGGTGTTGATGTAAATAGGACAAACTCTCATGGTGAGACTGCCTTAGATATAGTGCTAAAATACACACCATGTCGTGCTGCTAAAGAACTCAAACAGCTTCTTACAGGTAGGTTTATATAGTGCTTAAATACACTCTATGTTGTGCCGCTAAGGATCTCAAACAGCTTCTTACAGGTAGGTTTATATAGTGCTTAAATACACTCAATGCTGTGCCGCTAAAGATCTCAAACAGCTGCTTACAGGTAGGTTTATATAGTGCTTAAATACACTCAATGTTGTGCTGCTGAAGATCTCATACAACTTCTTACAGGTAGGTTTATATAGTGCTTAAATACACTCAATGTTGTGCTGCTGAAGATCTCAAACAATTTCTTACAGGTAGGTTTATATAGTGCTAAAATACACACCATGTTGTGCCACTAAAGATCTTAAACAGCTTCTTACAGGTAGGTTTATATAGTGCTTAAATACACTCAATGTTGTGCCGCTAAAGATCTCAAACAACTTCTTACAGGTAGGTTTATATAGTGCTTAAATACACTCAATGTTGAGCCGCTGAAGATCTCAAACAGCTGCTTACAGGTAGGATTATATAGTGCTAAAATACACTCCATGTTATGCTGCCAAAGATTTCAAACTATTTCTAATAGGAAGGGTCTATTTTGGTCATTTATGCTACATCATGCCTAGTTGCCCACATTAGTAAGCTAGATTACCTGTAGTCTAAAAGTTAATAAAATTATGTAGGTATATTGAATACATTCTTATAATAACCTAAGAATTTCATTTTGAAAATATGAGTTGTCTCCCTTTGTCTGTACCAGTTGTTCTGGAAGTGGCAAGATTGTCAACACTCTTAAAGCAGCACATGAAATGGGTATTCAAATATGCATAGATTAGGGTTTAAATAAACATATAGTCCCAAACAAGTTCATATATGTGTTTTTGTCGAGCCTGCGACTTTTGCTGCAGAAAGCTCAATATAGAAATAGTAATTTGGAAGTGTCAGCTTTGTTACCTAACTTCTTAAAAGCTCTATATTTTAGAAGGTGGAAGACCTGGATGCTTCATACTTTGTATATGATTTTTGTTACAAAGTTCCTGTCTGTCATATGTCAGTTGTCCTTGGCCTCATTTTCATGGTTCAGTGACTACTTGAAAAAAATATTATTTCGTAATGTTAATTTTTTTTAATAGGATAACTATATCTAGTATGTGCGTACCTTGCAAGGTCCTCATGCCCCTTAGACAGTTTACATTTTGCTTCGACCTCATTTCATGGATCAGTGAACAAGGTTAAGTTTTCGTGGTCAAGTCAATATATCAGATACTTAAAGCAAGAGGTCTACCATATTTGGTGAATGGAATGATTGTGAGGTGTACATGTCCAGCTGGCAAGTGTCATTTGACCTTGACCTTATTTTCATGGTTCAGTGGTCAAAATTAAGTTTTTGAGTTTTGGTCTTTTTTCTAATGCTGTATGCGATAGGTCAACTATATTTGATGTGTGTAAACATCTTATGATGTACATGTAAGTCTGGCACATTTTATTTTACCTTGACCTCATTTGCACGGTTCATTGGGCAGTGTAAAGTTTTTGTGTTTTGGTTTGTTATTCTTAAACTATAAGCAATAGGTAAACTATATTTGTTGTATTGAAGGATTGTAAGGTGTGTATAGATATAAGAAGATGTGGTATGAGTGCCAATTAGACAACTTTCCATCCAAGTCACAATTTATAAAAGTAAACCATTATAGGTCAAGGTATGGTCTTCAACACGGAGCTGAGGCTTACATCAAACAGCTAGCTATAAAGTGCCCCAAAAATTATTAGTGTAAAACCATTTAACCAGAAAAACCAATGTCTGTCAAGTATCATCTGACCTTGATCTCAATTTTATGCTTTATTGGTCAATGTTAAGTTTTCATGGTCAAGTTTTCTCCTAAGATACTGTAAATTCAGAAATTATTGCATGCATTTATTATTGCGATTTTGTCATTTTTGACTTAAATGCGATTTTAATTTTTACAATATTGATAAAAATCCTGTTTAATTGAAACAAAATACTTCAAAATGCAAATTCAAATTATTGCGTTTACAACTCATTTTTCCCAATGATAAAAACCTAGCATTAATTTCTGAATACTATAAGCAATATGTCATCTATATTTAATAAATAGATGGATTGTAATGTGTACTTGTCTGTTTGGCATGGTACATCTGACCTTGACCTCATTTATATGGTTCATTGTTTAATGTTTAGTTTTTGTATTCATCTGTTTCTTTGAAACTAAAAGCAATAGGACAACTATAGCTGGTGTATTTTAAAAATGATTGTAAGGTGTGCATTTATTTTTAGTTTGGTTTATCTGACCTTGACCTCATTTTCTTGGATCATGTTAAGTTTATGTGATACTTGTAGTGAAGCTTTATGTTTAGGACTATCAACATAACATCAATGGCTAGTAAAGTAGGCGAGACATTTTAGCGTGTGCACTCTGGTTGGAAATGTTCATTTGGCTTTATGTCTGCTCCTGTGTCTGTACATTATTGTCTGTTGTTCCAGATTTATGAGACTATGGGCCTGAATGACTCAGAAAATTAACTCAAATAATCAGTTTTCCACACTTTTTTTGTCATGCCTAAAGATATAGATTTGAAAATAGATATAAAGGTTTATCATGACAAGTTACAGATCAAGTTCAAATTTTGTTAAGGTCTGGTGATTTGGTGCAGAGAAATGGGCCTTGGACCTAAAATTTCACTTAGATAATCAGTTTTTAACACTTTTTTTCATCATGCTTCAATGAAGATATTGACTTGATATTTGTTATATAGTTTACACCATCACAAGCTATAGATCATGTTAGAATTTTGTTCCTTTACAATGAATTTTTTAACTTGTAGGGGACTATGTATTGCCATGCAATACTTACAGAATGCTTGTTATTCAATAAGAATAAAAGTGTTAGCTAAGTGTTTATGGTGATCTGAAATAAATGATCGCAATGGTGAATGAGAAAAAGATATATTTATATCACCCAAACAAACTAAGATAAAATTGTTGATGTCTACACTAACTCGAATAATTCAGTCGTTATATTCCGCTGATCTACGAAGGCTACATTAACGCCTGAACGTCTTCCTCGATCAAGACCGTCAACCGGAAAATTCACACCGCTTTGCAATATGGGAATTTTGATTTAAATTGACAGCTAAAGAAGGAGGAGTTCCGGATGTTAATTGATGATAAATGATGTAAACTGATGTTAATTGATGTTAATTAATTATTATCGGATTTGTGTTAATTGAACACATGTGTTTGGTAAGACAATTTCAAGAGAGTTGCGCAGACTCATATCCTGATTGCCGCTGATTGGCTCTCTCTCACAGAGAGCAGGCGACGCAGCCAATGATCATAAGGAGTTCAAGCCCTCGTGTAGGAGAAAATGGGACACGGAAAGGGCTTGACTTATTCGAGTTATGTCTACACCAATGCAAAATACTGGCAAAATAGTGAGGATATGTTGGAGGGGATTACATATGTCTGTCCTCCTACATTATGTCAGGAAATGTAAAATGCCATGTCAAAGTTCTTATATCAAAAAGTTCATTTCATTGAAATTATAAGTAAAAGTAAATAATGTTATGTAGTTTATAAAAGATCAAAGAAAAATTAAGACAAATCTTGGAAATGATGTGATATCTTTCGGGAATCATTTGAAATATGATATTTCTCCAAGCAAATCTGTAAGATGCATCTGTTTTGATGTTCAGTATAATACATTTTTTAAAAAGAGAGTTAGGTCATCATGACCTACATTTTACCCTTTTGTCCTTAACTTAAGGTGATGTAATACTGCACAATGTAATTTTTGTTCCTTTATATGTGCATGTTATATGTGAATGTCATGATGCACATACAATTTGTATTTTAATCATGTCTTCAGTAATCCACGTTTTGCAAAAGAGAGACCATTTTTATCAACATTTCCTGATATGAATTGGATTAAGTTTGGCTTTTTTCAGAAACCCTTTGTGATACATGTATTAAGGATCATTTGATTTCATAGTTAAAACATAAAACATTGGAAAAAAATGTTTTTTATTCACCAACCAAAACATGTAATTGAACCTTCTCTTAAAGATTCATGAAACTATCTTTTGAAAAAATTATTATTTTGCAGTGAAAATTTTTAGATTTATTCATATCTACTCAAGTTGAATTATTAATCAAATTCACGACTTTGTAATTCTGAACAGCACAGTCATTGTAATAGTTCTCAGTATATTTTTCTGTGGTTATAAACATATTGAATGTGTCAATTTAAATATCGAAATTAAAAGTGAAATATGTATCGGCATAAAAAATGTATATTTTATGGAACACCTACAGGCTTTCTAATACATGTTTTATTTCTGATCTAAAACATGAGCTTCTATTATAACAAACACACCCTTATACATAAAATATACCATAAACTGGTATTTAAATAGATCCATCAAAAAATGGCACCTATTGTATAGTATTACCAAAATAGTGTATAAAGATGGCAATTTAATTTAAACACTCCTAAAATCTGGTCTCGTCTTACTGACTCTCCGGCTTGGGAAAGTATTGAATCTCAATCAGATATTTGACGACCTTGTCTAGCCTAAAAGTTTAATGTTTATTATAGATGAACATATTGCATGGTTATTGACTAAAAGTGATATATATATCTTTACATTCTGGACATCAGTCATTATATTATTTGTTTTTTTTGATAGATTTATTCTGCTTAATATCTAATTCAGTGTAATGATTATGATCATCTTTTTACCAAGCATTCACCAAACCTCATTTATCTGATAATTATTCCACATTTTTGTCAAAACAGAAAAGGCAAAAAAAAGTACTAAACTTCAAGTATATTGTATAGATCAATGTTCTTATATACCTGTACTGGCTATTCTTGAGAAATTCTCTTGAAACCATCCAGTTATAAGCAGTTGATGATTGAATGAGGGTAGTCCTTTTTTATTTCATTGAACAAAGGTTTTTATACGACTGCAAACATTTTTTGGGGGATCGTATAATGGTATGATGTGGTCTGCGTCGTTGTTCGAAGACACATTTGGTTTCCAGACAATAACTTTAGTTAAGGGAATGGATCTTTATGAATATTTTAAGAAGGTTCAATACCACAAAAGATGTTGGAAATGATTTTGGGATGATGGTACCAATCGTTTAGGAATTAGGGGCCAAAATGGGGCCCAAAACAAGCATTTTTCTAGTTTCAGGATTATAACTTGTGTATAAGTATTTTGATTGCTCTGAAATTGTACCACAATGTTCAATACCACAGGTAGAAGATTGGGATTCATTTTGGGGGTTATGGTGCCAACAGTTTAGGAATTAAGGGTAAAAAAAGGGGCATAAAACAAGCATTTTTGTAGTTTCCAGACAATAACTTGTGTGTGAGTGTATGGATCTCATCGACATTGTACCACAAGGTTCCATATCCCAAAATTGAGTTTGGGGGTAATTGCCCCAAACATGCAGGAAAAACGGGCCAAAAACAAGCATTTTTCTAGTTTCCAGACAATAACTTGTGTTTAAGTGAATGGATCTCTTTGAAATTGTACCACAAGGTTCCATACTACAAAGTTTTGGATTGAATTTAGGGGTAATTGCTCCAAGGGGGGATTTAAAAAGTTTGGGGGGTCCAATTTTTTTAAGGGGTTCATTTTATTTTTTTTCAAATTTTTTCAAATTTCAAATTTTTGAAAAGTTTCAAGAAGAAAGAAGAAACCTTCACTTGCACAGTATTGCGCAATAGATTTGTAAGGTCTTTTGTGTGTGTCAGGAACCTATATAACGTCAAAAATTTGATCTTAATCAAAATTCAGACAGTATCAAGCTTGAATATTGTGTCCAAATTTGACCCAACTCTTCATGGTTCATCCTCTGCGGTCGTATCAGGCTGGCCTCAGAGAAGCAATTAAGTATATTAAACCTTGCATTTGTATGACAATCATGCCATAAAATTAAAGCCATCAAATTAAGATGAATTAAAATTTTTAATTGTAAAGGTTACTGTAATTTATAAATTAATATCAAATCTCCATTTAACATTAGAATTCCTTCATTTTCTCATTTATAATAAGAAAAAAAAGGTTACAAACATTGCATTTTAGTCATTTCAAGAGTGATTGGGATGTAACACAGTCTAAAAGTTTTCATGTGAAATACATGATAACATGACAATTACCTTTTCCACCTGTAGTTCTTGGTTATCTCCCCTTAATAATTGTTTACATTGGAGAAGTTATTTAAATTACAAAAAAGTCAATTCAATCCTATGTCTCTATAGTGGGTGTTCTGTATTTCAAAGATATTTTATGGTATTTACAATACAATAAAAAGTTTAGAATTTCAACCTTGTACAAAAAGGTTAGGTCAGGATAGGTCTTTAGATTACTATTTTCAATACAATTAAATTAAAAGTTACTAAATCCGAGAGTTAACTGATAGCTATATAAGTAAGAAAGTTGATGAATTTTTATCAGGTAAATACAGGTAAAAGTTTTCTCAGGTGTATTATCTATGTGCATAAATTGACTATTATGGTATGTAGGCCACTTTTACTTCATGACATAACCTTGTATAACAGGTAAATAATACTTTTATCTTTCAATTAGAAAGTTACATTGTCATCTGTGTATTATATTGTCATTAGCTCACCTGGCCTAAAAGGCCATGTGAGCTTTTCTCATCACTTGGCGTCCGTCGTCGTCGTCGTCGTCGTCGTCGTCGTCGTTCGTCGTTAACAATTTTTCAAACATCTTCTCCTCTGAAACTACTGAATGGATTTGAATGAAACTTAACATGATTGTTCCTTAGTATATCCTGCACAAAATGTGCGCTTCGATTTTTGATCCGTCAAAAAACATGGCCGCCGTTACTTAAAATAGAACATAGGGGTCAAATGCAGTTTTTGGCTTATATCTCAAAAACGAAAGCATTTAGAGCAAATCTGACAGGGGTAAAAATGTTCATTAGGTCAAGATCTATCAGCCCTGAAATTTTCAGATGAATCAAACAAACCATTGTTGGGTTGCTGCCACTTAATTGGTAATTTTAAGGAAATTTTGCAGTTTTTGGTCATTATCTTGAATATTATTATAGATAAAGATAAACTGTAAACAGCAAAAAAGATCAGCAAAGTAAGATCTACAAATAAGTTTATATGACCAAAATTGTCAATTGACCCCTTAAGGGGTTATTGTCCTTTAATGACAATTTTTCACAATTTGTTCATCATATTTGCTACCTTTAAAAAATCTTCTCCTCTGAAACTACTGAATGGATTTGGTTAAAACTTAGCATGATTGTTCCTTAGATTATCCTGCACAAAGTGTGTGCTTTGATTTTTGATCCGTCAAAAAACATGGCCGCTGTTACTTAAAATAGAACATAGGGGTCAAATGCAGTTTTTGGCTTATATCTCAAAAACGAAAGCATTTAGAGCAAATCTGACATGGAGTAAAAATGTTCATTAGGTCAAGATCTATCAGCCCTGAAATTTTCAGATGAATCAAACAAACCATTGTTGGGTTGCTGCCACTTAATTGGTAATTTTAAGGAAATTTTGCAGTTTTTGGTCATTATCTTGAATATTATTATAGATAAAGATAAACTGTAAACAGCAAAAAAGATCAGCAAAGTAAGATCTACAAATAAGTTAATTTGACCAAAATTGTCAATTGACCCCTTAAGGGGTTATTGTCCTTTAATGACCATTTTTCACAATTTGTTCATCATATTTGCTAACTTTAAAAAATCTTCTCCTCTGAAACTACTGAATGGATTTGGTTAAAACTTAGCATGGTTGTTCCTTAGATTATCCTGCACAAAGTGTGTGCTTTGATTTTTGATCCGTCAAAAAACATGGCCGCCGTTACTTAAAATAGAACATAGGTGTCAAATGCAGTTTTTGGCTTATATCTCAAAAACGAAAGCATTAAGAGCAAATCTGACATGGAGTAAAAATGTTCATTAGGTCAATATCTATCAGCCCTGAAATTTTCAGATGAATCAAACATCCAATTGTTGGGTTGCTGCCACTTAATTGGTAATTTTAAGGAAATTTTGCAGTTTTTGGTCATTATCTTGAATATTATTATAGATAAAGATAAACTGTAAACAGCAAATATGATGAGCAAAGTAAGATCTACAAATAAGTTAATATGACCAAAATTGTCAATTGACCCCTTAAGGGGTTATTGTCCTTTAATGACAATTTTTCACAATTTGTTCATCATATTTGCTAACTTTAAAAAATCTTCTCCTCTGAAACTACTGAATGGATTTGGTTAAAACTTAGCATGATTGTTCCTTAGATTATCCTGCACAAAGTGTGTGCTTTGATTTTTGATCCGTCAAAAAACATGGCCGCTGTTACTTAAAATAGAACATAGGGGTCAAATGCAGTTTTTGGCTTATATCTCAAAAACGAAAGCATTTAGAGCAAATCTGACATGGAGTAAAAATGTTCATTAGGTCAAGATCTATCAGCCCTGAAATTTTCAGATGAATCAAACAAACCATTGTTGGGTTGCTGCCACTTAATTGGTAATTTTAAGGAAATTTTGCAGTTTTTGGTCATTATCTTGAATATTATTATAGATAAAGATAAACTGTAAACAGCAAAAAAGATCAGCAAAGTAAGATCTACAAATAAGTTAATTTGACCAAAATTGTCAATTGACCCCTTAAGGGGTTATTGTCCTTTAATGACCATTTTTCACAATTTGTTCATCATATTTGCTAACTTTAAAAAATCTTCTCCTCTGAAACTACTGAATGGATTTGGTTAAAACTTAGCATGGTTGTTCCTTAGATTATCCTGCACAAAGTGTGTGCTTTGATTTTTGATCCGTCAAAAAACATGGCCGCCGTTACTTAAAATAGAACATAGGTGTCAAATGCAGTTTTTGGCTTATATCTCAAAAACGAAAGCATTAAGAGCAAATCTGACATGGAGTAAAAATGTTCTTTAGGTCAATATCTATCAGCCCTGAAATTTTCAGATGAATCAAACATCCAATTGTTGGGTTGCTGCCACTTAATTGGTAATTTTAAGGAAATTTTGCAGTTTTTGGTCATTATCTTGAATATTATTATAGATAAAGATAAACTGTAAACAGCAAATATGATGAGCAAAGTAAGATCTACAAATAAGTCAATTTGACCAAAATTGTCAATTGACCTCTTTAGGAGTTATTGCCCTTTAAAGACTTTTTTCACAATTTGTTCACCATGTTGACTTACTTTAAAAAATCTTCTCTTATGAAACTGCTGTATCAATTTCAGCCAAACTTAGGCTAAATGAGTTTCAGAGTTTCAGAGTATCTAGTATAAATTTTATATTTCATTTCCTTGTATGTCAAGAAACATAGCTCCTATGGCTAAAATAGAACATAGGAGAAAATGATTTTTTTTTGCTTTTGAAGAAAATAGGACGATTCAAAGAACATTTAAATAAATTGAAAAGCCAAAATAATCATTGATGAGAGATTAAACCAAAAAAATTCAGGTGAGCGATTCAGGCTCTTGAGAGCCTCTTGTTTATTGAAGGTAACTAAAAAATAAATTGGAAAAAAAACCCAAATAAACAAAGATGAATTTGTGTTTTGATGAACTAGCTAATGTTTGTTTTTCTGTAAAATTTATAGCTGGGAGGAGATTTTCACATGCTTCAGTTATCAATTAAATTTTGATCAGAGATTTCAATGTTAACATTTCTTTTGATGCTGTTAATTTATTTGTTACTCAGGTGGGGAAATGTTCGTCTTATTCATAGATTTTATTTTATATGTGTCAACCTTTTTAAATCCTGAGGTATATGTAAGAAAATGTTTTTGTTTCACCTTTGCCTTTGTGGTAGAAGAATTATTTGATAAGTAAATTAGCTGAAGGAGTTGTAGTATGTTAAAACAGAAATGAAAAATACTTTATATGTAACATAAACTATAAAAAGTATATATATACTTGGCAAGTCCTCATTTGTAGAGTTGTACAGCTATAAAAGGTTCTGTGATTTTAGTGTTAGTGTAAATATACTAATGATGAGTCAAGTCCAAAGTTCATTGGAGATTTGTTTAGTGATTAATGAACAGGAATGATAATTCCTTAATTGTATTCATAAGAGTGGCAGGATTTCATGACAGTTTGTTCACACATCCAGTTTATTGAAAGCATTCACAAGGTGGTTGTTCTGCACTAACAGGATTACTTGTCAGTTGTTCACACAATTCATCCATAGTGTTCCACAGGCTGTTCTGCACGTTTAGGAATAGATGATAGTGCGTTCAAACAGGTTGTTCATTGAAAATGTTCACAAGATGTTTTTTAGCACTTACAGGATTACTTGATAGTTTGTTCACACATTTAGTTCATTGATAGTGTTCATAAGATTTGTTTTAGCATTTACAGGATTATTTGATAGTTTGTTCACAGATTTAGTTCATTGATAGTATTCATAAGGCTGTTGTTTAGGAGATAACTGTATTGTATTTTAAGCTCCAACGGCATCAATTGGGGATTTGATGGTCGCAAATTAAGTTTACTGGCGATGCGCCAGCGGCCATCAAATCCCCATTTGATGCTGTCAGAGCTTAAAATACATTATTGGTATCTAAATTCTAATGAAACTGACAGAAAAGAAAACAACGTTGAAACATGTAATTAAAATCTGCAATATTTCGTCTGCGCTTGCACATACGTCCCATAGCATCATTTGTCAATTGATGCCATATAAAAAAGTGACGTAATCCAATCAAAATGAACGTTACAAACGTTGTTGCATTACAATCATGATTAGTAGGATTACAGGACAGTTTTGTCTCTGGTGAAAAACTTGAAATGTAGCTTTTTACCTTATATTTGACTAGCTGAGTTTATAGGAAAACTGATACAATGTGTGGATAAAAAAGCTGTTAAATCTTTTATTAGCCGTGATATAGGAATTTTTGATAACCACTGATTTATTTGAAATATATTTTTGACTTTATTGAAGGTATTTAATGTTTATTGATTAGCAATTGTTATGTTTTAACAACAAATTGTTTTTAATTTTCCAGAAGCTAGTTTTGCTGTACAAGCTAGAGCTATTAAGGATTATTTTAATGTGTATGATCCACAGTCGCTGACATTTAAGGAAGGGGATATAATACGGGTAAGTGTTCTCTCTAACATGACAGGAAACTTGTGCTTTAAAGATTCCTGAACTAATTTATTTTTTGGTTTAGATAAACTTCTCAGTCTTTTGCACATAAAGGGTTATGCTGTAATTTTTTATAACCAATTAACCTTGTGAATTCATCTGGGTACTAAAACCATGTTCAGAATGTCTAGATTTTTGTGTAAAGTATATTTGTCACAAAAAGTATACTTTAGTTGTTTTATGGAAGGAATTTAAGGTGTAAAAGTGTGTATTGCAAGTTTTGTCCAAGCTTGACCTCATTTTCATGTTGATTGGTCAATGTTAAGTTTTTGTGGTTAGCCAGGTTAGGTCAGCATATAAAATCCTATGGACAATTAATGTTACTACATTTGGTGTACTGAATGATTGTATGGTGTACATGTCTATTTGGTAGTGCTTGTCTGACCTTGACATCTTATTGAATCATTGATAATAATAATGTGATACTTGTAGTAAAACCTTTATCATAAAGACTTTCAATATAAATTCAATGATGATCATTAAAGCAGCACTCTTGTGTTAATTGTTGGTTACTACTGCATTTAGAAGTAGCAGGGTAAATCCCCGTCATTTGTAATTGGTTTATAATATATGAATATCATTGTAGAATAGAATTATATAGAAATGATACATGAAGTTTCCTTGAACTGTGATACTACCAGATTAGTGTTAGGCCTTCTGTAAATATCATTATAACTAGTTATCATACCGGACCATAGTAGGTATTCTCTGTAAGTGGTTGTTGTGTACTCTTCAAAAATAGTTTCAAATTAGAGGTGTTATTTTTTCAAGCTTTCAAAGAGTAGATATTTTGCCTTAGATTTTTTGGGGATAATGATTTGAACCAATTATGTGGGTTTTTTTTTTATTAACATGAAGAGCTTGCTTTATTAAAAATGTTTGACAGTCTTATCAATTAAAATGTCAAAGGTGAACTTCCCGTTATTAAATAATGCAAATTGGTGAAATTTGTTATCTATTTATGAGATGTCTAATTAGTGTATGATGTATCACAGAAATAGATTACTATTTATATGTGGCTCCAATTGATTTATTCTTTTTTTATTCAGTTCAAATAGAACTAAATTATCTCCCCTTTGCCAACAAAATTTCATATATTTGTGATTTAAGTGAAATAGCTTTGACACCTACTTCTTTTATTGAATTATTCTACTATGCTGTAATTCTGCTTATTATCCTTATTTTTCTCTGAAAAAATGCACAATTCACAAGTTAGTTTAGATTAAGTGATGTTGGTTTTCTTGTTTTCTTGTTTTGTATCCTTTAATAGCTTCACTATGCTGTATGGGTTTTGCCCTAGCCAAAGGCTGTTCTATAACCTATAGTTGTTATAAATTTCTACATCATTTGGTCTCTGGTTGAGAGTTGTCTCATTGGCAAGCATCCTACATCTTATTTGTATATTTATTTTATAATCTGATGTTATACAGATAAAAATGATTGCTTAGTTTAAGTCTATTTTAGTGACATGTCACTTATTACACATGATATAAGATACATGTTAACATTATGTCATGGATAAGAACATTAATATTGCAATGAGTAATACAACTTTTAACTGGTTCCCTGATGATGAAATCACAGAAGTTTGTATGTCCAGTAGGTCTGGCTGAGATTTGTTTGTTTTTGGTCAAGTGTTATCACTTTTTAAGGTCAGTGTTTTATGTATGATAACTTCATGTATTGTAAACGTCATGTCAAGTCAAGGTCAAACAAGATAACTGTTAAATGAAGGACCAAGACCTAGTTTTAAGATGGACCTGTGTTTAATGTTGAGAGCATCAGATCAGTAGCATATGATTCTTGGTAGTATGCTTAGGACTATTAAGAAGTATGTTTTTTTTCATAATTTGGTTTACTGGATACTGTTTTATTGTTTAGTTTAATTTATGTGGGTAATTTTCATCTTTCGTTCAGATTTAAATAAAATAGTGATGACACTTTTTAATACTTCATTTCATGATTAGTGTGTTTTTGCATTGTGTCTCCTAGAATTAGTTTGAAGCATCACATTGCGGTATTTTACATGACAATGTTTGGATTTAGGTTCATCTGTTGTGATACTGCAATTGTTATTCTAAATGTCCCTAGAATTCCTAAGAAGAGGCAAACTACATATTTAGGATTATTTCAGAAGCTTCTTATAAGAGCACAACATTATGTTTCATATGTACATCTATAAGATTCAAACTGTTGGAGGGGTTGAGGTGAGGTGGGGAGGGAAGGTATTTAAACAGAATATTACTTGAGTGATATAAACCATCTTCAGAAAATGATTCTAAGGCTGAGCTACACAATTCTACCCATGATATGGCAGTGTTAACCTTTTAGTACAATGTGAAATGAAAACAGGAAACAAGTTTACAAAAATGATATTTAAACATCCATCTTTTTCTTGAATCCATAGTTGTTTAAGTTGAACTACTAATGATTGTTTCAAATGTTCTTGGTTTTTTTTTTGTGTACTTTAAACATGAAAGAACAACTCCTGGTTTTGGTGAATTAGTTATTCTAATAGTAAATATTGTCGTTCCACAAAAAGATTTTCAGTCGCTATTACTTTTGATGTCTGTTGCCCTTCACAATATTTTAATATTATTGATTAAAGATTAGGTAATGCAATAAGGTTTTTTCCAAAGTCGTTTTCCTACTTGACATAAAATTCCAAAGCCATGACAAATTTTCTTTAACTATTGATAGTACTCAAACAAACCTGGTAAAGTTTTTTAAATGCACTAAATTCCACTGTACTCTAACTTGAGTATATAGTATTAAGTATTTCTTTCTATTTTGAACTAATGGAACAATTGTGACAATTTTTACGAGACTACCAAGAGTGATCATATTATAATATGTTCACACCTTTAGTTTCCTTATTTACATGAACACTTTAGTGTAAATATGTCATTCTTCTCACATTTTTCAGATTTATATGTCTTTAAACATTAAACCAGTATCTTAACTGCAAATTCCTTTAAAATGAAATTTAATGAAAGAAGTAACAGGAAAGGAAAAAAATCAAACTAAGGACCTGCCTTTGGACCAAATATTACTTAATGTGTTACTTGTTTGTTGGACCACTGCAGTTTCGTCTAAAGAATGGATAAATTGATTCAAACAATAATTGTTGGAGTGTCCACAAGTAATTTTACAAGTTTTCTCCATTATAAAATCATGGTGAATAGATAATAGATTATGTATACTACTGACTATGGAAAAGAACAAAATAAGTCTGTTGAATTTAATTTTTAACTTAAAAAATATATGTCAAGAACTTTGAGGTTAAAAAAAAAATAAACAACTGTAGTGTATTTCTTAAATACTTCTTGTAGAATACAAATGCTTAGAAAAAAATTAAGATTTTTATTTTTGTCTTTAAATTTGTTAGTGTTCAAACATATACAGTGCTTATCTTTTTTAGTTTAATTCCAAGACATTTCAAAACTAAGTTAAAGCTTTGAAAGACATTTCCAAATTCATCCTTTTTGGACAACATTTTGTCCTTTATATCTTTAAGTAATTGATAAGTTTTCTGACCACAGAACTAATTTATTAATAGTTACCATGGGAAATCTATGTAATTAGCATAAGTATCATATGCAGGATTAATTAAGTGTGGAATATAACACTATACAATGGTAAATAAACAGTCTAGACTAAGGATAAACACTGCCACCATGTAGATGTATCTAATTGCAGGGTACACATAATAATGAGAAAAACAAATCTTTGTGTGAAACATAAAAAAATTGGGATAGCCTTACTTTACAATTTTTTTTAGATAGAAAGTTCACTTGGTCTATAAGGGTTCAAAATTTAGATTCTTCTATCATGCCCCGTTCAGTGCAAAGCTTTTTAATGAGATTGGATTAATTCAAAAATTTGTTATGCTTAGGTTAAATGTAACTATACATGTACATTCTCCTCAGCAGAATTTTAATTTTATGGAAAAATAAAAGTCTTTTGCATTTAAACTGAATAACAATATTGTTTGCCCATATTTTTTTCTCATATCTTAGCATTGTTTGTTTTTGATGTTTAGAAGTGTTAGTACAATGTATATAGAATTATACATAACATCATGAGATAGAATACAGGGCCACGTAAATATAGTTATCACACCTACCCTGACCAAACTTTAAACATTGTTACAATTGTTTTGGACTAAACTTTATGACCATGCTTGGTTTGTGAATGGACATAAGAATTGTTTTGGACGAAGTTTTATGACCATGCTTGGTTTGTGAATGGACATAAGAATTGTTTTGGACTAAGTTTTATGACCATGCTTGGTTTGTGAATGGACATAAGAATTGTTTTGGACTAAGTTTTATGACCATGCTTGGTTTGTGAATGGACATAAGAATTGTTTTGGACTAAGTTTTATGACCATGCTTGGTTTGTGAATGGACATAAGAATTGTTTTGGACTAAGTTTTATGACCATGCTTGGTTTGTGAATGGACATAAGAATTGTTTTGGACTAAGTTTTATGACCATGCTTGGTTTGTGAATGGACATAAGAATTGTTTTGGACTAAGTTTTATGACCATGCTTGGTTTGTGAATGGACATAAGAATTGTTTTGGACTAAGTTTTATGACCATGCTTGGTTTGTGAATGGACATAAGAATTGTTTTGGACGAAGTTTTATGACCATGCTTGGTTTGTGAATGGACATAAGAATTGTTTTGGACTAAGTTTAATGACCATGCTTGGTTTGTGAATGGACATAAGAATTGTTTTGGACTAAGTTTTATGACAGAGCTGGGTTTGTGAATGGACAGGAGAATTGTTTTTGACTAAGTTTAATGACCATGCTTTGTATGTGAATGGACAAGACAGAATCATTAAGATGTACTTGACACCTACCGAGTGGAATGTGTATCTATAGTATGTGTAAACAAGAACCTGTTTATGTATGTAAACATTGGTCAGCTGGTCTCAAATCTTCTCATGCTGTTTATTCTACAATATAATATCTATTTCTTATTGATAAAAACTCTATTTTTATATTTTTGTTGTCTGAAAAAGAGGTCTTAGGATATGAAAACAATGTTGACTTTTTACTGATAATCTTACCAAAAAATCTGTTTAAGTCAACAAAAATGATCATATAATTTAATATTTTGAATTTTACAAAGCTATTGAAATACATTTCGTACTCCCCTCACCCTTTCCCCTCCTCAAGAAATGGAAATAAGAAAGTAAACTGATAAATAATGAAAAATTTAAGAAAAAAAGAAAGATTTATTATTTTCAGAACACAAAACTCTGAAAATAAAATAAATTAATCAAGTCTTCACCTTTTATTTGGAACTATCATTTAGAATCAGCTAAAGTAGCACTTTATAACACTTCAATTAAAAATTAATCGATAGAATCAAAATGATTTCTTTTTAAAGAAAAATTATCAAATACAGCCTTCACTTCTGGATTTAGAATTATTATTTAGTGTCCAAAACACCAGCATATAAATCGAATTTGTCTGGAATGTTTGAAGAAAAGTTGAAGTGTACCTGTAAATGGTTACATAACTAAATGTTTACAGTAAACACTTTATTAAGAGATAACTTTTAAATGTCCTCTCCGTTGGCAAGATACCAAACAGTGCATTTCCTAGTTTATTTATGCAACAGACTGTGCCTTACAATGATGGGAATTCATAGTTTTTCCTGGACATAGATTGACATAGATTGACAAACTAACATTTTGTTTCCGTGCGTTTGTTGATTTTATAAGGTGTAAACTATGTATTGGATAGTATTAGGATGTAAACAAATATATTTATTATAGTGATCAAAAGGTAGCAATACTTTTTTTCTTCTATTTTAGGTTTTAGAACAAAGTGAAGGATTGTGGAAAGGATGTGTTATAACAGATGGACGGACAGCTAAAGCTGGATACTTCCCTCCTGATCATGTTGTGCTTATTGACAAAAGTGGTAAGTTTAACAGCTAGGTATTCTACAATCTGGATCACTTGGTGTTAGGTTACTTCTATTTTGAAGTGCTTATTTGACCCAATATTCTCAAGAAGTTGGGGGAAAGTGTTGTTTACCTCTATGGTATTCATTTTATTCAACAGGGCTGCTGAATTCAATATACTCTATGTGGGACTTAAACCATTCTTGGTTAGTCACATATAATGAGATGAAGATCCCAATTGATTTTGAGGTCAATAACTCTAAGGTCAAGGCTACAGTCACTAAATAACTCAAAGGTCAAGGTTACAGTCACTTAATTACTCTAAGGTCAAGGTTACAATCACTTGCTGTTCCTTCACATATTTGCTGTACCTCCAATATAAAGAAGGGATGTATACTGGTTTACCTATGTTCTTCTTTCTGTCCATTCATGTATCCCTGACTTAATGTTCACCAACTACTACTAAGTTGAAAGGAGTAGGTTCAGTAAGACCCCTTTTTGGCCCCAATATATAGCAGTTTTACAAAATAGTTAAAATGTAAACTTTTAGTTATTTATTGGACAGTAGAATACTTCTGCTACATAAATATGGGCTGTTTTTGACAATATAATGACATATATCCTGTACTAGCACCATTAAGTCATGCTAAATTACTGAAGTCTTCACAATTCTAGCATTTTAGTTAAATTTTAGACGATTTTCGTGTAAAACGAAAGTGGCCGCATTCGTGTTCATCCTTAATATTAAAATGTAAGTTGTATTTGATGATAATACATAACATATATAAAGGTTGAGGATGAACACGGATGCGGCCACTTCCATTTTTACCAAAAACCATCTGAAAAGTGACATTTTTCGGCATATTTGGTAGATATTTCCTATTTGAGCTTGAATCGGATCGTTTTTAATGACTAAATCAGTTAAAATCTTACACATAAACTAATTAATTCAAATAAAATAGACACTTTAGTGTTTAAAAAGTGGTCAAAATCTTTCGTCAGATGAACCTGAAATTTGAGGCTAAAATCGGTCCTTACCGGACCTACTCCTTTGGTTATAAACTTCATATTTGCTAAATCATGTGCTTTTCTTCTTTCTCTTGTCTGACCACTACCACTTTGTTAGGTATATGTATTTGTTTTTAGCTAAATTATATGATATTAAGAGTAAACAGTTTATTTTAAGAAAAATCATATGTAACAACAGCCTCCATAAAATACCCAAGTCAAGGCTATAACAGCTGATAGCAAAGTAAATAAATAACACATAACTTTCTCATTTTAATATAAACATAATTTAAACAAAGATTGTATCAGGTTAGACCTACAAGATCCTACATTGAAACACATTTATTTTATATCCAAATAAATTTGCCACAGCATATTTGATGCATTATATACTTAAGCAATCACATAGCTTTCAATGAAGTGTTTATATTTTGAAGGCAGGTTTTTTGTGTGCTGATTTATTTTTAATTTTTTGGTAAATAATATTTTGGGAACATTATTTCAGCTATGATGTCAAGTTATTCTCCTGGTAAGAAGGTGGGAATGCCACAGGTACCAGACGTTATAAGTCGTAACCAACATGTGTTTTCATCAGAGGATGGTTTCCCGCCACCACCACCATCAGTTTTCTTCCCACCAGAACGAGGTGAGTTTATTTAATTCTATATAAGAGTAATTCAATTTTGTATGTTACACATTTTCTGATTGGCTGAAAGTTTTTCTCTATCAGCTCATAAACATTTTTTGTTATATGACCAACATATTTTTCATTATTTACTATAATATTTTCTGTCTATTTGAAATAACTTTAAAATGGGGTTATTCAATATGCACCACAATTTTTATGTTATTTCTTCCTGGACAGAAAAAAAAGTTCAGTCATTCCTTAATTTAAAAAAAATAAAACACTGATTATTTAAAAATTTAGTTCATGCTGTATATCCCCCAAAAATAGAGGGGGATAAAGTGTAGGTGGGACTTTCTGCCTTTTCACTAAATTATAAAGTTTGTACACATCTCCATTGTTGAACAGGTATGCATTAATTCATTATCTGATGTCTGATATAAAGTGGCAATTATTCTAATATATTTGGGTTGTATTTTCAGTGCAATCTAGTGGTCTATTTATACTGTGAGAAAAACTCTTTAGAATGCATACCTGCACCATCGATCTATTTAAACATGATGTATTGGTTATAAAAACTAATTATATTTAGGTATTTCATTTTTCCTTTCATCTTAATTGCAGTTTTTATAGAATTTGATGTATTATTATGCCCAGTATAAAATATTTAATGATAAATCATAAAGATTTTGGTCTAAAGTTAGAATTAAAAGGGGCAGTCTACATCAAAATCCAATTTATTTCTCTATTATATCACTTTCTTGGTTAATTTAATATTCACAGTATTATAGTGTATAACTTCTTGTATTACATAAATTGAATGTGAAACTGTAAAGTAGTTATTTTATGGTTGAGCTATATTTAATGGGATTAGATATCAAACAGTGGGATCCCTTTCTAAGGGATTAGTGAGAAATAGACTCTGTTGGGGTGATAAATGTCAACACCAAAAATTAAATGATTAATTCATCAATGGACTGTACAAAATTGGAACAAAAAAGTATGTCAACGTTAAATTTATTTTGACCATGTGGGTCTTGATTAAATAAATAAAATGATATTTTAGAATTTTTATAAAAAAAAATAAAAGGGAAAAAGCAATAAAATTGTGTATAATGTTAAGTATATTCTATTGTTATTAGAAAGACTTAGGGCAAAAGTATTGTTCAAAACAATGTCTTTAGGTTGTATTTTAATGGGCCTTGCTTTTGATGTTGAACAAACCATTAACATTTGTACAAATTTTATGAATGATTTTTTTTTTTTTTTTTTATTTATTAGTGCATAAAATATTATTTGAATTAAGGTAAATAAAAATGACAAATATAATTAAAGGTAAAAAACACACCATAAAGTTTTATTAACATATTCCACATTTTTGTGTAAATCATGATAAAATGTTCTTACATTGTAGATTCCATATATTTTTCATATGATAATTATTAATTTATCTCCCTTATGTTTCCTTTATTGGTGATTTATTTTTCTAAAAGAAAGCATTAGTAACAGGAATTTTCTGAACTAGGTAAACATAACAATGAATTTATATTTGGCATCTGATAAATATTAATTTTGATATTAATGGAACATTAATGAATGAATCTTCTTCAACTCCTGATAATGGTTGAGGATAATGGTCATTGTAATTGCTCAGCTCTTCAGTGCTAGCAGCATTTATGAAACAGACTATAACAACAGCATCAGTTACTTTGGAAACAGGCTATACAACCATCAAGTGTGTAGGTCATAAATATATTGATGGAATGTCTTCTCTTAGCATTGATCTTTTTTTCTGACCAGTTTATAATTGGAGAACTTTGTTAGGAATATTGATGCAGTATTTAAAGTGAGAATATTTGTACCATACCTGTGGGAATATCAGTACATTTTTTTCTTTTGATGTTTGGAATTTTCTTATCTTACAGACCATGATGTGAGGTATATATCACCACACTACAGTTCTTATGAGGTAAGTTGAATATAAAGCATGAAAAAAACATGTAATGCTCAGAAAAATTCAAATATTTTATGCAGAGTTGTGGAAAAGATCGACCATGTCTAGTGATTAGATAAACCCCCCTCCATGATTGTAATCTGGACTTAAGGATGAGTACATGTTCTCCACAGGATGTCCAACAGTTCTGACATTTTCAAGTTTTATTTATGCTTTGTAGGTCTGAAGGAGAACCGTGGTAATTAATATAAAGATAAATTAGCTTTCATTGCAATCTTTTGAAAAATCAATTTCTTTAAACTGCATCACTTGAAAAACTCACAAATAGATCACTTCACATGAAATCTAGTGATATCAGATTGTATTGTAGGCTGTGGGATTTTAGTAAACATGTCAGGTAGGAATGTATTTCAGGTCTGATGCTCAGAATGAATTATATTTTGATGTTAGCTTCTCCAAGTCCACACATTTATTAATCTTTGGTTCCACACAAATACAAATAAGAACATGTAAATGACATGGTTGTGCAAATTCATGAATTGAATTTTGAAGCTTTTAAGCATGACATCTTCCATTAATTTATTGTAAATGTCTCATTTACATTCAAGCCATATCTTCATCAAGATGATTCTAGAGGACAGTAAACAAATAACATTCAGATTACATATGGTTTATTGCATGACGCTTCAGAAATCGGTTATTTCTAATTCCTATCTAGATCTCTGAGATTAACTGAGTCAAAAGTATTTACAACAAAATTATGCAAGGATCAGCAGAATTTTGAATTAATAATTGGTTTTATATTTGTTTTCAAATTTATGATTCTATAGAGTCCAGAAGTACCTTTACTTTAGTTAAATCTTAATGCATGATTTTGAAAAGTCAAGAAAAAGATCTATGAAAAGATGGCATGTACAGTAGATTGTTGTTTCGATGGAAAATCATACCACATCTTCTTATTTTTAAATAGAGCTGTTTGGAACTAACTGTTTTATTTCATCATTACTGATGATGATTGACTGGAGTTTAATGTCCAGTGTCAAATATTACATGCATATCAAGAAGAAAACATATCGAATATGAACCCTGCTTTGTACTAGATGGACATTTTCAGACAGATTTTTTACTAGTTCAAGTTCATAAGATGACAAGCCAGAGGAAGACATGTCAACCTACCCAGGCACATTATACTGAACCAACCAGCCTGTGCTCTTACTTCAAAACACAGCATGCTTTCCAGATAAAACAGCAAATACCATTTTTCAAGTCTTTGGTTTGACCAGGCTTAGATTAAACTAAAGACCTCCCACACTCAAGAGAGCAAACTTACCACAATACCTGTACTTTCTTACCTCCCACACTCAAGAGAGCAAGCTTACCACAATACCTGTACTTTCTTACCTCCCACACTCAAGAGAGCAAATTTACCACAATACCTATACTTTCTTACCTCCCACACTCAAGAGAGCAAGCTTACCACAATACCTGTACTTTCTTACCTCCCACACTCAAGAGAGCAAGCTTACCACAATACCTGTACTTTCTTACCTCCCACACTCAAGAGAGCAAGCTTACCACAATACCTGTACTTTCTTACCTCCCACACTCAAGAGAGCAAGCTTACCACAATACCTGTACTTTCTTACCTCCCACACTCAAGAGAGCAAGCTTACCACAATACCTGTACTTTCTTACCTCCCACACTCAAGAGAGCAAGCTTACCACAATACCTGTACTTTCTTACCTCCCACACTCAAGAGAGCAAGCTTACCACAATACCTGTACTTTCTTACCTCCCACACTCAAGAGAGCAAACTTACCACAATACCTATACTTTCTTAGCAGTTAGAATTTTGATTAATTTCAGTTTCTAAAATATAGGAACAAGGCTACATTCCTCCATGGTTTGTATTTTTACAACTGTCAAAGGACAGTCTATGATGGTAAAGAATTCTGTCATTCATGCTATGTGTTGACACTATTATTGGACAGAAGAACAATGCCATCTTTTTTAATACTAAAATATCAGGGATGGTAGTCGTTATGTTAGTTTGTAGTGACCACAAAGTACCGACAGTAATTGTTTGTGCACTGGTAATTAACGGTTGGCAGGTAACCAGATGACCTACTACTTATCGTATTAATTGTTACATGGTAATGTTCTCATCATGTTCTATACCAATCTAGTAGGTGGTTGTATCTACACACGATGCTGTCTAATTTGATCAAATTCTACAGAAATCAACAAGTGGTTCCTCTAGTTAGCAGTGACCTTTCACTACTCTTATATCTCTTATATCTCAAGAGTAACTCAACTATACAAAAATGCCAGAATAAGAAGTTGCAGTAGAAGTATTTCACTCTTGAAGGATACACCATTTAACATCAGTCTAAATCCGATCATTTCCAGTTCATTTAGAAATATACCACCTTAAATTTATAGGAACCTTGTGTGGCAACAGTTGAACCATGTCTTCCCATGAAGCTTTTGAATGAGTTTGTTACTCAGTGCAGTTTCTTCCTTTTCTGTCTTAAAATCTTTTAAAGTCTTTTGAGCATTATTCATTTCTTGCCTCAACAAAGTTGCAGATGTGAAACTTAAGTGTCTGCATCAGCAAATGTTACAGTTTGTGATTATGTCAGTTTAAGTGAAAAACCACTGATTGTAAGTCAATGATATTTGGTAGGCAGTTGTTTTTACCAATGACCCATGCCATTTCCATGATGACGATTTGACCCAACACCTTCCATCATGGTTCATTGACTTAAAAAGCTTTATGTTTCATTCTATAAAGATAAAGAATTCGTCACAGAACAGTATTTCAGTTCTACATTTTCTATGATTTAACTTCCAGGTAGAGATGTTTTCTCTTTTAGGTCTGTACAAACTGCATTTCTACTTAAGAGAACATGACCCAGGGCTGCTTACTTAAATAATTGTTTCTAAAGACCAGGCACCACAAGTTTTAGTTAATATAATTGATATTAACCTTTATTTGTATTTCATGTATGTTGCATATTTAATGTTTCTGATAGAACTTTACGACTCTAACTAGCCTATATGTATTTCATCCATTATTATTTCATAATAACTGGTGAAAACTTTGAGTGAACCAAATGACTTGTTGCAACCTCTATAGCAAGTATCATAATGCAGGAAAACTGAGATTTCTTTAACACAGTCTCAGATGAGAAGAACACGTTTTGCATAACTAGCTATGCCTTGATAGGAAGAATACATGGGGTATAATTCATATAGAAAGCAACCCTGCAACACAAAAAAACTAGAAAAGTAAGTTTTTTTAACTAAGACCTAGCCTTGAATACTAAGCACTTTGTAGCCTTTAGTTTCTTATACTACTCATTATATATGCTCTGAAATTACAAGTAAAACATCTGTTATTAAAAAATGAATCTACTCATCTTTCCTGTAGAATGTTCTGAAGAACACGGTTGTATCTATGCAACTACTTAATATATAATGAAATTAAATACTTAAGATTATATTGCCTGGTTTATTCTAACATTAATGTTCATTGTGTTCTTGGTAAATTTGTTGCTCCATAGATTTTTGGTAAAAAATTTAAAGCATGCAATTATTCGAGGTTATCGTTTTTCATTAATGGCTTAGAAAGTGTTTAATTTTTGGTGCCTTGATGTTTACAATTAGATTAGTCTACAAGTAAATGTAGGTATGATTGTTATGTAACACCTGTTTGATGATTGACATGTTACTAAGTAGAGTTCAGTCCCCTACTTTATAAACCGTCAGGTAATTAAAACTCCTGTAATAAATTACTCTAGGTACAAGGCAGTTTTATAATATGATATTATTTAAATTTAGTATATTTTTTTTCTCAAAAAGATTACATTTTCAATTTATCATGTGCTGATAAAAACCTAAAGAAATAGTTATCTACTTTAATGTACGTTGTGACGGAAAGCATTGCATCTTAAAAGGTGTAAATTTCAGGATTTAACATAATTTTTTTGTTATTTATTTTCACAAACATGAATATTAAATTCAACATGATGCTAATAACTTCATGTTCTAACTGATTTATAGACGAAGATCTAGTGGATAGTTTGTATGATATTTTAAAATTGGTTCGTTAGAACTTATTTCCTGTTGCCCGAATTAATTTGCATCGTAATACGCTGATGACCCGATGACCACATCCCATGGTTGTGATAACGTAGAGCTAAAACAGAGTAAGATAGAAATCCCTAACTCAAACTTCATACTATGAAACAAAATAGCCAATTGTTTGAGAACTGAATGTCCGTTAATGAATAGTGTACAATCATAACTCTCTGTATAGATCTTGTTTTACATCAATTAACTAATTGATAAAGATCTATATGTAGAGAATCAATAATGAACCAACCATCTGTCACCCTCTCTGTCTCTAATGTAAATAGAGATATTTTTACTCATATCATTTACCCAATTGATTGATTCATTAAAGCCTATAATTTTATACTCCATTGCACATATTAGTTTTCAATTAATATTTATGCATCATTTGTTTGGAGTTAAATGTGCCAATTTATGGCAAAAAGTGTTTGATAAACTGATAAAATTCTGAAATTTTTTAATGTTTTTTTTTAAAGATAGTGATATAGGATGTTGACAACCATCTGAATCTAAAGAATGTTTTTATGAGTATGAAATTATCATTGATTGATAAGGATGTATAATGGCATAGTATTGGTTTCCAGTCAGAAATAATCTCTCAGTTTAATTGTTTCCTCTAAATGAAACAGAAAATGTTAGAAGTGCAATTTAATTGGATTTGAAGAGATATTGATAGAAACAAAATTAGTTTAACCAGAATTAGCAAATATTGACACAGTAATTTAAACTGGTCAAACTAGAGAGGAAAATATTTTTTGAAACAAGACAAGCCTAAATGATTCATGTTATGATATTGCAATTATAAAAAAAAAAATCTTTTAAGTCAACAAATACGAATAAACAGAGATATTTGGTATGTCAATGTTTACTACATATTTATCAGTTTTCCACAAATTCCAGAAAACCAAGTTACACGATGTGTTCGAGACATTTTAGTTTAATCATATTTTCTGGAATTACCATCATCAGGAACATTCAAAGACAAAAAATTGAAAGCCAAGGAAATATGAGGGATACTGAAACAGCTCAAAGAAGCCTAATTTATAACAAAATAATTTACAAAAAAAATATTTGTCAGACGGAAATTAACCAAGGACAACCATAGCATGTAAGGGTTTCAGGGTTCTATCTTTTTTAATGATAGAAACTTAGAAGATAAAATGGGAAACACAAACACACGAAGACACAAAACCATTTTCTTTGACAACAATTCTGAGAAGAAATTATTGATGTAGAATATGTTTGCCTACAGTATAATATGAATGTATTCTTTATGGTAATGAACAGATGGCTGCTATTTCTATTATGATGAATCCATAATTCTGACTAACTCCATCAATCATAATTCTTATCATTAGTAAATTATCAGCAAGGGTCCTAGCTATAACCTTTGTGTATTAGGTTATCTGTTGGGGGTTTGTGTATTGCATGATCATAGTATAACAGAATTAGACTAAGTAATACATTTCTTACTATGAGTTATGATTGTTGATAGGAAAAAATTCTTTCATATCTTCATCTGTAGTATTTTTGATAATTGTGCATGCTGTGTCCTTATCTAGAAAAAAACATTTTGACACTTCCACCTCTAGTAACTTGAATTTGAAGATGACTTGCAGGGGCTGATCAAGCCGTTCAAAAATAGAAAGGGGGGGGGGGGGGGGTCAAACCAACCCAGGATAAAGGGGGTTCCAACCAATATGTCCCCATTCAATAGCATTGGAACACCCCCCCCCCTTTTTCCACCTGGACCCCTCCTGGATCAGCTACAGACTTATGCCAAACATTTGCTTTGAATAATATATTTTTTTATATTCAGTACCACCTTTGCCTTAAGGAACAGTTGAAAGACCTGATGATTCTGCAATAAATTAAAAACCTTAGAATTCTAGCAAAAACTCAAAATAATTACTACAGTAAATTCCCTTAGGTAATATCAGTAAAGAAAACTATCAGTTTGGTCTTCAGAAGTTTCTTTTCATGAAAGCTTCATTTCCCCTCTGTGATCTCTATAAAAATTGGAATTAAATGTTCGTTAACGAAAAAAACTGTTAAATACATTGCTGATTCCTGTGCAAGATATTAAGACACTACAGCTGGTTGATAAACTGATTTTACTGTATTGGTTTTCTATTGCCATAGATACAGAAAGATTCTTAATTTGTATCTGACATAATTTGCTTGGGTAAATCTGATTAAGGTTAAGCTGTTTGCCTTAATTTTCATTTAATGTTTTTGACTTACAGATTTTAATCGTTATCTAAGATTTGTTTCATTTTATGCACAATTTGCAGATGAATTACTTGTTATTTAAAAAAAGAGTATAAGCAGTATAAGCAATTGAACAGCAAGATTTCAGTTTGCAGATAATGTCTGAGATTTATTAAAGATGGAGTTTGTGGTTCCTTTATATTGGAAGTTCATTGCCATCTGTCATATTTGATGGCTCTTTTACTACCAACTTGGAACACAAGGAGTCCTACCTTATTTGTCAAGCTTTAAATCACCACTAGTCGAGAACAGTTGTACATCAATTTTACAGAAACTATCTCAGACTATATATACCCAACTCAACTGTATTCTATTTAGAGACAAAGAACTTAAGAAAAGCGTTGTTCTTTAGTGTTCTGATTATGTCAAGAGTTTTTTTAAACAGCCATGCCTTGGCAGATTGCCCCATTCAGTGTTACTCTGGTCTGTCCGAATGTTTGGATGATTGTGTGTAGGTATGTCTCAAAATAATTTTCAATTCTCTTACTTTAGTTCACTTAAGACACTAATTAGGCCACTAAAACAGGAAAAATGCACAGAAAACATTTTCTAACTTCTGATCTATGTCACCTCAAACACCAAGGTCACTTAAACAAAATGTCTAGAGTGTATTTTCAAACTCTTTGTGTCACCTGAGCTACTTGAAGACAACTGGATCAGGAAGAATGCTCAGGGTACATTTTATTTCTTCTTTTCAATGTCACTGGAAACACCAAGGTCACTAAAACAAAATTTCTAGGGTACATTTTAAATTTCATCTTTGTGCCACCTGTGTCACTTAAGGCCACTGCAACAGAATATAAAGGGTACATTTCACAATCTGTCTTATTTTCAGCTGACACAGTAAGGCCATTGAATTAGAAGGAATGCAAAGGGTACATGAAATACAAAGGCCCATAAAACATAATTTCTATAGGGACATTTTCAAACTCTTTCTTGGTGTCACCTGAAACACCATAGCCACTGAAGCAGGAAGAATGCACAGGAAACTGTTCTCACTTCTTTTCTCCGATCTAACTGGTGTCTGACCTACAGTGTTTTCTTATATCTGAAAGTAGTAACAACCCACTCAAACCTGAAAACAACATGTAAAAGAATAACAAATTCAGCATTTTCTAATTTAAGTTTTAACCTGTAGATTTTGAAGGAGAATTCAGAAGATATCATTTGTTTCACTCTAGGTACCAGTGCAGGTGGTACTTGTAATAATCATTATATTTATATCATTGCTACTAAGATCAAGCTCCTTACAGTCAAGGACTCAACATATGGCTCAAAATTAAAAAAAAATATAATATAGTAAATAGTTTCATATTTATTTATCTTAAAAATGAAGCTTTAGAGAAAATGATGTGTCAGCAAATCTTCAGTTTTCTTTTAATGGAAAATTGATTATATTACTTTCTTTACTATTTTGAATGTAAATATACTTAACCACTAGGAATATCTAATTGGATCGTAATAGCTTTTCATTACATGCCATTGAACTAATTGTATGATGGATGGAATATTTACATGAATATAAAGCATCATGGAGATTGTGGTTCCAGACTATCTCAATACAGGAAATGAAAATGGTAGAACTGTCTCAAATTCAAGTAAAATGTTGGTAAAGTTACATAATGGTTTAGGGGGGGGGGGATTTTTCACACTTATAACTCTCACCACATCAACAAGGAGTACACTGTACCCTATTGTTTTGAAATCAGTAATTTAATTAATCATAAGAAGGTAATTTTTACTCTCATTCATTATAGAATGATAAACTTTTTTATGCAGTTTTTTATGCATCAATTGTCAGGAACCCCTTGCTTTTCTCTGATCTTCCATATGTTGTGGTCAGACTCACCTTATAAACAATTAGATGGGCATGTTCTGAACTATCCCTTGAGTTCATCAAGCCACATATCTATAATTAGCCTTAAAAACATCTCTTTGATCACTTTACCTGAAGCAATCTAGTGCATTGGGCCATTTGTCATTTGTAATTGGCAATTAAACCCCAGTTCCTTTATTATCTTGAGCCTGTATCATTTGAGATAAGAACTTAAAAGTACACCTTGACTGTTGAGGCTAATAAGTGCATTTGGGAATCAGATTTCTGCATATGAATTGATCATTTGTAAATTAGCACAGTAGCTTGTGTGTGGGTTTCATAGTGCAAAAATAGTCTTAGGTTATTTAGCATTCCCACATTGCATTATTTAAACAATAAATTGCACATTACTGTAAAACAAAATAAGAAATATGGAAGCCTAATTGTTACTGAGTATTTTCAGTTTAATTCAAAGTTGAATGCATTTTGCAGTGTTGCATAATTTTCCTTGAGAAGAAATGAGAAATGTTCAATGGATTCATCATTATTGATGGGAGAATAATTATTATGAATTTCATGGCTAAACCATAGAGTTAAATGTTCAATAAAATGCAAATTTTCTGTAGGTTAGTATGCAGAATTTGGTCAAACCACAAAATAAAATATTCACAGAAATACATTCTTTTCAGAATACAAAAATGTTAAAACTCACAGTATGTGAAATATTTTCCCCTGGAAATACTGTACAATTTAAAGAATAAAAACCTCTATACATACATTATAAAGTAGATTTTATCATTTTATGAAATAATGAATTTCATATCCAACAATGGAGCTATTTACTACTAAGTAGTATACTGCAAAGTGGAAACCATAACCTGAAAAATGCTAAAATTACAGAAATTCCCCCAAGTGACTAACTAGTCTGCTTTCTTGTTACATGTTTAGAAAAATATTGGGAGCCTCCCTTTATTAAGTACCTCATTATACTTATGTTTCCTATGCCTTTTGTGGATCTGAGAAGCTTCTCAGCACTGAAGTCCAGAGAAACAATGCAATATAAATACAATTTGGCATTTGTCTCTTTCCATGTTTTTCCTTATCTAAACTGACATGAATTTTTGTGGATTTTTTTTTAGTTATAAGACATTTTATGATTAAAGAAACCAGCTTTCATTATTTTTAAGAAAATTTGTAACAGTTATGTGAATATAAAATGATATTCTAGTAGAAAAAGTCATTAATAAGTCAAAAAGATAATAAAGGCTTAATTTGTTAGCTATGAAGCTATCAGAAATAACCAAGGATATAACAACAGTATGTAATATGAACACTTATATAGATCATAAACAGTCATATAGATCGTAAATAGACGTCACATTGCTGATGACTTATGTAATCTAATGTTTTATTAATAGGTTTGTATTAACTAAAGCAGAAGATAACATAAGACCTTTAGCTATAGGATATACAGATAAGACCATATTGTTATTGTAGATACAAGGAAAAGATGCTGACTTGGGGGTTTTATAAGTGAAAATCAATCTCAAGTTATTAGTTTTCTAAATATAGACATAGAACATAATGTCAATTCCAGCAACAATTGTTTTATTTGTAAAGCAGAATGACAATTTTTGTTTGTTCAGACTCAGTTTTGTTAAAACCAAGTTGCTTTTAATATTGGTGTAAACTGATTATTTTCCGGATTGAATCTTTTCATTCTGTTTACTTATTATATTCTTTACTTAATGTTATGAAAAACATTTTTCTCCTTTCATAAGATGGCCAAGTGTTCTAAATATTTTAACTTCTGTATCACTAGCCTGTCAACACACAGGGTGTGAGTTCTAACCTTCATGTTGTGCTCCACTCAACTCTTAATCAGCAGTTTTCCTGCTGTCGATGATGGTTGGTGAATCTTTCCTGGCGCTTTAGCATCCTCCACCATTAAAAACTGACAGACAATAGTGATAAAGGTGGCATTAAATACCAATACTATCAATCAAGTGTTTTGTTGGAACATCCAGATTTTTGTGTACTTTTAAATTTCATATGCACTTAAAATCACTGGTTTCATGTGATTGACATATATTTGAACATGAATCATATGGGAAATTTTCTTGTTTTGCTTTAGAAAGAGGTTTTTAAATGTATAAACAAATTTTGAACACAGTGTTCAGCCTTCTTTAAGTTTGAGAACAAATCAGAAATTATCCATTCAGATTTATGAATAACACCTGATAATTCAAGGTTTAAATTAACTTTTAGAGGAAAAACTGAACAGAGAGTGTATTCGTGAATTATCTGAAACATTTAAAATGATGATATGCAATTATTCATTAAAAGTCTGCATGTGAGAAGAAGTATAAAAGTGAATGTATTTAAGTACATACTTAAGTTTTATTGGTCTGTGGTTTACCAGAGATAGTGATGTTTTGTGTTTATCTGTGAGCTGGTGAATAAATCCACCCAGAAATGTGTTATCTATTGATACAGATGGTATTACTAAAGATATCTTACAAACACCTGGCTCAGTATAGAGCAATGTGCAATATTCTATAGGTAATGAACATGATGAAATAAACATGCTTTCCATTTCATAAAATTTTAAAGATGTCTCAATAAAAAGTTACTAAAAACTTCCAAAACTCATGTTTGGTAGCAAAAACAGGCTGATGTTAAAATGACAGGAGCAAACATTTTATCAGTTTAAGTTAGTATCTTTTTATATCAGCTGATGGCATCCATCCTGAGTTTCTTTTTCTTTACTCATTTACTGCTGGTAATCCAAAAAAATAGTTTTTTCCAGTTGAACTGAACAGCTATTTTGAAGGAGGAAAGCAACTATTGTGATTTTTTTGGATGACTGTTGTTGCTATGCTTGTTACATAAGTGTTACATAAATAGCAGCTGTATATCATGTATATGTTATTGCACTATTTATCACATTACTGTACAGTACTTAAGATAAGATATAATAACATCTGATAGAAGTAGATTATTAACTATACACCTACACTTTGTTTATCATTATATTCTCTGTAAATATCATCTGGTTCCTTGTTATTCATCTGGTGCCTCTACTCATCTTCCAAGTCTTTAAATTCAATCTGTTTGTCAAAAAAAAGTAGAATTATTGCAACAGATTGCCAAGAATCGTCAGCTCACTGTAATAATTATTATTTCTTTAACCATTATAATAACAGATCCACAGTTACTTCCCACAGTAAGCTAAACAAATTATTAATTCCTATCAGTAGACATAGTAATTCTTCTACACCATAGTAGACACAATGGTTTCCAAATTCTACAGAGTAGACCTAACAATTTCCTCAATTTCTAAGATTGTAACGTATACACAATTTACAGAGTGCATCTAACATTGACCACCTTTCCATGGTTCATTGGTCAACCTGAAGATTTTTGCATTTTAGTCTGATTTTAGTTCTATGTTAAGAAACTGGTCAACTAAAGTAGGGTATGGAATGATTGTTTTGTGTACATATCTGTTTGGTAGGGTTTTTCTGACCTTGACCTCATTTGCATAGTTCATTAGTCCATATTTAGTTCTTCTGATAAAGTCTGTTCCCCAGATACTACAATAAATCCCTATTTTGTGCTAAAAATTATTTACAGAATCATTGTACCTAGGAACGGAAAACAGTAAACATCCATAGAATATAACAGCTAATTTAATTTAAATTACCATATTTCCTTATATTTATATTGTAATTAGTGTGTTGTAATTTCATGATAAAAAAACCTTCAAACCATTAGAAGACAGGAAAAGTCAATAATAGAAGCACTTAGAAATTTACGTGGTTCATAAAAATGTCAATAAAGAATTATTTCTTTGTTTTACTTTACATTGATAGAGTTGAACTGTACTTGAATGTGTAAGAACCTATAAAAAGTAAATCATTGATTAGACAGTATTGTTTACTATAAAGTTTAGCATACATGTCTGTTAGACTATGGCAGAGATTGACACCATTGTCTCTATTCAGTGAAAACGTGCATATATTCAGGCTTTCTATTGTATTAGTCAGAGCTACATTCCATACGACATATGTAATACATTGATATCCAAAAGATAATTTTGTATAAACAATATTTAAAAAACATCTTTTTCAAATCTTCCAGTTAATATGCATTTTACCATATGGAAAATATGCATTTCATTTCCTATTCTCTGCATATTTACACAGTAAACATGACATAAAAACACATGTTAATCATAAATCGTGTTTATGATATAAAACCTTTCAATAAATAATGCATGAATTGATTCAGTTGCATAGTCGCTTTCTGATGTTGTTTGAAAGCCAGGCATTTATTTGAAATATAGTAATTACTTGTAATTTTGCAGAAAAGGCTTATCTTGTTGTGCAATAGCAGTTTATCTTTTCATATTATGATTTAGAGCATAACTTTTGCCTCATGCATTTGCATTTTTCAAAAGAACAGATTTGCCTCTGATATTTGTTCTTCACCATTTGGGATGATAAAGGTTCTGCGGTTCTACCTCAGTAGCAGGATAGTCAATTTTTTATCTCATTTGAAACACAGCAATCAAAATTCTTTGCTTTGTTGGTTGAAACTATGTGTCTGCATGAAAATGTTGACTTAATATTGGTACAGAGTCACCTGACTGTTATTTTTGATCAGGTTGAGGGGTCAAAATAGACAATAGTGGTCAGATATTCTATTAAAATCATTCTATTTGATTTAGTGAAATACATGGCAAATGCAGAGAATAATATGTAGTGATACAATTTTACTCAACTTCCACATTGGAACAATTCTCTTGGAACTCTCCTATTAGCTTACACCACAATTCTCTTGGAACTCTTCTATTAGCTTACACCATTGAAACAATTCTCTTTGAACTCTTCTATTAGCTTACACCATTGAAACAATTCTCTTGGAACTCTCCTATTAGCTTACACCATTGAAACAATTCTCTTTGAACTCTCCTATTAGCTTACACCATTGAAACAATTCTCTTGGAACTCTCCTATTAGCTTACACCACTGAAACAATTCTCTTGGAACTCTCCTATTAGCTTACACCTTTGGAACAATTCTCTTGGAACTCTCCTATTAACTTCCACATTGGAACAATTCTCTTGGAACTCTCCTGTTAGCTTACACCATTGAAACAACTCTCTTGGAACTCTCCTATTAGCTTACACCATTGAAACAATTCTCTTGGAACTCTCCTATTAGCTTACACCATTGGAACAATTCTCTTGGAACTCTCCTATTAGCTTACACCATTGGAACAATTCTCTTGGAACTCTCCTATTAACTTCCACATTGGAACAATTCTCTTGGAACTCTCCTATTAGCTTACACCATTTAAACAATTCTCTTGGAACTCTCCTATTAGCTTACACCACAATTCTCTTGGAACTCTCCTATTAGCTTACACCACAATTCTCTTGGAACTCTCCTATTAGCTTACACCATTGGAACAATTCTCTTGGAACTCTCCTATTAGCTTACACCATTGAAACAATTCTCTTGGAACTCTCCTATTAGCTTACACCATTGGAACAATTCTCTTGGAACTCTCCTATTAGCTTACACCATTGGAACAATTCTCTTGGAACTCTCCTATTAACTTCCACATTGGAACAATTCTCTTGGAACTCTCCTATTAGCTTACACCATTGAAACAATTCTCTTGGAACTCTCCTATTAGCTTACACCACAATTCTCTTGGAACTCTCCTATAGCTTACACCACAATTCTCTTGGAACTCTCCTATTAGCTTACACCATTTAAACAATTCTCTTGGAACTCTCCTATTAGCTTACACCACAATTCTCTTGGAACTCTCCTATTAGCTTACACCACAATTCTCTTGGAACTCTCCTATTAGCTTACACCATTGGAACAATTCTCTTGGAACTCTCCTATTAGCTTACACCATTGAAACAATTCTCTTGGAACTCTCCTATTAGCTTACACCATTGGAACAATTCTCTTGGAACTCTCCTATTAGCTTACACCATTGGAACAATTCTCTTGGAACTCTCCTATTAACTTCCACATTGGAACAATTCTCTTGGAACTCTCCTATTAGCTTACACCATTGAAACAATTCTCTTGGAACTCTCCTATTAGCTTACACCACAATTCTCTTGGAACTCTCCTATAGCTTACACCACAATTCTCTTGGAACTCTCCTATTAGCTTACACCACATGTCTTATTGATTCTTTGTTTGCTAGTAGTAAGTAAAAACTTAAACAAGTTTGTAAGAATGAATTGTTTATGAGGTACTAGTAGATGTGTTTGTCAGCCAACTGATCTGTTCACTGGAAAGATGTTTTTGTGTTATTTTCTTTTGTACTTCACAGACACTTTGTAAACAATTGCATTGTGTTACTTTAACATTTAGCGTTAAGTAACTGTGGTCATATATTAGTGACAGAAACTTGTCAGAGTAGAAACAATGATGTGACTTTCTCATTACACTTACTACAATATAAGCATTATATGTTAAATATATATAAAAAAAAAAAGATGTGGTGTGATTGCTAATAAGACCACTCTCTGCAAGAGACCAAATGTCACAGAAATTAACAGCTATTAAGTCAATGTTCTATTTAGGTTTGTGCATCATTTGAAATCTCCACACAATTTCTAACTAACAGAAGATCAGTATGAATGAGTACCTATCATTAATGATAATTCTTTGAGGAAAATATAACGCATATTAGGTGAAAAGTACACAACATCAGATTTACCAACCAATTTCCTCTTGTTTTACAGAACCTGAATGGACGAGTGCCTCAATATAATGGAGAAGATACTAGATCGCCCGTGCCTTATCACTTAGTTAATGATATGAAGACTGCTAATTCTATCAGCCCAACCAACTCCAACAGAAATAGTGCTGCCAGCAGTGATTCAGGGAGAGGCTATAGTACAGGTCATACAGAACCTAGGGTAGGCATATATAACAATAATAGACATGATTCAGGGAGAGGTTATAGTACAGGTCATACAGAACCTAGGGTAGGCATATATAACAATAATAGACATGATTCAGGGAGAGGTTATAGTACAGGTCATACAGAACCTAGGGTAGGCATATATAACATTAATAGACATCACTTTACAAAAAGGGCTGTATATAGCTGACTATGCCGCAGGGAATTTGCTCATTGTTGAAGGCTTTACCATGATCTATAGATGTGAACTTCAATGTCATTTGGTCTCTAGTTGAGAGATGTTTCATTGGCAATCGTACCCAGCTTCTTTTTTTATGTTTATGTATATAACTTTTAAAAATATGTACTGGTATATTTTTTTTTAACAATTTTTTATGTACTATATTTCTAGATGAAACAATTGTGACTGTTCTCTCCGAAATTAGGGTAGATAACTTTGACAATGCATTCAGAGACTAACAGCATCATGTACATTAAAGAACACGAGAACACATGATACAACAAGAGAACACGACAAACACAAAAGGAACTCAACAACACTAAAAAAGAACCAGATAACACAAAAAAATAACAAGATAACACCAAAGAAGAACACATAACACAAATAAAACTATGATAACACAAAAATAGGAAAACCAACACCAGAAACAAAATACTTTGAAAGCCAACTAAATAGTATGACCTATTCCTACAGAGTGAGGGTATTGGAAGTTGTGCATGAAGGTTAAATATATCCTGATCCTAAAATGAGTTAGATTTAATATGGATGCATATCATCTTAGAGAAAATATTGCATATTTAGGAAGGTAACATCATAATGTGATATAATCCTGTGTATGGTCAGAGAGTATTTGACATATAAGTATTTAGTCTACTTCAAGAAAGGAACAAATTTAATAACATCAATCATTTCCTATACTCACATTTAAAGGATGATTTTTTAATGGTGCCCAACATTTTACGTCAGAATAATAATGTTGAAATAAAACATGAATGACTGGTAGATATAATGTCATCATTCTGACAGAATTATCAAATCTTTTTAAAAATATGACTTTAGGAAGTTACAGATATTATTAGCTGACATATTACATCTTGTAAAATCTTCAGAAAAGTCTATTTATATCTGATATGAATCATGGATGTCCTACTGTTGTACTATAGTAAGATGGAGGCACCTGTTCTCATTCAGAAGGTTCTGTTTGATGACTGTTTTATTATTACTATGTTATCATTCTATTACATTAATCCATAAAACACATCTTTGAACATGTCTATAATTCAATAATCAACAGTCTGACTTTGGCAGTGCATGTTATTGTAAGTCTTTGGAAACACTCAAAACTTACTCTAAGGACAATTGTTATATCGGTCAGTTTAAACTGGTAAGTGTTTTGTTTTCTTTGGAATAAGAAATATAGTTTTTGATGAGTTATGTCTTTTATCTATTTGCTATCTTGTTTAAAAAGGAAAAGATTGTACTGCAATTAATTGTGTAAGATATTGGTTAATGTATTCACAAGTGGCTGTAAACGTTGTGAAGTTCAGAAAGTAAACTAATTACGGTGCAGTTGTAGTGCTTTTAATGTCTACTCTCAAATTAAATTTCTTTCAGTAAAGTTGTATTTTGCTTGAAATTTTCTGAAGTGATGGATCTGCTAATTGTAGCTTGATGAAAATAAAACAAGATCAAAGTTGTATATTTTTCCATTAGTTTCTCCTGCTTTGGGCAAAGTTTTTAAAAGGATTATCCAGACCACTTGAACAGTAAGGGCAATTGTAAAAAAAAAAAACAACAACAACCAAAAAATCAAGTGCTTACCACCAATGCATAAGCATTAGAATAATAACAAAATAAGATGTTATTAGAGGAGAAAATTGATAATTACACCTTGGTATCACATCAGTCACAAAACTATTTATAGAGGAGACTAGAAATGTGTTCACTATGGTCTGTACAAGTTAAAGATAGCACAGTATTCTATGGGTATAGATTGAAGGAAATGTGGGTCATGCATCAATAAGACAGCAACCCAATAACAACAAAAAATCATCAGTAGAGGTCAAACATTTTAACTTTAGGGGAAGGCTTGGGATCCTACTAACATGTTTAACCCCACCGCATTCTGTATGTTTGTGCCTGTCCCAAGTCAGGAGCCTGTAATTCAGTGGTTTGTCGTTTGTTATGTGTTACATATTTGTTTTTCGTTCAATTTTCGTACATACATATATATATGTAAATTAGGCCGTTGGTTTCCTTTGTTTGAATTGTTATACATTGTCATTTCGTGGAGAGTTGTCTCATTGGCAATCATACCACATCTTCTTTTTTTATATTTAACAATGGCAACCAGTATCTATGCAATATGTCAAACACTAAATCTCTTCATTTCTACAGAAGTTGTTTATAGATTGAACATAGACTATCATTAATCTGCCATTATCATTAACCACTTATATCTTTAAGTAACAAAAGCACTAAGAAGATATAATTAAAGACACCAACTGATTCATTTCTTTTGTTATAAGTGTTTTGTCCATTTAAAATTTTGCAAGTTACATGCATCTGTATTTAATCTTTCTGAGCACTATGTGTAGTTTCCATCTTTAGACTGCAGGCAATATCAGATTGAGGACCTTTTACATTTCTACATTTCTAGTCATAGGGCATTTAATTTCTTTATACTGAGGGCAATTCACATCTTTGGACTAAGGTTCACTTCTTTTAACTGAAGTCAATTTACATCTCCAAACTCATCTCTATACTTTGGGCATTTTACTTCTTAGACTAAAAGAAATATACTTCTCTATGTTAAGGATGTATGGTCTGAAAGTCCAAATGACATAATATTGTAGAATTTACTATATATTTTATTCATTTACATGTTTCGTTTCTAATAATAGGATTAATTGAAATCATTCTTATACCTGTACTTGTCTTACATCTAGATACTTTTTACTTTTTCAGTCCCCACATAATTATGTAAATGTACAGATAGTAAACCAACACCGTTTATCTGGTCAGAGTTATGAGTCTGGAGTATCTTCACGACAGAGTTATCACAGTAATTCCAGTTCTAGTGTAGGAAGTCTTGACAGACTAGAGGAATCAGGACCTATTTCTAACATTAATGTAGCAGAACTTTTCCATTCCGGGATGCAGGTATGTTGATTTTATCTATATATTTATATTATAGTTCTTTAAGGAATGAAAGTGTTGCTGTACTTCATCTTGAAAACTGTTTTAATTTTGACTTGTTTAGATATATGAATGCTACATTTAGAAATCTTCAAAAAGAAGTATGTTCTCAGAATATCTGATACACATAAAATCTTTCTGATTTGAAGGTCAAATGACCTTGTTCTTAGAAAAAAAAGATAGATTTGTTTGTGAAGCAGACACAGAAAATTACAGAAATGCAGACTGGTGGTGTTAATTTAATTCAAACCATAGTACTGTGTGGTCAGACTGCAATAATTGAGTTCAAAGTAAACATGTGTATCGCAATATGTAGTAATTGTTTTGATGTTTAGAACAGATACACCTAGATTATCTTACCTGCCCACACATGCATTATCTCACACAAAGTGTCAGGTTTTTTTCAGGTTTTTTTTTGTTTGTTTCATGTTTATCAAACATTAAAAAAGTTAGAAAATAGTTGGCAGAGATTCTGTTATTGTTCTCAGATCTGGCAGGAATGCTAGTCTACTGTATAATGAAATTTGGCCAAGCTGACATAGAAAGTCAAAACATTGCAATAATTAGAATGTGCTTCATGGCACCTATTGTTGATGGTGAAAATCAATAACAAAACCAACAATGACCACTTCACAATGAATATCAAGTTTTCAGAAATGTTTTCCCTTTCTGTTCAGTGACCATGTCTTGACTTCCAATTCAGAATCTTCTATGGAAAGATGGTGATTGATAGTTGTCAGCATCCTCCTCCTTTATTCTCTGGTTGTCTCATTAGATTGACTGATTCCTTAATTGTCCCCACAACATTTAGTTATTATAAGTCCCCTATTGACGAAGTCATGGTGACTTTAGGTTTGTTCTCCATCTGTCTGTCTGTGCTTACCATAAAAATTTGTATCTATTTAACTAAATAAATTGAAAGTATTAAAGAGAACTTAATTTGCTACTTTTGTGTAATTGTTTATTTATGTTTTATATTTTTCAGGACCATGAAATACTGAAGACCTGGTTAAGGGACCTCCGATATGAGGAATATTTTGGTCTATTTATCAATGCTGGATATGATATGAGGACAATTTCTAGGATGACCCCAGAGGTAAGGTCAAAATAGCTTGTTATAGTCCTACAGATCACTGACAGACATTCTTATTGTCATAAAATAAATCTTTGCAAAAAACTCAGTTACTCGTTTTTGCCACTCTTGGTACTGTATACCGGGTTATTTTTCGCGGATAGAACATAATTGCCAAAATAAATTCCGCCAAATTAAAAGGGCACATGCAAAGGTATTGATAAAAGTTTTGTGTCCGCCAAAATATTTTGTATACCTTATTCAATGAAAATGTTACACCCGGGGAAATTACCTGCTATACAGTAATTAACACCATGGAATTAAGACTAGATACAACATATGAAACGAAAATGTTTTAAATTTCAACAAGTTATAGTCACCGGTAGACAGAAATCCACATTGATATCCCGTTCCTGTACCAATGAGACCAGACCCACTCTTCACTAATCAACATTGCAGGATTAGTCTGCTCAACATAAAGAAATGAAATTGATACCAAGCATTTATCATGCTTTTCATAACATATTATTAAATCATGGAAAGACCCCCCTCCTTAATTATTGAAAATTATCATTCTGCATTGACAGTAGCATTTTGTTGTAATTTAGGTACAACCATTCCTGTTAATGCCCTCAAGGTATATCAAATACATTAAAGAACTGTTCTATAGAATAAGGGATGTATTTGATGGAAAGATAATAAGTATTCCTTACTAATGTCTAATCTTTCATCATTTCTGATCATCCCTTTTCCGCTACCAGTATTTGTACAAGTTGAGATCTCTTCTATTTTTTGTAATTTTTTTTGAAGTTTTTATTAGTATTTTATTTGCAACAAATAACTGCTACAACTCAAATTAAAATCTAGAAATAATTTTTTGGATGTTGTTGTCAGGAACTGTTTGAGGTTTGATGATAGAATGAGTAGTTAAATAGCTATCTTTCAGTATGTTTTTGTTATTTATTTATTTTAATCTTTTTGAAGTTAAGATAAGTGCTTATTTTCTAAAATAAAATTGAACCAATAAAAGTAGGATAACATTCAGGTTTTTACAGTTTGTATGTAACTCTATTGTACATTTTGAAAAATTAGCAATTAACAAAATCACAATTTCCTATAACATTATCTGTATATTTATTATGCGTTAGTTTTGAATTATAAATTCTTAACTATTGTTAAAAATTGAAATGGAAGATCTCATTATTTCTTTAAGATAACACAGTGAAATTGACACAATGTTCAAATAAGTTTTTATGCTTAACTGTCATTGTGTTTAACCTACATTTTTATATGAATAAAACTTTTAATAACAATACAACAGATAGAAAAACCTGTTTACTTCATATCTTGTAAACAGATGCCCTTCCATTAGGCATATGTGCATTAAGTTTGATCTCATTTTCATGATTCAGCAACTGCTTTTAAAAAATATATAGTTCTTTTATCATGTGATTTTCTCACTTCTTATGAGTTATAGGATACACATTTGGTACATAGAATCATTGCAAGGTCTTCATAATTGACAGGGATTCGCCTGACCTTGACATTTCATGGATCAGCATCAACATAAAAGTTTTGTGGTGTAGTTGGTATTTCATTGACTTTAATTGATTATAAGGTGAATTGTCTGTCTGTCTGTTTGACTGACTATGAACTTAATATCCTGGATCTTAATAAAATTTGATAGATTAATTCAATAGAAATAAAGTTTGTGTTTAAAAAGGTATAGTAACACCTTAATACTAAAAAGTATCAAAATAAAATCCATTCATGATTAGTAAAGTCCAGTGAGACATTTCAGCATCTTTACACTAATCAGTCACATTTTTCTTGTCATTTTATCTTTCTTTCAAATTTTGATATTCTGTGATGAAAGTAAAAAAAATGATTGGAATAAGTCATTAAAGTATTTTGGATATTTCATAATAATCATTTTCATAAAAACTTAAGTTTACTGGTGGTGCCGCAGCAAAGCAGATATTTGTAACGATCAAATAAAAACTTCATGCCATCAACTTCAAATACTAATATAAAAAAGAATATGTGGTATGATTGCCAATGAGACAACTATCCACAAAAGACCAAAATGACACAGACATTAACAACTATAGGTCACCGTACGGCCTTCAACAATGAGCAAAGCCCATACCGCATAGTGATCTATAAAAGGCCCCAATAAGACAATGTAAAACAATTCAAACGAGAAAACTAACGGCCTTATTTATGTAAAAAAATGAACGAAAAACAAATATGTAACACATAAACAAACAACAACCACTGAATTACAGGCTCTTGACTTGGGACAGGCACATATATAAATAATGTGGCGGGGTTAAACATGTTAGCGGGATCCTAACCCTCCCCCTAACCTGGGACAGTGGTATAAAAGTACAATATAAGAACGAACTATAAAAATCAGTTGAAAAAGGCTTAACTCATCAGATGGACAAAAATACAAGTGGACGTGGCCCGGTACTTATACATCCCGACAAAAAAAGACACAATGAACAGATCTTAGAGTACTCGCAGTTATCTGACAGCTAGTTCAAAGCCACTAACAACTAATAAAAAAATCATTCAACTAAGACTAAACTATCAATCCGTACACATCCAACATCCAATGGGTTTAGTGTAAAGACGTCATAAACAGCCAGAGAAAAACATGACCTTGTGCAATGCCAAGTTACAGGTATCGACAGATTGTAGATCCATGAATATGTATATACATATAACATACTAGGAATATTTCGTTAGCTTTTAATTTACTGATAACTGAATCAATATTTATACCAATAAAAACAATATTCAATGATATTATTACAGTGTTGAATAGGTAACCTTTTAGAATAAGTTTATTTAAAGGAGTGACAAGTTTACATGGATCATTTCTAAATTTCCGGGCACGGTTAACAACATTTCCAATGTATAGTAATCTTAATACTTATGAAACTGATATATAAAACACTTGTTAAAACATGTCAAAATCAATTACGTGATTCTGTGCTATCTCTCATAATTACAGACTATCAATCATGAAATTGATGTTTTGAAATTTGTGGCATATCCCATAAAAATTAATGTTACCATGCTACATAAGAATTCTAGCTAGCTATGTTATTCCATCCAACTACTCTATCTGACACTTTGATTCAAATTTCTTATTGCATTCTCATGAAAATTAACCATTCTATTAACATATGATACTACAAAACACCATTAAAGAAACTTGAAGAAAATGAATCTTAATGTTAGTTTTGGAAAATTCTCAAACCTACGAACAGTTAATTTTAAGGGAGTATGTATGATATATTTGATAAATTAGCAGTAGGCATATGTTTTTGTGAAAAATTACAATGCACTTAACATCATCCATGCTATTAACTATTATCCTCTTTATACAACAGGTGTTTAGGTAACAGGTTAATTACATGAAGATATGCACATTCTTATCCTGCTTATAAATATTCTTCTGTTATATAACCAAGATTTATGGCCTTTTTTTCCATTTTTAAGTAAACAACTAATATAGGGAATCTGGTGTAAACTTTGTGATAAAAGTATCACGTGTAGGTAATCCAAGAATAATTTAGTGAAGTTTGTATTTGTAGTATTATTTTCTGCACCTGTTTACTGGTCAATCTATTGACCCTTGTGTTGTCAGTCTGTTTTGTCATTGTCTACTTGATAAATGTCCCATCATTAAAACAACCTATCTTTCTTATTGAGGAACTTTTTCTCCTTTTCCTGAGATTTTTAATTGCAAAATTATCAGGAATAAATGTCTGTCCGACAGGTGTGATGTCACTTTAGGTCTGATTTCATGTTTCATTTATCATGAAAACAACCTTTTTTTCTTTTTCATATTGAAGAATGTTTTCTCCTTTTCCTGAGATTTTTAATCACAAAATCATAAGGAGTATATGTCTGTACTACAGGTGTGATGTGAATCTAAGCCTCATTTTCATGTGTTGGTTGTCATATGAAAAAGTAAAAGATGAAGTCCGTATATTTAATTAACTTTTCTTCGAAAGATCACTGTGTTTGGTATCAGTATAATTTATCGGTAAGGCAGCTGAGATATTAAACTGATTTAATTTTTTGGGGCTTTTTAACTTTTTTGCCAGATGTGTAATCTTAATATAGGAGGGACATTTTTTGTGTCCAGTATTGTCATGCAGAGTTATCTTTCCACTAAATACAAAAGGTTCTAGAAATTTAAAAGAATTGATACAACTAGCTGCACTATACTGTTAATCCTGGTAATCTTAGAAGAACATAAACTTTATAGTTTGATATTTACAGATTTACTTAACCTTTGATAATTGCCTCATTATAAAGGAATTTATAGGTTTTTTACATTATTTATTTTGAATTTTTGCCAACCAAGTCCAGTAATGACCACATAATATCAATATGATGTTGGGAGGACTTCTGACTTTATTTATCAAAAAGCAACAATCCTGACAACTTATCTGATAAATCATAAAATCAGAGAGTGATTAGCTACATTAAACTAAGAAGAGGTGAGAGGAAGGCCATTTTATACATTGATTACCATAGGGATTTAGACAGAGAGGCTGATGTATTATCTCAACCAAAATTATGGCAAGCATGGCAATGACCCAGGTTATTACTTGTAAATGTTTAACACTTAAGTTTATGTTGTAGGCTTATAAACATTCAGGTGATGATAACTTTTTGATTTTTTTCAGGATCTGACTGCTATTGGAATAACTAAACCTGGTCATCGAAAGAGGTTGAAAGCTGAAATTGCCAGACTGAACATTAGCGATGGCTTACCTGATTATAAACCTGTAGGTTTGCAACTTAAAAATAATTGAATTTGATATAGAAATAAGCTGTCTTATTACTTAGAATCTCTACCCTGTTGTTTAATATATTCTTGTCAAGTATACACATTTTCTCTGTAATGGTTAGAATTTGATGCAACTTCTAATTCTTGATCCTTGATAATCTTGTTAGATTGCCTATAAATAGATTCAGGGAGCCTATTCCGTTATTAAAGTTGACTACCAGAACCTGTGACAAGCAGCCTAAATTTTCAAATCTCAAATAAATTCAGACCAAACCAAAATTGATGTCCTTGTGCTGTATCCTATTAAATGTGTAATACAGGGTAAAAGAAGATGTATAGTAAACATTGATGAGACCCCAGCCCAAAATCTCTAGTAAAAGTAAACTAAACTGAAAGACATCTTTGACCTGTAAGTCTACGTGCTTTGTACATGGCACTGGAATGATCGAAAATTTGTTAGAGAAAAAAACCCAGAGGATTTGGAAATTTTAATAATGAGTTTTAAATTGCTGTGTTTCAACTCTACATACTATTGAATAAACATAAAATTTCTTCTTCACCCAATAAAACTCAATTACATTGTCTAATAAGAAACAATGGTAGCTTTGAAAACATCAAATTAAACTTGATGGAACAGTGGTAATACCATGTGACATTTATCATTGTGTTAACGCTAGTAATGATATTGTACATGTATTGTACATGGCACTAGAATGATCGAAAATAGCATATTCTAATAAGCAAAAAGTTATAAATCTTCTAATTAACATTTATAAAGCTACTAATTAGCAATCATTGAACATATGCCAAATAGTACTTAGGCGAGAAAATATTGATTTTGGTTAAATTGTTGCTCTTAAAGTTTGTCATTACATACAGTGTAGCATTGATCACGATGTAAAACAAAGATCTGTTATGTAATAATACAGTAAAAACTACACAAAAACATTTTTTTGTCTCCCAGGGGCCATATTTGCAATGCATTTTTGTCAAGCCTGCAACTTTTGTTGCAGAAAGCTCGACATAGGGATAGTGATCCGTCAGTGCTGGCGGCATTAGCTAACTTCTTAAAAGCTTTATATTTTAGAAGGTGGAAGACCTGGATGCTTCATACTTTGTATATAGATGCCTCATGTTACATGTCAGTCACATGTCTAATGTCCTTAACTTCAATTTCATGGTTCAGTGACTACTTGAAAAAAAAGCTAGTAATGTTAAATTCTCTCTTATTATAAGTAATAGGATAACTATATTTGCTATGTGCGTACCTTGCTAGGTCCTCATGCCCGTCAGACAGTTTTCACTTGACCTCGACCTCATTTCATGGATCAGTGAACAAGGTTAAGTTTTGGTGGTCAAGTCCGTATCTCAGATACTATAAGCAATAGGACTAGTATATTCGGTGTATGGAGAGACTATAAGATGCACATGTCCAACCGGCAGGTGTCATCTGACCTTGACCTCATTTTCATGGTTCAGTGGTCAAAGTTAAGTTTTTGAGTTTTTGTTTTGGTTTTTTTCTAATACTATATGCAATAGGTCAACTATATTTGGTGTATGGAAATATTTAATGATCTATATGTCAGATGCTCAGGTTTTATTTGACCTTGACCTCAATTTTATGGTTCATTGCTCAGTGTTATGTTTTTGTGTTTTGGTCTGTTTTTCTTAAACTATAAGCAATAGGTCAACTTTATCTGTTGTATGGAAGAAATGTTAGCTGTACATGTGTGCCTGGCATGGTTCATCTGACCTTGACCTCCTTTTCATGGTTCATTGGTCAATGCTTAGTTTTCTTGGTTAATGTTAAGTTTATGTAACATTTGTAATAAGGCTTTTATATTTAGGACTATCAACACTGTATCAATGATTAGTAAAGAAGGCGAGACATTTCAGCGTGTGCACTCTTGTCTATTTAAAATTCATTCTCTATGAGTTCTTTGCAATTTATTTGTTGAAGAAACTAGTGGCATTATTTGTTTATAACAAAACACATTTTTCCAAAGTGAATGGATAAATACCTTATAGCAGTCCTTGTGTAAATTTTGTAATTTTTGATTGGTGATTGCTTTATGCCATATCAGTACAAAAAAGGCGTTAATATTGAGTCACTGATAAGGTCTTTGCATCGGAACTAAACACATTTATTCTAAAAACAGTTGTTGGCATGACACGGGTTATGTTCTTCTCATATATGTTATGATGGTATGATACTAAACCCCTAACGGGAAGGATTGTGCCTGATGTTCATATGATGAAATCATAATCTTTCAGTCAGTTTAGTTGAAGTCTGGAGCTGGCATGTCAGTTAACTGCTAGTAGTCTGTTGTTATTTATGTATTATTGTCATTTTGTTTATTTTCTTTGGTTACATCTTCTGACATCAGACTCGGATTTCTCTTGAACTGAATTTTAATGTGCGTATTGTTATGCGTTTACTTTACTACATTGGTTAGAGGTATAGGGGGAGGGTTGAGATCTCACAAACATGTTTAACCCCGCCTCATTTTTGCGCCTGTCCCAAGTCAGGAGCCTCTGGCCTTTGTTAGTCTTGTATTATTTTAATTTTAGTTTCTTGTGTACAATTTGGAAATTAGTATGGCGTTCATTATCACTGGACTAGTATATATTTGTTTAGGGGCCAGCTGAAGGACGCCTCCGGGTGCGGGAATTTCTCGCTACATTGAAGACCTGTTGGTGACCCTCTGCTGTTGTTTTTTATTTGGGCGGGTTGTTGTCTCTTTGACACATTCCCCATTTCCATTTTCAATTTTATGTTGTGTTTACATGCATCTTTTCCCCCTAAATTTGATGTCCACTAACCTATGAACATGTTTTGAGGTTATATGTTATGGTTGATTTTCTTTTATAGAATACAGTAGAAGAATGGCTTCACTTATTACATCTAGAGCAGTACTGTAAAACCTTAACTAGTCAAGGCTATGCTGATATGGACAGTGTTACTGATATTAGTTGGGAAGATTTAGAAGAAATTGGAATTTCTAAGTTAGGTATGTCTTGTTTTTGATGATTGGTTTTGCTGTTATTTAATCATGTAGTGAAATGTTACTGAAATTTGTTTTGTATGTGTGTTCTTCACATATGACATTTTTTGTAGCTGAGTTGACTTGTTTATGAGCCTTTTGTAGGTAAAATGTACATCTGGCTTTCAGCTTGATAAATATTATGTTTAAAACAGTTGTATAAGAAACAGTAGAAACACAAAGGATATCAGGTGTCCATCCATGACACAAAGACACAACAAACATACAACAAGCAAAGGAACAGTACTTTTATTGCTGTTTTTCATCTTAAAGTCACAGTGAGACCTCAACACAGAGCAAAAAAACTGCATATACCTCCGTTTCAAACCATTTAAAAGTTGTTTTAGTAATGAAATAATTAGATTTGGTTTGATTGTAAATGATAGTTATCAAAGGTACCAGGATTATAATTTTGTACGCCAGACGCGCGTTTCGTCTACATAAGACTCATCAGTGACGCTCATATCAAAATATTTATAAAGCCAAACAAGTACAAAGTTGAAGAGCATTGAGCCTTTTATCCAACAAAGACAAAAGAACAATGATGTAAGATACTATAGGTCACAATAGTAGCGATCTTCAACATTGAATAAAAACTGAAAAGTTTCCAGATGACAAAGAGTGAAACAATTTTTTGAAAATGAAATCCAACAGTCTGCTTTAAGCTTATAACATTAAACAACAGACAATTGTGACAGACAGTAACCAAAAACAGCCTTCATGTATTTATCAAAAAGGAGTTAAAATAATTCATTTAAATTGAGTATGCCATTACATGACCTTCAATGTTTTACATTAGTTTGGTGTAAGTTAATTAAGAAATAATTCATGGGGGCTTGAATATATCATGATTTTACCACGGGTTGGCCCTTTATGACAAATATTTTACCCCTGAGCGATAGCGAGGGGTAAAATATCGGCATAAAGGGACAACCCGTGGTAAAATCTAGATATATTCAAGCCCCCATGAATTATTTCGATTCTGATAGGACACATACGGCAATTCTTTTGGATCGAAGCGCTCTAGGTGTAGGCAAATATTTGCCGTTCCCATAAATAAACGCACTAATAAACTAGCGTAAAAGAACGGAGCAAACTGCATTAGTGACATGTTTAAACTATTTAAAATAATGTATTTAGACAGTTTTGGATGAATTTGAATGATAATTTATTTATATGTCTTATATGATGTACAATAAAGGGCTTTTGCCACATTTTAGCATCATTTGTGTATGTTTCCTTGTGATGATTTTCGGATTCACAAGCGTGTATTTTCCCGTAAAATGCTTACATTCTAACGTCATTGTTCTATGACGTTGGGTATCTCATTCATAAAAAAGCATATGACGTGGGAGTACAATCGGAACAGCACTGGCAATATATTCATATTTTACCACGGGTGTGTACTCAAAGCGTTTGAAGGACGTCATGTTAGAATAGATAACAAAGTACTTACATATATGTTTAAAATGCTATTGCATTTGAGTGTATTATCTACAAAATGTATTTGAATTCTGTCTCTTGGAAGATGTTTTTTTGAACTTGTAGTAATTAATTGTATTTGTTTGTTCTTTTTATATGATAAACAACCAAGTATTCATTAAAAAAGATGAGGAAGCAATGAGACAAATCTCCACCAAATGATAAAGAACATATATAGATCCTTACCTTAGACACTTTTTTCAGTTTCGCTGCAATGAGTTGACACTATTATTTTAGAGATAGTGTGATATCATTAATATTATTTTATTGGTATTTATAGGTCATCAGAAGAAAATAATGATAGCAGTGGATAGATTAAAAAGAGTTGTATCTAATGCTAAAAGACAATCCACTGTAGATGGCAAACGAGGATCGTCAGAAATTTTAGATCCACCACATAACAATATTTCAAATCGTCATTCTGGAGAGGCGATGTATAATCATCGACCTAGAAAATCTTCTTCAGGAGAAAGTTTGAACAATAGTGAACTAATGTATAATCATTCTCCTGCAAGGCAGAGAGGTAGTGATGGAAGCTTGGACTCTTGTTTTTTCCCAAACAGTCCTACAACCAAAGCATTTCAACCAGACGTTGTGGCAATTCAAGTTAAACGTAATCAGTCGTCACCTAATTCTTCTCTGACAAAAGATATGGCAGGCCAAACAATTACGTATCAATCTTTTCAGGGACCGTCTAGACGTTCGAATGAATTTGATCGTGATAGCACTCCAACAGAAGAAATTGACAATGGATATAGGGCTCCACTGCCTATGGCCCCTATTGTTCCTAAAGTTCTGAATAAGCCTAAGCCAGTTGCTAAGATTGTTGCGAAAGCTAAACGTTCAAGTAAAGAGTACTCGCCAGACTTTGAGGAGGCAGAAAAATTAAATGAGTATTTAGAAGATCATATTGAAAAATCTGTGATTACAGGAAATGGAGGATTTAAACGACAGAAAAGTGACCTTGGATCAGAGACTGTATATGATTCACCGAAACACTCCCCCTATAATTCTGGTCTAAATAACTCTATGTCTCAGTCTTGTCCACCAGGTGTCAATGGACCTCTTCATTCATCAACACCAATAAAGAAAGTCCCTCCTCCTCCCCCTCCCAAACGAAGTAATTCTATATCTAAACAGAGCCAATTAGAATATACTAAACAAATATCTCTTGAGAATTCACCATATGCTGCAAGTGTGCCAAAAACTGGTAATAATTCACCCAAAACTATTGACAGTTATTATGTTCAAAATTCCAATAGAAATTCTGGAGGAAATTCACAGAACAATGTGAGTAATGTACCGCCAGTTAGTGTTTCTTCAAGTTCAGGGAATTTTCAGTATGCTGGTAGTATACCTAAATCAGCTGTTCCAAAGCTACAACCAAAACCGGTTATCTCAACAAAGCCTACTGTTTCCCCTAAACCTAAGAAATCAGTTAAAGTGGCTTCAGAGACAAATTCCTTTGCTAGTTGTGTACAAAGTCTGTCACAAAAGTTTGGCAGTAAATGTGGTGAGGTGATCAGTCCGGATGATATGGTTAATTCTGATGGAGAAGATTTCCCCCCACCTCCCCCACCAATAGCTATGGATATAATAACACCTAAACTTCATAATTATGGAATACCTAGTAAAGAGGATATGCATGGTGAGGAGTATAGACTCCAGTATCAGAGACAAGTCAGTGCAAATAGTGTACAAGGTTCCGAAACACGGACATCCACTAGTAGTGCTGTTCAGTCGATACGGACAAACCAAGGGAATGAGTCAGTGGCAAGCATGTCAGACAATCATAGTGTTCATAACAATTCATTTTCTTCTCCAATATTAAGAAGTACCTCATTACGAACAAGTCCGAATAAGGAGTCACCAATTCTGTCTCACATGACAAAAGATTCTCATGTTGGGTCTCACGTGCCTGTCTCTTCTCATAACCACAATACATCATCATTTAGACGATATAATGGTAGTCTCAGTGATTCATCAACTACAATGAGATCAGATGAAAATGTAGTGAAACATTTAAAAAGTGTCGGATCACCTCAGATTAAACCAAAACCTAGACGAGAATTTTTAAATCAAGAAAATCATGCATCGGTAGGTGGACGAGAAAAAACACCACCGTATGGAACTCTAAGAAGGAATGATTCTACGTCAAGTCATGATTCTAATATATCAACTTCTAGTGTGGAATCTAATACCTTACCGTTCGCTAATGAAAATGTTGGAACAATTAAACAACGAGCACCTCCTGCTAAAACTTCTATAGTGCAAATTAATGAGGGTGAAAATGACCTCAATCCAGCCTTATTTACTCAGAGGTCTGAAACAATGACAGCATCTTTACAAAAAAGAGGTAAGCTGTTAAAAAATTTATCAATTTATTCAAAACAATCTCGGGAGACTGACTTTGAATTTAGTCCCGGTTTACTATTTACTATTTATAATGAAATGCGGGATAAGCATGAGAAATTAAGAGTACTGGCACGAAACACGAAAAATAAATAAGGGGAAACACGTAGCAAGCATATGGAACCAAACATGAGAAACCAAGAAATTAAATGTCAAAGTACGAAAACACGTTAAACAAAAAGGCTGAAAACATTGCATGAAAATAACCCTTTACCACCCTCTTAGGAATAACCTCTTTTATAAAAGTATGTTCATAAAAAGTTTACATTTTTCTGAAAAAGACCTGTTATAATGACACAAATGATCTGCTGATAGAGATAACTACTGTAAAATGTTATAGGCTTCAGTGGTTATCTCTTTCTCTTAAAGTATTTCATACCATTTAAGGAATCTGTTGCCATAAGATCTAGCATAAACTACTGGTTTGTTATTTGAAACAATTTGTTACACAACTTCAGTAAATTTTGGACTTTCAGAGTATATAGTGTATTTTCGAAAGATATCTATTGTTATAAAATTGTGATAGAAGTAAACTCATTTTGCAGTCTCATTCAGGGACATTGCTTATGTGCAAAATTGCTTTTCACTTATTTTAATTATCAGTAAAATATACTACTGATAAAAACTTAGAGATACCAATAAAATCAGACAATGCATTGATTGTTTTATTTATCAAAAGCTTTTGAGGGAATGCTAGGCTTTCACAAGATTAAAACAAAACATAGTTCAAACCTACTTTATTTTTTTACAGATGTCATTCATGAACAAACAGGAGGTAATGGTGTAAAGAAGAAGTAAGTAATTCATGTTTTCTTCAATTTCATAATCTTTTTTTTAAGTTTCCTATTCAGGATCCTGTTTCCTATACTTAAAGAACTACTATATCATACATGAAAATCAATAGATCTACACACAGTTTCCTTGCAAAACTGAAATTTTTACCACCGTAAAATGGACGGATATTTTTTTTTGTTCCAACATGTTGTATAAACAGATGCTACGAGAGAGCAATGTCTTTTACATAGATTAGAAATTTAATTTGCAAGTTAAGGTTTTCCTGTCCAACATGAGACATCACATGATTTCAAATACAACAAATTGAGGTCTGTAAAAATAAGATGTACATTTTTAATATGATTTGCAAATGAGAAAACTTCAAATTTAGGTTGACTTACAACCTTCAACATAGAGCAAAATATTATTGTATGGTATTGATGGGGTATTCCATTAGAATCTGTAAAAGTACAATGTAATATAATTCTCAATGGGACACGTTCACAACTAAACATTAAAGGACTAAGAAGTGAACAAATTCAGGTTAATGTACATGCAGCCTTTAACATTGAACAAGATATTACCATATGATATAACAAACATTTCCTTGTGTAGTTTTACTGTGGGTCTCATTGGGGTCTAAGCGTGACGCGGGATTGCCAATTTTTGGTAAGCGTGACACGTGAAAGTCAAATTATTGTGTCGTGAAAACGGGAAATGAGGTCTTGCGGGACCCGGGAAATGACAAAAAAAGTGAAAATTGCTTACATACATAGTGTAAGCGGGATATGGGAATCTGACAAAACAGTAAGCGGGATCCGGGATCGGAACCCCCCAATGAGACCCCCTTTACTATCATCAAATAGACAAAAAAACATAGATGACCAATGACCCACCCCTGTCCAAAAAAAAACTTCTCTTTCTAATAAAATGGATAGGGGCCCTGAGATGACAAAAAGAAATACAATATAATAGAGATAACCAATGCCCTAATTTATACAACAGTGTTGCAGGAATTAAGCAAAAACTCAAGTTCTTTGGAAATGGCTTGACTTATCAGATCAGAACTTTGCTTGATTTTGGAGTTTCTGTTGATGTTATTATGCTATTGTTAAACATAAAACTATTTTCTTGAAAATCTTATCAAAAAGATGGTTCTTGCATATTTCATCTTTGTTTGTGTTGACTTCATATTACAAAGAATAAATGATGAACTCTATGCTATGTTGAAAGAAGAAGCTATATTCAATGCATGACCTTAATATTAAAACCTAAACTCTGTTGATTTTATTATGATATAGTTAAATATGAAACTATTTTCCTTAAAATCTTATCAGATGGTTCTTGCATGTTTCACCTCTGAATGTGTTGGCTTTCTGATAATAAATTTTCAAGAATATAATCTTAAAGATTTTGTATTGTGTTTTACAGTTCAGAAGATGTTCTGACGGATATTGACTTCATGTTACAAGGATTAACTGATGAACTTGATGCTATGTTAGAGGATGAAGCTTTATGTAATGGATGACCTCAATATTAACCTTAGTGTCACATGTCATCAGTACTGGTTCCTTGTCTCATTTCACCTGTGCTTATCTCTTCATTTGGGTGCTTTACAGATTCCTACCTCCTAATCAAGTAGTTTTATGGTCCTGTTGTCTACAGTAAAAGAGAAACAAGATAGAAAAAGAGTGTGACATGTGTTGAAATATCATAGGCCAAAGTAGTTGACATAATATCAGTGACGGAAACACATCATAACATCAGTGACCACAGTATATATCAGTGACGGTCAATGAGTGACCACAATATATGTCAGTGACCACAGCATATAATATACTATCAATAACATCAATAACAACAAGAGAATTGAAAAGAAATCTGGAGTTAATGAACGATACATAACATTACATTATATAATGGGTATCTCAATGAAAATTTTAATTTCAAGGTGCTGAACATATTCATGTTTAAATCCTTTAAAAGACATCACAGATTTCTTTGATAGAAGCCTTGTTTTAATGACATAAGTTAAGATCATACATTGTACAACTTTTGATTGTGTTCATTTTAGTCACTATCTTGCCTTGGACAATTTGATCGTAGAAACTGTGATTTGTACTATGTAAATGAGTTTTGTGATGTATGACCATTAATTTTCTGGTAGTTAGATAATGTAGTGATCATATTTTAGAGCAGATTTCTTATTTTACAGTTTGTATGTTGATCTGAAATATTATTATAACAAGGTGCTCCCTTATATTTAAAAGTCTTATAACGTTGGAAAGATCTGTTTCTATTTTTGCAGATTAGCTACTTTTAGACATTGGACAATTCTTCATAGCGTTTAAGTTAATTCTAATGTCAATTTTGGAAAAAGACAATATCCAAGGCTATGTTTTTTTTTATGAAATCTAATGTTTGAAACAAGTCTAAGGTACGAAATATTATATTGGCAATTACAGCCTATTACTGAAATGTAATACATAGGCGGATCCAGGGGCCCCCCCTTTTCGTTGGAAAAATTTGGTTGATTATATAGGGAATCATTGAAGCATGACTGAAGCGGCCCCCCCTTTAGGTCAGTCAGTGGGCCCCCCCTTAGGAAAAGTTCTGGATCTGCCACTGTAATAATTGTGCTTAGCATATATCTGAACTTACATACTTGAATTAGAGACGGACCCTAATGTCTTACTTTGTGCAATCCTGATCAACAATAATAACTTAATGAATATCTGACACTTGTAAATGAATTATAAAAATTGTTATTACACTCACTTTCAAAAGTAATGTTGCTGTTTAAGTAAATGTTATAATGAATACATATTGTTTGTTTTATTCAACAATAAGCACAGTACCATATAAAACATAATAACAAATTTGATGATTTAAATTTTTCAGGATTTCTTTTCCTTCATGCTTAGCAAATTCTATTTTGAACACGTTTATTCTTTCTTAAATTCCTCACCATTTTTTAAACTTCAAGGAAATTCCAACAATACCTCAAAACAAATCCTGCTTAACCAAATCTTGATGGAAGATTTTATATTTATCAATGGGGAAAAAGATATATGTAACACATTATATAATGTTGCAACGTAGCATATTCTTCAGTGCCAATTTTAACACACAATAATGACTTTTTTAAGAAATTTTGTTGTGCTTCTAATTTTAGCTAACTTACCGGGGTAAGTGAAAAGCTATGAAAAGTTATGTACGGTCTTAGATGAAATTATTTGGATATTCAACTAGTTGGGAGAATTTCATAAATAAAGTTATTAAAGAAAAAACATGATAGGAATTTTACAGATAGATTTTATGAGATTTGTTTGCTTGTACTCGAGTGCCTGTTAATTTTCTACCTCTTTGATACTTTATTTCAAGGGAGGTAATTCAATACAAATACTATTGTGATATGTGGTTGTGTGATAATTTTCTGACAGCTTTTTGTATTATTAGATTGTAAAATACTTCATACATGCACTGTATATTTGAACAGTCAAGCCTTAAAGTAGGAAAAAATCATAGTATTATAATATATATATATGTTCTTGTAGGTTGTCACATGTCTTCAGTTGTCTAAAGGGCCCTCCTTGGTCCATAGTATCAATTAGGGAAAGTTTAATTATTCTTTGACCTCTTAATATCTTTGATGGTATATGAAAATATTTGTTTTGGTCTAATTGGATAAGATGGAAATCAAATGCAGGGAAAATAAAGATATAATTCTTCTGTCCTATTCTAAGAAGTAATTGTATGTTACACATGATTATCTAAAGCAAAGAATTTCAATCATTGATCGCCTGAATAGAAAATTATCTTTCTTTTAGAATTTAGTTTTCGATTTTTTGTAAAATGAAAGAAGGGTAATTTTAGTATTCTCGATGGAATGAGATCTATATATGTTTAAAAAAAAACCAACATATAAATGGTTGTGACTACTGTGTACTTTCTGACTTATATACATTTTTAAAGTAATATATTTATCAAGTAAAGCTGGTAACAACTTTTACGTATGGTCTTTCTCATTGAAAATTTAACAATCTTTCAGTGATATTATATTCTGTAAGAATATAAATTATTTTGGATCATTCAGCATTTTCTGTAAAATTAATAACGGACTTTTAAGTCCTCTTTCTTGTACCTTTTAAACTGTAAATACCAATTATTAACCAACTAAGTACATAATGGCCAAAAATGACTGGTTATTAAAAATAACATATTTTCTGTAATGGCCCTGTTTTTCTGTAATGGCCCTGTTTTTTCTGTAATGGCCCTGTTTTTCTGTAATGGCCCTGTTATTTCTGTAATGGCCATGTTATTTCTGTAATGGCCCTGTTTTTCTGTAATGGCCCTGCATTAATGCCCAGCTTGTCTGTATTAAGCCCAGTAAGGGTTTTTAATAAAGTTAATAAAATTAAGCTGTAAAGAGTATAATACCCTTTTGTATTTTATTTAATTGAGTAACCAGCAATTATTTTATTTAATTGAGTAACCAGCAACAAACATTAAAGAACCATATAAAGGGATCACTGTTCATCCTGTTTTTCAACACATAGCTTCTTTCAACTTAATATCTTGGATATTTGGTATATTTAAAGCTTGATCATGGTGAAGTACAAATTATTTTTTTCAAACTAAACTAAAAGAGTTAGAGAGTACTTCAAGTTGGCAGCAAGAAATACACTTTTTTCAGTTGGTTAATAAATGTATTAAGAAATGGATGTTTTTATAATGGCCCTGTTATATGTCCTTGGTCAGTAATAATGGCCTCAGATGTCTGTAATGGCCCTCTGCATTGCCTCGGGTCATGACAGACTTCCTAGACCATTATTACAGACCTTGGACATATAACAGGGCCATTATAAAAATACCCATTCATTAATACTATATTGTATTTATCAAATGTTTTTTTATTCAATACACAGTTTTGTTTTTACATCAAATTTAACATTATAACAGCATTGAATAAAGATTTTAGACTGATAAAAATATTCTGTGACTGTAAAGTTCATATAGGTTTCTTACATGAAAGAAAAAGCATTTATATATAATGAGTAGAATTATGATAAAAAAGGATGGTGATGTCTTGGTTATTTAGTAAGTGTCCTTTTGATAAATCGTTAACACAAGGAAGCTGTTATAATTAATTTTTGCAGTAAAGCAAGATTTTTCATGTATTTTTTTATAACTGTCTGTAGTTGGTTCTCATTATTGGGTAATGAGTTTTCTACTACTGTTAAATGAATTTCTATTTAATGTTTTGACAATATTGTTTTTGCAGTTGCATTTCCAGAGAGTTTCTTAATCAATAAATTGCTATTGAACTGACCACTAGATCTTTCAGAAATTTCTTACAGCATTTAAATTGTTATGCTTCAGCTTGTGACTATTCATGAAGAGTGCCTTTGTCATATATTATATTAAACATTGATTCACTATGAAGGAAATCTCTTTGAATGAGATATTTTATAACATAATAAAATACATACAAAGCAATTTAGCATAAAATTTTGCTTATAAATCTGCACTTGTGCTTGGAGGGTTTTATTTATGCATACACAGCATTTTTTGTGCTCTTTGAGAAATTTTATGATTGCATGTTTGAACTGATGTGAGCTTTTCTATAGTTAATGAAGCGTAATTAATTATGTAATTAAGAAAGTTATAATTAATTATGTAGTTGTTCTGTTATTGTTTATTTATTTATCGTTAAATGTTTACAAACTATTGTAAATATTAAAATGCCAAAAAGATGTATGAAATTAAACAGGAAATAATAAAAAATGAAAGTATATGATGACTTGTTTATTAATTTGGTAGAGTTAGGTCATGTTATTGCACCCTATTTCTGCGAGCAGTACAGAAGATTCAATAGGTATCACTGATCAAAATATGCTGTACAAGATAGAAATTCCATTGTATTGCAATAGTAATCTGATAGGAAGATTAAAATATGCACAATTGCAATCAATAATCCATTTCCTATAGTATCTGTCTTAGTGATGGCTTGTGTGAAGATTTGGTATGAAGAATTACTCTTACAGCATCGAACACTAAACAAAACCACTCATTTTGAAAAAGAATGGAATAGATATACAACTTTCTTCAAAATGACTTTAAATATACTGGGGTTGAACTTTGAATCAATCAAGTCAAAATATTTTTTTTGTCAAAGTCTGATCCACCAATAGTAAAGATGCAGAAAGAACAGCAACAAAAGTAAGTCAGTTCTTGCATTTGTTGAGAGTTTTTGTTGATATATGTCCAGTCCATATCTTTGGTCTCTGAGATGGAGGTACAGTGATGTTACCCTGCAGACTTCCCCTTTAACCTGCTCTGATTGCCAATCTAGAACAAAGCCTTGTATATACATATTACCACAACTAGTGAACATCATGAATATGAATCTTAAACAGGTTGGGAACAAACCCTCTATATGGTGATTATACCTATTAGAGGGATAAAATTATCCCTTTTATATAGAGGGGTATTTTTGTGTACCCTGGATTTAAAGAAAATTAGGACAGAATGGCATTTTGTAGTCATATTGGCTATAATCTCTAGAATTATATGCATCAACATATGCACTTTACTAAAAATTGGGATGACCAGTTTTCTGCTATAGTGACAAAACTTGCGATCTATTGTATACCTATCTGAACACCTGATCAACAGTCAGATAAGCAGCAAACTGCATATTAAATTAAGTACATCAATTGGTGCATCAACTGTTGCAGGTTACTGCCATAATAAGTAGAAAATGCCATTCTGCCCTATTTTGATTTAAATCCAGTCTAAACAAAAATACCCCTCTATAGAGGGATAATTTTATCCCTCTATACAGGTATAATAACCATATAGAGGGTTTGTTAAAGTGTCATTGAATGATTAACATGTATCTTCAATCAATCAAATAACACTACCTATTCCTTAAATAATCATATGCATATACAATGGCTCAATCTGCTAGAAAGGTTAACACACTGACCATTGCTTTTATATTTTGATATTCAAAAATATAAAGCTTTACTACAAGTGATCACATTTACTTAACATGATCAAAGAAAATGAGGTCATGGTCAGATAAACCAAACTGGAAATACATGTATATGTAACAATCATTCATACACCAAATATAATTGACATATTACTTATAGTTTCTACAAAACAGACTTAAACAAGAAAACTAAACATTGACCAATTAACCATGAAAATGAGGTCAAGGTCAGATAAACCAAACTGGAAATACATGTATATGTAACAATCATTCATACACCAAATATAATTGACATATAACTTATAGTTTCTACAAAAGAGACTTAAACAAGAAAACTAAACATTGACCAATTAACCATGAACATGAGGTCAAGGTCAGATAAACCAAACTGAAAATACATGTATATGTAACAATCATTCATACACCAAATATAATTGACATATATTACTTATAGTTTCTACAAAAGAGACTTAAACAAGAAAACTAAACATTGACCAATTAACAATGAAAATGAGTTCAAGGTCAGATAAACCAAGCTGGAAATACATGTATATGTAACAATCATTCATACACCAAATATAATTGACATATTACTTATAGTTTCTACAAAAGAGACTTAAACAAGAAAACTAAACATTGACCAATTAACCATGACATTGAGGTCAAGGTCAGATCAACCAAACTGGAAATACATGTATATGTAACAATCATTCATACACCAAATTGGTTGACATATTACTTATAGTTTCTACAAAAGAGACTTAAACAAGAAAACTAAACATTGACCAATTAACCATGAAAATGAGGTCAAAGGTCAGATGAACCATTCCAGACAGACATATACACCTTACAATCAATCTATTCATTAGATATATATGACCTATTGCTTATAGTATCTAAGAATCAAACTTAACCATAAAACTTTACATTGACTAAGGAGCCATGAAAATGAGGTCAAGGTTAGATGATATCTGCCGGACTGGAATAACACCTTTACCTTTCAATCATTCCATACAAAAAATAGTTTATCTATTAGTTATAGTTTAAGAAACCCGATCCAAAACACAACAAGAATGTGTCCTCAGTACACGAATGCCCCACTCGCACTATCATTTTCCATGTTCAGTGGACCGTGAAATTGGGGTAAAAACTCTAATTTGGCATTAAAATTAGAAAGATCATATCATAGGGAACATGTGTACTAAGTTTGAAGTCGATTGGACTTAAACTTCATCAAAAACTACCTTGACCAAAAACTTTAACCTGAAGCGGGACAGACGGACGGACAGACGGACGGACGGACAGACGGACGGACGGACGGACGCACAGACCAGAAAACATAATGCCCCTCTACTATCGTAGGTGGGGCATAAAAACTTAACACTGACCAATGAACTTTGAAAACAATATCAAGGTCAAATAAAACTGCCATACTGACGTAAATATTTCCATACACCAAATATATTTGACCTATTGTATATTATATTAGAATAAGACCAAATCACAAAAACTTAACATTAACCACTGAACCATGAAAATGAGGTCAAGGTCAGATGACACCTGCCAGTTGGACATGTACACCTTACAGTCCTTCCATACACCGAATATACTAGCCCTATTGCTTATAGTATCTGAGATATGGACTTGACCACCAAAACTTAACCTTGTTCACTGATCCATGAAATGAGGTCGAGGTCAAGTGAAAACTGTCTGACAGACATGAGGACCTTGCAAGGTACGCACATATCAAATATAGTTATCCTATTACTTATAATAAGAGAAAATTCAACATCACAAAAAAATTGAACTTTTTTTTCAAGTGGTCACTGAACCATGAAAATGAGGTCAAGGACATTGGACATGTGACTGACGGAAACTTCGTAACATGAAGCATCTATATACAAAGTATGAAGCATCCAGGTCTTCCACCTTCTAAAATATAAAGCTTTTAAGAAGTGAGCTAACGCCGCCGCCGCCGCCGCCGCCGCCGGATCACTATCCCGATGTCGAGCTTTCTGCAAAAAAAGTTGCAGGCTCGACAAAAATTATGTCTTCATCATATGAATATCAGGCACAATCCTTCCCGTGAGGGGTTTAGTATCATACCATCATAACATATATGAGAAGAACATAACCGTGAAACTTTGGCTGGGAATTATCTCTGATTTTCCCCATGAAATCAAAAAACCAAGTGTCAAAAGAGTAAAAGGATATCCACATCGGTGTGTTCGTCCAGAAGAGACAGACAATGATTCTTGATAAGAGAATCGTCTAGGTAGGAGTGACATGAGTACTGCTTGAGTATGAAGACAACGTCGTCTGAAAAATCCTGGTAAAACCTAGGGGTGTTATAGCCAAGCCAAAAGGCATAGCCTTGAAACTATTAACCTTGTCTGTCAAAACCAGTCTCAGGAAAATGACGAAACTGGCCACAGTACCAAGAAGAAGGAATTGAGACATTTAAAGACTCTTGTTTACCTGTAGAAGTATAAACCTCAAGTCTGAAAATTCCTCCCCTTTGTTCTTTAAAAAAGACACAGCTGCTTACAAAAAGTGGTCAGCTGTCTCAAGATCAAAAGTATGACACCTCAGATAATTCTCCGACTTTACATATGAAGCCTGAGAAAGTCTGAGGCCGTCCAAAGGTTTTGAACCATGTAAACTAGAAAAAAACCTCATCACAGACAGGAGCCAACATACCCAAGGAAAATCCATGAATCTCAGTCTTTAGATCTGCATTTCGCTGGGTAAGAGGTAGGCCCGAAACCAGAGAACTTACTACCACTAGTTTTGCAAATGTTAGCATGGTTCTCAAACAAAAGACGAGCTACAAAAGACAAAGCGGTTTTAAAGTGGCCCGACTCTGGGAAAGAATACAACTTCAAATTTGGCTTGACTTAACAAGAGCAAGCCTTGTGGAGAAGACATGTGCATACCTGACATATCCCTGTGAATAGAATAGACTAGACTCCTAAGACAATCAGAAGAGTTACATGAAGAAGGCTCCTTAGGAATCATAGCATCTTCCTCTGTGCTAGCAACACTGTCAACATCAGAAGAAGCACATTGGTCACCAAAAAAGTTACCTTCTTGACTTCTAGGAGCCACAGAAACCGAATCATCTTCCACCAAATGTCTATATCTGGGAGGGTCCTTTGGAGGACCCTGAGAGAGACCCCTAGATTTATTAAGATCAAGCCTGTTACTAAACTCAATGAACTAAGCGTTAACAGTTGCTTGAATCTTATGGATAGAGGTGGTAAGAATCAACCTTAAAAGAGGATGACACTGAAGAGGGTCTACCACCAAGTCCCTGACAGACCAAACTGACTGAACTGAATAAGGATCAAATTGCTGAGGATAAGGAGGCAAGTTGGGCATACCCATAGGAATGGGAGGGTAGGCAAAATTCATAGACCACCTAGTCCTGGAAAAGGGGTCAATACTGATGCCAGCTGGTAGAGGTCTCTTGCATACTTGTCATGCAAGAAACAGGAGACATTGGTATCTCTGCAGACATAGTTATGGTATGTAATACCCGGATAGTCCTAGATAACCTCAACTGACTAGCACCAGAAGTGAAAGGCAAAGTCCCAACAGTAACAGGTTCTGGGTCCTGTTCCAGACTTACACCAGAAACACCTTGGATAAACTCAAACGTATATCTCCAAACTCAACTGAATGAGTAGCCTAACAACAAGGGGACAACAAACCACTGCCTGGAACTTGTGTATGTGTCACTTACCTCTTGCCTTTGAATTGCAGAAGCTGGAGTTTTGTCCATTATTCAGATAATATAAACAAAATTATTCAAATAAAACAATTAATAAATACAAATTACTATTGAAAAAATATGAATTTAAATTTCTATATAGGAAAACAATTTGGTAGCAAAAAACTTTTTCCTTCTCAAAAGTCATGCAGCATGTATGATGGAACAGGAAAAAATTATAAAGGTTTATAACGCGCATGTGTCAGGTGGAAGAGGTTGTCACGGGGGCATGGTTCTTTTTCCTGGCTGGTTTCCAGTTGAATAATACAGTGAGTGGACTGTTATCTAAATTTATGAAGGTGAGGTATCTAATGTAAAAAAATTATAATCTTGATGGTAAAACAAAGATAAACAATGAACAATAGAGGAGAATCACAAACTTTAAGGTTCATAAAGGAGGCTTTTAAAAAAAAAGTTGATTATATGGATCAGAGAAGCCAGGCAGGTATAAAAGAGCAAAAGCTAATTTGCTCACAGCATTTATTCAAGATTGAACTTGTATATCCTAAATATACATGAACATGGAGTACCAAAACTTTCCAGGGGACCAACTAGTTATGAGGCCTTCTATAATGAAGATAATGTCTATGTTGAATTGACACTGGCCATGGGCAAACAAAATAATTTTGGAAATAAACTACTGTAGATTCATTATTATTTGTTGGATACCAATTTGTGGATTTATTGGTACATGTATAGCTACAGGTGAACAAAGAAATTAAATTTTCAAGAAAAAGGCTTGTATGCAGACTTTGGCAAAACCATGAAAGTAGTTATCCATGAACATGTGAGTTTTCCTAATCCACAAAACTGGTACCCACAAATATAAATGAATCCACAGTAAGTTTGTCTTCTATATCATTTATTTAACATTCTCTAAATGGTCAATGTGATGGTCTAACAGGCACTGGGGAGAATGAACCATCTAAAAATAACAAATATGAGATGTTCACTTTATTGTAAATAAAATCCTCTTGAATACACTAATATATAAAACCAATAACAAAAGTATCACAACTTTATAACAAAATTACATCTGATCACAAAAAATCAGGTTGAAAATTTACATAATACAAGTACATATATATATATATGAAAAATAAGCATTGAAAAAATATCACAAGTCAAGATAGGAAAATATTTCTTTGTAGAATTGTTGTAAATCATTCTTTACAAATCAATTAAAGTAAATGTGAATAAAACGAGATGTAGGTTTTTAAAGTCAAAAGCCAGCAACCCACACACACAAATAAACCCAAACGACATTTACTGTATTTCTCTTACAAAAAATGCAACAACTTTAAGGTTACTTATTTGATAAAAAAATATTTATAGAGTTTTAAAAACTGCTTTAACCAATTCAATTAGTAATGAAGAATGACTGTGCTACTGATTAGATATTTTACAACAATATACACATTTACTACATACAAATATTGCAACCAATGGGTCAATGTCACTGCTTTTGGAGCAGTAAACCAACCCAGTAGTCAGCACTTCACTGTTGACATGAATTATCATTGATATGGTTGTAGTTATAAATTTACAGATTACAAAGCTTTAAAATCTTCAAAATGCTATGGATTTTCTACCCTAGGAATAGATTATCTTAGCTGTAATTGGCATATTTTTTTTAGTGCTTTGGGACTTAAATGCTCTTCATTTTCATACTTTATTTGGCCTTTTTTGCTTTTTTGATTCAAGCTTGACTAATGGGTATTTTGTACAAAATTGTAGTCCTAGTATCTATGATGAGTGTGTTGTATATAAATAGCATAATTACAATTAGTTGGATTCTATTTTTGTGAATTCATAGGTATATCTGAACCACAAATTCCAGAATCTAACAGGAAAACAAAACACCTGAAGTCTTGTATGCACCATTTATCAAAATGGTAAACCAAGTATTAAAAAAAAATGTCCTCATTCAATGAAAATTTAGTACCCAAGAAATAAATGAATAGAGAGTTAGTATTTATCACAGGAAGTTTTCTATAACACAAATATGACAGGAAACCAAACTTTAGAAAGTTACCCAAAATGGTCAATTGTAATGAGGGTAGAAATTAATTATAATTCCGGGCTAGTGAAGATGTACAAAAAATGTTTCTATAAAAACTGTAGAAATTGTCATCACGGGAAAGATATTCATGGTGATGACTGAAGTACAAAATTTGATTAAAATAAATAAACATGCTATTCAAAAAATTGTGCAACACAACCACTTAAAAAGAATAACATTATTAGAAAAAAGTCTTTAAAAGCTGCAAGCTCCAGATATCACTCTTTTTAATAAATGCACTTGAGTTCATTAACATAAAGCTCCAGAATCTGATATTCTCTTAAATGCACAAGATCTTTAACCATATACATACACATGAGTAGTAACTTTGGCATCAAACTCCAAATATCTACCTTCTCATAAACAAGCTCTTTCACTTAACATGAGTACTCACAAACATTGAATATAGATATATATGATACAAATTATTTACACAAGAGTGCACACGCTGAAATGTCTCGCCTTCTATACTAATCATTGATATTATGTTGATAGTCCTAAGTATAAAGCTTAGTTTTATTACAACTGTCTCATAAACTTAACATTAACCAAGATAACTAAACAAAGACCAATGAACCTTGAAAATGAGGTCAAGGTCAGATGAACCATGCCAGGCAGACATGTACAGCTAACAATGCTTCTATACAACATATATAGTTGACCCATTACTTATACATGTTATAGTTTAAGAAAAATAGACCAAAACACAAAAACTTAACACTGTGCAATGAACCGTGAAAATGATGTCACGGTCAAATAAAACCTGCGCGACTGACATAAAGATCATAAAATATTTCCATACACCAAATATAGTTGACCTATGGCATACAGTATTAGATAAAAAGACCAAAACTCAAAAACTTAACTTTGACCGCTGAACCATGAAAATGAGGTCAAGGTCACATGACATCTGCCCGATAGACATGTACACCTTACCATCATTCCATACAACAAATATAGTATACCTATTGCATATAGTATGAGAAAAACAGACCAAAACACAAAAATTTAACTATAACCACTGAACCATGAAAATGAGGTCAAGGTCAGATGACACCTGCCAGTTCGACATGTACACCTTACATTCATTCCATACACCGAATATACTAGCCCTATTGCTTATAGTATCTGAGATATGGACTTGACCACCAAAACTTAACCTTGATCACTGATCCATGAAATGAGGTCGAGGTCAAGTGAAAACTGTCTGACAGACGTGAGGACCTTGCAAGGTACTCACATACCAAATATAGTTATCCTATTACTTATAATACTTATAATAAGAGAGAATTCAACATTACAAAAAATTTGAACTTTTTTTTCAAGTGGTCACTGAACCATGAAAATGAGGTCAAGGACATTGGACATGTGACTGACGGAAACTTCGTAACATGAAGCATCTATATACAAAGTATGAAGCATCCAGGTCTTCCATCTTCTGAAATATAAAGCTTTTAAGAAGTGAGCTAACACCGCCGCCGTAGCCGCCACCGCCGCCGTAGCCGCCGCCGCCGCCGGATCACTATCCCTATGTCGAGCTTTCTGCAACAAAAGTTGCAGGCTCGACAAAAATACAGATCTTGTTAATCAAGCCTAAAGTATATTATTTTTTGGATTGAGAATATACAATACAAAAATGTGGTACAATCTGCCAACAAACCAATTATGAAAAAAAACATCTAAAACAATAACATAATACACATGTACAATTCATTTAAAATCCCTCTAAATCAGAATTTTTAAAAGTACCACAAATCGCTTCAAAACAGTAGAACAATAAAATAAGTTACATTATTCTCCCCCAACTTAGTAACAAAATGGAGATAAATCATTTTTACACAATAAATACAAGGGTTTAAGTTATAATACTTTATTGCAATCTGGTGATCAGTTGTTGATTTTATGCCTTGTTCACACCTACATTTAATTTGAATTGAATTCAAATAGTGAATTTGAATCGAATGCAAATCGAATTCGCTAATTGCGTTCAAACACTCTTCTTTTTTAATTCAAGTTGGCTAATTCGAATTATCCGATTCACATTTGAAATAATTTTTTTGTTAATGCGAATTAAAAGTAAATGTAGTTGGGACAGTAAAGCAAATTTGACGTGCATTGCAATTCAAATTAGAATTGACTTTAGGACGTAAAAAGTTTTGAATGCGAATTAAACTAATTCAAAATTAGTTTATGCGAATCAAATTCGAATTAAGTGTGAACTCAGCATGAGATTTGTTTCTATAGAAAAATATCATTATGATCAAGATTATGTACATTTCAAGAGCTAAGAAAACATGTGAATTAAGTTCACATTACATGCTTCAAAACAACAAGACATTCTGTGTTTATAAAAATTTTCTTGCATTCATAACATGTTCAACAATATTTATGATTCAGTAACATTAAGTAGTCATTATTTCAGGTACAACATTAAAGCAAGTGATAAAATATATAGTACATTTTGTATAGAGACAAAAACAGGAAATACTATAAATACAATGCCCAGTTGTTTAAATATCAAATAGAATCTCCATATTTTGGTAGTGGTGCAGAAATATCATGGTAATTAGGTGGAGCTGTCATTATTATTGGTCCATCTTCAGTTCCTATTTCTGCCATCATAATTGACTCGTAAGCTGGCGGTGGATCTGGTCGTGTACAAGTATTCAGCTGATCATTGGAAGGGGTGTGGATCACTAAAAAGATGAAAATATAAGGTATATAAAAATAAAACCTTGTTTACATAATTTCATGTCCTTAAACAATTAATGGTGCTAAAATGACTTCAATTAATAATATGGGCTATTTTTACAAGTCATAAAAATGGCCCATTATTTCAGATTTTTTTTATAAAAAAACTCATCTGTGGGCACCTTTATTCATGATTGAAGATCAGACTAAAGATAAAGGTGCTAGCATGGAAACAACAAAACCATAGCGGTGGGCTGAGGGGTCCAATACATTATACCCTTAGCCACTTTGTTGCTTGAGATACACCTATTTCATTTAAGCTAAAATCTATTTACTGGTCAGAAATTAGTTAAACATTGAAGGTCATACATTCCTGTCCTTTGGTTTTTAGAGGATAATTGAATATAACAATTGATGTAATTATTGATAATTGCATTTCAATCTGTATATTTACCTGAGCAAGTCTGCATACACTGCTGAGGTGGCCGTCTTGGCCGTCCTCTAGATATTCTCCATTTTCTTGAGATAAATAGTTTCCCCAATATTATAGCAGTGACTAGTATGATAAGACCACATACTGAAATGACAAAGTAGAATGAGGTTACAAATGTTACTCCAGAGCTCTGTTTGGATTGAAAATGGAATGTTTGTTTACCATTTGTATATTTTATTTGTGTGAACACTTGTGACAAACATTTAACATTTCTAAAGGCAGCATTTTTTTATGTTTCTCTCAAGTCTTCTAAGCCATCAGTGGTCAAGATGGGAAACCTTTTGATGTAAGCTCCTCAGTCAATGATATTGCATCTTACATGTAGGTCAAGATCAGATATCAAGGTCATGTCCTAAAAATTTGAATATTTGAATATTCTCTAAAACCTAAAGGTAATAAAAAAAATACTGCAAATTCAGCAATTTTGAATCCATCTATTAGTGAAATTTATTTAATAATTCAAAAAAATTAAGATTAATCATTGTGAATTCAGGAAATGTGGCATACAATGTACAAATAATGCTATAAAATGTACATCTTTTAATTATTATTTTCAATTCATACCAAGTTTCCATACCATTTCATTTGAAATTAAGCGCTGGTCAAGGTCTCTTGGTCAATTGTTCTCTCTTAAATTAAGTTACATTAAGTTTTTTTTTTTACTTAACCTTACACTTAATTAAGTCTTCACCATTTTTGCAGTAGAATCTTACCTATGCCCATTACACATAACATGATAGTTATGGCATATCTTACAGTAGAATCTTACCTATGCCCATTACACATAACATGATAGTTATGGCATATCTTACAGTAGAATCTTACCTATGCCCATTACACATAACATGATAGTTATGGCATATCTTACAGTAGAATCTTACCTATGCCCATTACACATAACATGATAGTTATGGCATATCTTACAGTAGAATCTTACCTATGCCCATTACACATAACATGATAGTTATGGCATATCTTACAGTAGAATCTTACCTATGCCCATTACACATAACATGATAGTTATGGCATATCTTACAGTAGAATCTTACCTATGCCCATTACACATAACATGATAGTTATGGCATATCTTACAGTAGAATCTTACCTATGCCCATTACACATAACATAATAGTTATGGCGTATCTTACAGTAGAATCTTACCTATGCCCATTACACATAACATGATAGTTATGGCATATCTTACAGTAGAATCTTACCTATGCCCATTACACATAACATGATAGTTATGGCATATCTTACAGTAGAATCTTACCTATGCCCATTACACATAACATGATAGTTATGGCATATCTTACAGTAGAATCTTACCTATGCCCATTACACATAACATGATAGTTATGGCATATCTTACAGTAGAATCTTACCTATGCCCATTACACATAACATGATAGTTATGGCATATCTTACAGTAGAATCTTACCTATGCCCATTACACATAACATGATAGTTATGGCGTATCTTACAGTAGAATCTTACCTATGCCCATTACACATAACATAATAGTTATGGCGTATCTTACAGTAGAATCTTACCTATGCCCATTACACATAACATGATAGTTATGGCATATCTTACAGTAGAATCTTACCTATGCCCATTACACATAACATGATAGTTATAGCATATCTTACAGTAGAATCTTACCTATGCCCATTACACATAACATGATAGTTATAGCATATCTTACAGTAGAATCTTACCTATGCCCATTACACATAACATGATAGTTATGGCATATCTTACAGTAGAATCTTACCTATGCCCATTACACATAACATGATAGTTATGGCGTATCCAGATTTGACAGCATCACCAATAAACACGCCTCCTATTACTAACATCACTAAACCAAACAAAGCAGCACATGAGAAACCAATTACCATTTGTCGAACCAATTTAGGTCCATCATGACCTTCAAGTTTGTCCACTTCATCGTTTAGATAACGTTCTCTGTATGGCCTGTGTGATGGTCTCACAGACACTGGTGAGAATGAACCATCTCCTGCCATTTTTGTGTTTCAAATGTTTTCAGTTCAACTCATCACCTAAAAATGGAAAATAAATAAAGTGACCAATTATATTTTATTAGCAGTGGTTATATACAAATGTAACTTTCCTTTCCTTTTCAGGTCTATAAAACTTTTGAAATTTTTACAACTTAGCATATTTAATGTTTCATTATTTCTATTGAAGACCTGTTTTTAGACTAGTACCAAGTTTCAACTAAAGACCATTTGTTTGACAACTATTGTTTTGATGAAATAAGTACTTTATGAGTGGGATGGACTATGTTTAGAGTTGTACATTTCTTTTGTGTTATGAATTTACATTTGTACATGAATAATCAGTTGTTACTCATCAAATTTGAAAATCATTCAATTTGGATTTAAATAATTTCTCATATTGCCACAATTGTCTAATTTAGTAATGTTTTAAAGTTCAAATAGGTGATGTGTATTGCAAGGTTAGTTCAGCTTTCAAGCAGAATTTAAATAAGTATTTTTGGAATATCAATCTCTCAAGATCTTGGTGGCCTTGTGGTCTAAATAGATCTTAACTGACAACGATTGCAAATTTTCCCACCAACAATGAATTCTGGCTGCCATGATATAAAAAAAATGTTAAATGTAGCCAAAATAAATAGCATTAAACAGACAATAAGGCAAATCATTCAATCAATAAACCTCTTGTATTGAATGGAATACTAGGGTATATTTTCCCTGTTCATGTTTGCATTAATTCATCTTATCCTTTGATCTCTTTATTTACATGTACTGATGTTCTTTATTTCAATTCTGTAAAAATTGCATCTATTAAAGTCATGCCTTTTATCTTGAATATATAAATATAAGGTCAAAATACAGTTGTCAACCACAGCAATATGCCCCTTCACAATTAGTTTGGCCATATTGAATAGGGGGCAGATGTTCATAATAATGGAGGTAAAATTAAAATGGTCTGAAAATACAGGGAAACATCATTTAAATAGAGCAGTTGCTTGGAAACATGCATTGAATTTCCCTTAGTATCATACTATTTATATCTCTTTCCAAAATATTTGTCCCTTATTCAATACATTAATCACACAGGTTCCCGTAAACTTTGACATCATAATTCAAAACATTTGACGTCACAATTAAAAAGTGATGATTGTTGCTATAGATGTCAAAAAGGTGATCCCTAATAGATTTAAGGTCAATCAGAGGCAAAATACAGCTAAATACCAAAAGCGTAAATACGTTTATTATGGGTACGAAGTCCCCAATAACTGTAGAAAATTCAATAAAAAAAAAAAAAAAAAAATCGGGAAAATTTTACAGAAATTTTCATTGTATTAATGAACTCAAAATCATTCATTTTTTTATGTCATGTTTTGAATTCCCACATCTGCACAGAAATCTACAATGTACTTCCTTTTTCCGGTCTCGTTTGCATGAAATTTTGAGTAAAATATATATTTATCAGTCTAGTATAAAATAGGAAGGAAGGCAATATCAATTTCATTTTTAATAATTTCTTGGTATGAAAAAACATTACCTAATGAAAGCGTTTCTTTGTTTACATTGCATATGACGTCATAACTTAAATAACGCCACAACTTAAATCCCGAACAATAGAACCAAAATCAGAAACGTTACAGTATTTCCGTTTTGAAATTAAGATTTGTTTGAAGTAAAAAAAAAAATCATAGACTTCGTCACCTTTCACAGGTAATGCCTGCCTCATATTACTGGGTATCGGGACCGTTCGCCCTAATAACGTGTTCGCCCTAGGTCCGTTCGCTCTGAGTTCGTTCGCCCTACTATAAAAATATCAATATTCAGGGCATTTAAGTTGAATAAACTTATTCAGATACATGTATTTCTATGGAATATATATCTTGTATATTCTTGAAATTTATGGAAACATTGAAATATTTAAAAGTTTATGGCTTGTTTTTTATCATTAATTGTTCAATTACAAAATAATTCGGATTATTGATTATTGTGAAAATTGTCTTTTGATGGATTAATAATAAAAACAAACGTTTTATTTTGATAAAATATTCAGCTTGAAATTAATAAAACTAATGATGTACGAACTGTAAATTATGAAACGGATTTACAAGTTCATTTATTTATACTGCATACTTTCGTGATTGACTGATTACAATTATTTTGTTAACAAATATCAATAAAGATAAATACATTGTATTCCAGTATTCTACTCTGCAAATCAAAGGGAAAATGATAAATTGATTGCGGCAATATAAATATTCTGTCAATTTTTCAACAAACTTTAACATAATTTGTTCAAATACTTAAAATAATGCGACTAGACAACAATTAGAAAAAAATAATAATCAGGGTGAATGGACCCTTGGCGAATATAGGTATCAGGGCAAATAGGTACTAGGGCGAACATGAATCAGGGCAAACGGACCTTGATTCATATTACTGTGGAACATAATAATAACTCTTTTGTTATTGTATGCATAATATTAAATTGGCAGACAAGATGAATTAATGCACCTATTAAAGTCACTGAACATCAAATTACAAATTGAAAATTACAACAAAGTTGTTAAATAAATAAAAAAAATTGAACAAGCTGGAAGAAATTAACACTTTTGTATAAATGATTTTAATAAAATTATTTATCTGTCAGCTCATACACCATAATTTTTGGTAATCACTAATTTTTTAAATGTATTAAAGGACAGTGAAAGAAGAGACAACTGTTTTATTTACTTTTCATTGTTTATTAAAAAAAAATAATGCACCTTTATAATATTTATTTTTTTGTTTGTGTGTTTTTTTATTAGCCTACTTGGTTTTATAAGTCATGATTCTTCTGTTTACATTTTCCCGGAAATGGGAAATGAATACGGCGAGATTGAAAATATGCTTGAAACTTAGTCTAATATAAGGCTTATGTAAAACGTTTTAAAGACCAAAAGATTAATCTGTTCGGAGTTTTCTAGATTTTATATTTTTTTAACCCGTACAGTCAAGAGATTTTTATATTACGTCAACTGACAAGTGATTCTTATTTACTCATTACTTCTTGGTGAAAACAGCGTAGAACGCAATATAACATTATTTGAAAAGAAATAATGTCATTGAACACAGCACATGCCCATGGAGGCGTTTTGATATATGCTGGCGAACGGTATATTGACTTACAGTAAACAAGAATAGAATTGCAATCATATTTTTTTTATGAAATTCAGAAAACAGTTTATTGAATATTGTATTCTATATTATATACCAAAGATAAAGGGGCAATCATAATCATAAGTCAAATAAAAAAACCCACATTTCTTCTTCTTCTTCATCTGCGGGACTACCCGTTGTGACATTACATATCTAGTCCCCTAAGGCTAGCCTATATACAGTATATTTACAATAAAATCAGGTTTTTACGGTTAAAATTATGTACAATCGTTCAGTCTGGTATTAATGTGTTGTCTGTAGCCCTGAGCGGATATCTTTAACTGATACCGCTTCAGCAACCCTGACGGGTAATGTATTCGATTCCATGATTGTTTTTGGAAAGAAGGAGTTCCTGTAGACATCACTGGTGACTCTGTTGGTAAAACTTGTGTCCACGAGTTCTACTGTGGCCACCTTTGAGGTAAGTACTCTGGTTGAAGTCTATCAGCTCATTCTGGATATGATAGAGCATGCATAGCCTGTTGTCACGGCGTCTTGTCTGTAACGTGTCCCATTTTAGGTCCTCTAACATTGTAGTGACACACCCTGGTGGGCGTGATGTGTAGTCATTACAGACAAATCTAGCAGCTCTCTTTCTGTATGAGTTCTAGTGTGTTGATGCTTGCTTGGTTGGTTGGGTCCAATATAGTAGAAGCATACTCTATGACAGGTCGCATGAGTGTTGTATAGCCAGCAGCCTTTACTTTCCTTGTACATTCTTTTAGGTTTCGTTTAACAAACCCAAGTGTTTGGTTACCCTTTGCTGTAACACTATTGATATGTTTGTTCCATAGAAATTGTTTGATATTGAAACTCCCAAGTACTTGGCACTATCTACTGGTTCGAGTATGTGTCCATGTAGAGTGTATTGGTATTGTATATTCACAATGTGGGTTGGTGGTTTAGTGCTTAAGACCAATGGCTACAGTGCTGAAGGCCCAGGTTCGATCCTGACTTGGTGCGCTGGAAATTTAAATACATGAGAGGGTGATTTCAACCTCCAAAACAAATCTCTGGTAACCATAGCAAAGTTTAAACTAAAAATTAATGATTAATTTTGGTGGCTTCAGAATTGTCGAAGTAGTCCAGACTTTTACCAGGAGATCAGATATCTCTACTGTTTGTCTGTTCCATTAAATTCCATTAAAAACCAGGGGTGAACTCAAGATCTTTGAATGATCAACAGTTCCTGCTCCACTAAAGGTGTCCGTTTTGTTACTCAACTTAGTGATCAGTCACATTTACATTTGGTAATTAATTAAATGCATATGTCATAAACCAGAGACCTGAAATGCCCATATTTTCAGACAGATCATGCAGATTCTGGACGACATACCATAAGTTATCATGGTTATTAAAATGCATTTATCATATGTCCTTAAACATGTTAAACCTTCTAACAGATATCTAAACCTAGCGAAACAAGCACAGAATACTTAAAGGATGAAAATAAGATTAAAGAATGAGAATAACAATAAGAACTTTATTAGTATAAAATCCAAACAATAGGATTGTTACTAAAATACAAAACAAAAATGAGACAAGCAATTTTACCAATAATTTTACATAAAAAACTTCTGATTTAGAAATATTTTATTATATACATTGCAGGATTTTACTATATTGTGATGGAGTGGAGATGGGATTTGATGGGGTCAAACTACCACATTTTAAAGGCAACAAAAAAGGAACAGTTTATTTAACCACTCACAGAGTAAGTATAACATTTGAAATAAGACTGACGAGTCATTTTAAAAGTGGTATGGTGTACATGTACTATCATTATCACCCATCAAAAAAGGATTTTATTCTTTTTCTCTTCAGTAATCCAAATAAACACTATATAAAGCCATTGTCTGATCTTCAATAATGCAATTTCCAAAAGTATACATGTAACATTGATGGTAAGGAGTTTCTCAGCAGAACTTGTAGAGTCTTGATCTTGATAATACCACTTGTGTCCATTTTACCTTTTCCATGTCTTCTGGACTTGAACTCCACATTAAATTAACTGATAACAATAAGGTTTTATATATAGTACGCCTATCTTAATTTTATTTATTTTTTGTCATACATTTTTTTGGTTTGGTGTTGGTGATTTGTGTGGTCTGTTCACTCTGTTGTACAGGCTAATACTATTGGTATGTCCTGGTGATTTGTGTGATCTGTTCACTCTGGTGTACAGGCTAATACTATTGGTATTTCCTGGTGATTTGTGTGGTTTGTTCACTCTGTTGAACAGGCTAATACTATTGGTATTTCCTGGTGATTTGTGTGATCTGTTCACTCTGTTGTACAGGCTAATACTATTGGTATTGGTGATTTGTGTGGTCTGTTCACTCTGTTGTACAGGCTAATACTATTGGTATTGGTGATTTGTGTGGTCTGTTCACTCTGTTGTACAGGCTAATACTATTGTTATTTCCTGGTGATTTGTGTGATCTGTTCACTCTGTTGTACAGGCTAATACTATTGGTATTTCCTGGTGATTTGTGTGGTCTGTTCACTCTGTTGTACAGGCTAATACTATTGGTATTGGTGATTTGTGTGGTCTGTTCACTCTGTTGTACAGGCTAATACTATTGGTATTTCCTGGTGATTTGTGTGGTCTGTTCACTCTGTTGTACAGGCTAATACTATTGGTATTTCCTGGTGATTTGTGTGATCTGTTCACTCTGGTGTACAGGCTAATACTATTGGTATTTCCTGGTGATTTGTGTGATCTTTTCACTCTGGTGTACAGGCTAATACTATTGGTATTTCCTGATGATTTGTGTGATCTGTTCACTCTGGTGTACAGGCTAATACTATTGGTATTTCCTGGTGATTTGTGTGGTCTGTTCACTCTGGTGTACAGGCTAATACTATTGGTATTTCCTGGTGATTTGTGTGATCTGTTCACTCTGGTGTACAGGCTAATACTATTGTTATTTTCTGGTGATTTGTGTGATCTGTTCACTCTGGTGTACAGGCTAATACTATTGTTATTTTCTGGGGATTTGTGTGGTCTGTTCACTCTGTTGTACAGGCTAATACTATTGGTATTTCCTGGTGATTTGTGTGGTCTGTTCACTCTGTTGTATTGGCTAATACTATTGGTATTTCCTGGTGATTTGTGTGGTCTGTTCACTCTGTTGTACAGGCTAATACTATTGGTATTTCCTGGTGATTTGTGTGATCTGTTCACTCTGTTGTATTGGCTAATACTATTGGTATTTCCTGGTGATTTGTGTGGTCTGTTCACTCTGTTGTACAGGCTAATACTATTGGTATTTCCTGGTGATTTGTGTGGTCTGTTCACTCTGTTGTATTGGCTAATACTATTGGTATTTCCTGGTGATTTGTGTGGTCTGTTCACTCTGGTGTACAGGCTAATACTATTGTTATTTCCTGGTGATTTGTGTGATCTGTTCACTCTGTTGTATTGGCTAATACTATTGGTATTTCCTGGTGATTTGTGTGATCTGTTCACTCTGTTGTACAGGCTAATACTATTGGTATTGGTGATTTGTGTGGTCTGTTCACTCTGGTGTAAAGGCTATTACTATTGTTATTTCCTGGTGATTTGTGTGATCTGTTCACTCTGTTGTACAGGCTAATACTATTGGTATTTCCTGGTGATTTGTGTGGTCTGTTCACTCTGTTGTATTGGCTAATACTATTGGTATTTCCTGGTGATTTGTGTGGTCTGTTCACTCTGGTGTACAGGCTAATACTATTGTTATTTCCTGGTGATTTGTGTGATCTGTTCACTCTGTTGTATTGGCTAATACTATTGGTATTTCCTGGTGATTTGTGTGATCTGTTCACTCTGGTGTACAGGCTAATACTATTGGTATTTCCTGGTGATTTGTGTGGTCTGTTCACTCTGGTGTACAGGCTAATACTATTGGTATTTCCTGGTGATTTGTGTGGTCTGTTCACTCTGGTGTACAGGCTAATACTATTGGTATTTCCTGGTGATTTGTGTGATCTGTTCACTCTGGTGTACAGGCTAATACTATTGTTATTTTCTGGTGATTTGTGTGATCTGTTCACTCTGGTGTACAGGCTAATACTATTGGTATTTCCTGGTGATTTGTGTGATCTGTTCACTCTGTTGTACAGGCTAATACTATTGGTATTTCCTGGTGATTTGTGTGATCTGTTCACTCTGTTGTACAGGCTAATACTATTGGTATTTCCTGGTGATTTGTGTGGTCTGTTCACTCTGGTGTACATGCTATTACTATTGGTATTTCCTGGTGATTTGTGTGATCTGTTCACTCTTATGTACAGGCTAATACTATTGGTATTTCCTGGTGATTTGTGTGATCTGTTCACTCTGGTGTACAGGCTAATACTATTGGTATTTCCTGGTGATTTGTGTGATCTGTTCACTCTGTTGTACAGGCTAATACTATTGTTATTTCCTGGTGATTTGTGTGGTCTGTTCACTCTGTTGTACAGGCTATTACTATTGTTATTTCCTGGTGATTTGTGTGGTCTGTTCACTCTGTTGTACAGGCTATTACTATTGTTATTTCCTGGTGATTTGTGTGATCTGTTCACTCTGTTGTACAGGCTAATACTATTGGTATTTCCTTGTGATTTGTGTGGTCTGTTCACTCTGTTGTACAGGCTATTACTATTGGTATTTCCTGGTGATTTGTGTGATCTGTTCACTCTGGTGTACAGGCTAATACTATTGGTATTTCCTGGTGATTTGTGTGATCTGTTCACTCTGGTGTACAGGCTAATACTATTGGTATTTCCTGGTGATTTGTGTGATCTGTTCACTCTTTTGTACAGGCTAATACTATTGGTATTTCCTGGTGATTTGTGTGGTCTGTTCACTCTGTTGTACAGGCTAATACTATTGGTATTTCCTGGTGATTTGTGTGGTCTGTTCACTCTGTTGTACAGGCTAATACTATTGGTATTTCCTGGTGATTTGTGTGATCTGTTCACTCTGGTGTACAGGCTAATACTATTGGTATTTCCTGGTGATTTGTGTGGTCTGTTCACTCTGTTGTACAGGCTAATACTATTGGTATTTCCTGGTGATTTGTGTGATCTGTTCACTCTGGTGTACAGGCTAATACTATTGTTATTTTCTGGTGATTTGTGTGATCTGTTCACTCTGGTGTACAGGCTAATACTATTGGTATTTCCTGGTGATTTGTGTGATCTGTTCACTCTGTTGTACAGGCTAATACTATTGGTATTTCCTGGTGATTTGTGTGATCTGTTCACTCTGTTGTACAGGCTAATACTATTGGTATTTCCTGGTGATTTGTGTGGTCTGTTCACTCTGGTGTACAGGCTATTACTATTGGTATTTCCTGGTGATTTGTGTGATCTGTTCACTCTGGTGTACAGGCTAATACTATTGGTATTTCCTGGTGATTTGTGTGATCTGTTCACTCTGGTGTACAGGCTAATACTATTGGTATTTCCTGGTGATTTGTGTGATCTGTTCACTCTGTTGTACAGGCTAATACTATTGTTATTTCCTGGTGATTTGTGTGGTCTGTTCACTCTGGTGTACAGGCTATTACTATTGTTATTTCCTGGTGATTTGTGTGGTCTGTTCACTCTGTTGTACAGGCTATTACTATTGTTATTTCCTGGTGATTTGTGTGATCTGTTCACTCTGTTGTACAGGCTAATACTATTGGTATTTCCTTGTGATTTGTGTGGTCTGTTCACTCTGTTGTACAGGCTATTACTATTGGTATTTCCTGGTGATTTGTGTGATCTGTTCACTCTGGTGTACAGGCTAATACTATTGTTATTTCCTGGTGATTTGTGTGATCTGTTCACTCTGGTGTACAGGCTAATACTATTGGTATTTCCTGGTGATTTGTGTGGTCTGTTCACTCTGTTGTACAGGCTAATACTATTGTTATTTCCTGGTGATTTGTGTGATCTGTTCACTCTGGTGTACAGGCTAATACTATTGGTATTTCCTGGTGATTTGTGTGGTCTGTTCACTCTGTTGTACAGGCTAATACTATTGGTATTTCCTGGTGATTTGTGTGATCTGTTCACTCTGTTGTACAGGCTTATACTATTGGTATTTCCTGGTGATTTGTGTGGTCTGTTCACTCTGTTGTTCAGGCTAATACTATTGGTATTTCCTGGTGATTTGTGTGATCTGTTCACTCTGTTGTACAGGCTAATACTATTGTTATTTCCTGGTGATTTGTGTGGTCTGTTCACTCTGTTGTACAGGCTATTACTATTGTTATTTCCTGGTGATTTGTGTGGTCTGTTCACTCTGTTGTACAGGCTATTACTATTGTTTTTTCCTGGTGATTTGTGTGATCTGTTCACTCTGTTGTACAGGCTAATACTATTGGTATTTCCTGGTGATTTGTGTGGTCTGTTCACTCTGGTGTACAGGCTATTACTATTGGTATTTCCTGGTGATTTGTGTGATCTGTTCACTCTGGTGTAAAGGCTAATACTATTGGTATTTCCTGGTGATTTGTGTGATCTGTTCACTCTGGTGTACAGGCTAATACTATTGGTATTTCCTGGTGATTTGTGTGATCTGTTCACTCTTTTGTACAGGCTAATACTATTGGTATTTCCTGGTGATTTGTGTGATCTGTTCACTCTGGTGTACAGGCTAATACTATTGGTATTTCCTGGTGATTTGTGTGATCTGTTCACTCTGGTGTACAGGCTAATACTATTGGTATTTCCTGGTGATTTGTGTGATCTGTTCACTCTGTTGTACTTGCTAATACTATTGGTATTTCCTGGTGATTTGTGTGATCTGTTCACTCTGTTGTACTTGCTAATACTATTGGTATTTCCTGGTGATTTGTGTGGTCTGTTCACTCTGTTGTACAGGCTATTACTATTGTTATTTCCTGGTGATTTGTGTGATCTGTTCACTCTGGTGTACAGGCTAATACTATTGGTATTTCCTGGTGATTTGTGTGATCTGTTCACTCTGGTGTACAGGCTAATACTATTGTTATTTCCTGGTGATTTGTGTGATCTGTTCACTCTGGTGTACGTATACAGACTAATACTATTGGTATTTCCTGGTGATTTGTGTGATCTGTTCACTCTGTTGTACAGGCTAATACTATTGGTATTTCCTGGGGATTTGTGTGGTCTGTTCACTCTGTTGTACAGGGTAATACTATTGTTATTTCCTGGTGATTTGTGTGGTCTGTTCACTCTGTTGTACAGACTAATACTATTGGTATTTCCTGGTGATTTGTGTGATCTGTTCACTCTGTTGTACAGGCTAATACTATTGGTATTTCCTGGTGATTTGTGTGGTCTGTTCACTCTGTTGTACAGGCTAATACTATTGTTATTTCCTGGTGATTTGTGTGGTCTGTTCACTCTGTTGTACAGGCTATTACTATTGGTATTTCCTGGTGATTTGTGTGGTCTGTTCACTCTGTTGTACAGGCTAATACTATTGTTATTTCCTGGTGATTTGTGTGATCTGTTCACTCTGGTGTACAGGCTAATACTATTGGTATTTCCTGGTGATTTGTGTGATCTGTTCACTCTGTTGTACAGGCTAATACTATTGGTATTTCCTGGTGATTTATGTGATCTGTTCACTCTGGTGTACAGACTAATACTATTGGTATTTCCTGGTGATTTGTGTGATCTGTTCACTCTGTTGTACAGGCTAATACTATTGGTATTTCCTGGTGATTTGTGTGGTCTGTTCACTCTGTTGTACAGGCTAATACTATTGTTATTTCCTGGTGATTTGTGTGGTCTGTTCACTCTGTTGTACAGGCTAATACTATTGGTATTTCCTGTTATTCTTTTACGGTATTATTATATTGGTAAATATTCAAAATCGTACAGGCCATTTATAGATGCTTTTGTTTTAGGTTTGTTTCTTTATGATTTTAGGTGATATTTAACAACAACAGTTCATTAGACATGTTGAAATCCTTCAGTATACCATTTATGTGTATGAGGGAGGTGGAGCTAGAACAACCTATATTTGGAGCCAATTATATAAAAGGCAAAGTTAATGCAGAACAGGGAGGTAGGTATCAATGTGATGTACAGTTCAAAGGTTAAATGGGTTTTTCAAATAATTCATTAATGTATTGCAAGTATGAAAGGACTTGTATATATATATATGTAGGACTCAAATCTGTGGCAGGTTCCAAATCTATGGCAGATTCCTAATCTATGGCAAGTGTGACGTTACAAATGTCAAACAAATCAAATCTATGGCAATTTTTTGTTTTCTCCAAATCTATGGCAGATCTTTTTCATAGCGTCACAATTGAAAATTGCCATATTACATCATCGCCGCCGCTTAGATTTGAACACCATTCCATAAGAATGTATTTCCCTCTTCAACAATTTGCTGGTGGTTTAAAGGAAGTTGAGACCTTTTATTATAAAGAGGGTCAAAATGTGCTGCACCAGCCAAAGCCCACAATGAATAGGGACACCGCTGTTTTCAGGACCGGAAATTTTAGAAAAATAAAAATGTATTAACAATGACATGATATTATGTGAAAGTTCAAACTGTTCATTTTCATCTATCCTTTTTTTATATATATAAAACCTACCTTCTTGTTTGTTACGGGACTTACTAGTTTAGTTTAATGAATGGGTTAAACAGGTACCATGCACAGATTAAAACATGTTTATTTTTTACGGGGCGCATCATTTCAATCTCTAAGTCTGGTAGTAATTTATATGAATTCATCATTTACAAAATTTTTTAGTTGACCATTATGGAATGTTTATTCACAAATGTTTATAGACATGCTCCCGTCGTCGTATATTTCCACTTGTTTAAGACCAGTCATTGGTTGTATATGTATTGTATTGTTTTCCTATTTGCACAAAATTTGCCATATATTTGAAAACAAAAAAAATCCGCCATAGATTAGAAAATTACAAAACCTACCATAGATTAGGATTGTTAAAAATCTGCCATAGATTTGGCATGGCATGACGTCACATTTACCATAGATTAGGAATCTGTTATAGATTTGGAACCCACCATAGATTTGAGTCCTACATATATAAGGTAACCTTTTCTTGTTAAACAGAAACACTAATTTAAAGTTTCTAAGAGATATTGTTTTGATCCCAGAAGCAGATATGGGTCTGATTACTTTCAATGTAATTGATTAAATTACAATTTCTTTGTCATTTGTAGGATTGTGTCAGACACTTTCAAAATTTGATAATAACATGTCACAAAGTCAAGTTTTATCTTTTGTATGTGTCAGTTTCTATTTCTATAAACCATAAATCAAATTGAATATAACCATACTTGCTTGAAATTGAAAAACAACAACAATATAACATTTTTTAAATCTCTATAGGTAATTGGGAAGGTCAAGCAAAGATCAAGTTGTGGTTCAACAATGGAGGTGCAATAGAATTTGGACAAGCTATGTTGAAAGCTGGACAATTAGGTAAGATAAAAAGGGTGGTACCTTTTTTCATGTCTAAGATTTGGGACAACCTGTATAGAGTACAAACTGTGTAGTTCTGTTTGTCAAAGAGAGATAAATGCATGAAATGATGCTGAGGTAGACAAGCTGTGTGGATGCTGGGAGCATTAGTTAAAAGTGCAGGACAGGACATTTCTGTATGAATAGGTATAATGCTGCTGAGTTAGGGAAAGCTGTGTGAAGCCTGCGATCAATTGTTCCAAGTGTAGGACAGGACAGTTCTGATTGTCAAAGGGAGATAAATGTGTGATGATCTGTTGTTTATAAAAGATTTGAATTTGAAAAAAAAAACAAAGAACAGAAATACTTTCTATTCATTAAATAATTATGAGAAACCAACAAGCTGCTTACTGTTGATTCATTTGATTTCCTGGTTTTGCCAAAGTCCACATATGTTCATTAAGAAAATTAGTATTTCATTTTAAATCCGTGATTCCCTTGTACCCATGAAATCTACAAAAATTGGTATCAACGAATAATAACGAATCCACAGTATATCTATGAATATCATTAGATCTCTAATGGACAGTTGTCTCATTGGTAGTCATACCACATCTTCTTAGTTTATAACTATAATATGTAACAATTTCTTTTCAGCATCAAGGAATAGAGTACAACAACCTCCACCATATATACCACCCCAGGGCAATTTTTACCAAGCCCCACCCCCATCATATTCACCCCCACAGAACGGATATTATGATTGGGTGCCCTACCAGACATTCCCAACAGCTCCACCACGTAAGTATTGGTATTCTAGAGCTCTCTCTTCACCATAACAGAAAGCAGAACTCTATTGAATGCTGTACCATCTATTTTCTATAGCTCAAAATGAAGTAGATATTATGCTGTCTTAATTTTTTCCTCCTGCTTCATGACCTAATTACTTTCAATAAGTCATCATAGATTCTTATTACGATCTGATACTTTGATGATCAATGGCATACAATAGATTGTTTTTGGAGTTCTGTTACTACAATCATTCGTTATATTGATAAAACTAAATAATTTAATTTAGAATGTAACGCATCTTCTTATTGGCTGACGTTATTTTGTTATCATCCCATAGACATAATTTAGTCATGTGACCGTGACGTCATCAACGTTTTTTCATGGTTTTCTCTTCTGTTTAAAATGGAATTTAGAATTAAATTATAAGAAATGACTAATATTTTTTCTGTCTATTCGAAATAACATAAAAAATGTGGTGCACACTGTTAAATAACCCGCTACTCGCGTTATTCAGTTTGCACCACTGTTATTTCTTCATAGACAGAAAAAATATTACAGTCATTCCTTAAATGTTTTGTTAAAGACAAAGAGTTAGCAAATTATTTTCTATGATACAAGCAAATTTAATTTAAAATATAGCTCCAACTTTATAAATGAATAATGTGACATGGGATAAATATCAATTTCATTCAAATTACAATAGTGAAAAATGATATTTTATTTTAGCGGAGTATGTGTATATGACTGAGGCTCCCCCACCCTATCCAGGAGTTGACACAAGTGCACCACCACCTCAACCATACCAAGCCAATGGATACGGTTCAGGTATATATAATTAACAAAATGCAATAGTTCTAATTCTGTTTTAATTATGAGAAACATGATCTGCTATAATGTTCTTTTATTATAATGGTCAATGTAAAAATTGACCTTTGTGAAGTGGATTTGATGTTTATACTCTAATTATAAGTAGCCTGTCAATACTAAAGTTGTAAGTTCCAACATGGCTTGTACAGGTATGCTTGACTCCTAGCTTAGTTGACTCAGAATAAAGGTTTTCCAGCCAAAAGTTCGCGGTTCTCTTTGTGAACTTGGCTTTTACCAATAAAAACTGACCACCATGATAAAGCAAAGTGTGCTGAAAGCGGTGTTAATACCAACAATTGATCAATCTTATTATTTCAATGAATTTATGTAAATGTTTTTTGAAAATTAGATTAAAGATTATAGGGACACAGAAAACCTTTTTTTCACCTTTACTTGAAACTGATTGAAACATATTTTGTAATATTTTAAAGTAAAGGACAGATGTTATTATCTCCCCTGTGAGTCATGTTCATCTGGAATAGGGAGAGTAATAAAAGGCCTAAAATTGTAAGCTATGCTCATAGAATTCTAGCTTTACGATTTATAACACATACTTATATGCATTTAGCATTTAACATATTTTCCCCTTATATTTACAGATGAGAAAGCAAGAGAGGCTGCTGCCAGTGCTTATTATAATCCTAATGCACCACACAATGTACACATGGTAACACCTCCATCATGTCCGCCTTCTTATGATGATGCCACCAAGAAATATAACTAACATTAACTTCAACATTCTCCTGTAAACATGCCACGCAATGTATAAGGTTAATTTTCTTCAAAAATGGAACAAAACAAACAAAATTGAACCATTAAACTTTCAAGGTTTCAAAATGAATTAGTAATTTCATGAAAATGAATACTGTGGATTCATTTATATTCAATTGTTACCAATTTTTCATGGATTTGGTGGACACAGGGGAAATATTCTATGAATTGCCAATTTTCTGAAGGAATGTATGCAGACTTGGCCCAAACCACAAAATTAGATATCACGAATATATATACCGGTATGCAAGTTTTACTGAAACCATGAAAATTGGTACCCACGAAAATAAATGAACCCACAGTATGATGTACAGATAAGAGAAGTTATAGTTGTTTGTTCATTTAATTCATAAAAAATTACTGAAGTATTATAGGTGGTGGCGGATCAGAAGTCCATAAATTCTTGTGTTTCCTTATTTTTCTGTGAATTGCTATATTCAATCAGATTTATAATTGATGAATGGCTAAGCCAATTTTTTTTTGGTTAAATCCAAAATTTATAAACCCCTGAATATTTAAATTGACATCAGACACAATAACACTTCAGTTCATTATTTACTTCATGTTGTTAATTCACCATATTGTTAGTGTATTTATACAGTATAACTTGTGCAGTCCTCTCCTTGTTTTTCTAAATCTCTACAACCTAGTTATCAATCATAGATAGAGAAATTTGTGATATCAATATGTATTGCATTTATAGTCAATTCTTTTGTGCTGTGATGGTATCAGACATATATTTGTAGAGGACTTTTCTGTTTTGACGGAAACCTCACGTACAGTAAAAGGGCAAAAGCTCACTTGATTTTGATTTTCAGTACGAATACAGACTGTGAAAGTGTAGCCTATCGATCCTTTTGACTTTAAGAGTTTTAAGCAAGAGGTGTTGAAGTATAAGTCTGGATGATAATTTATTTGTTATAGATATTCTATTGTTGTTAATGGATGGTTATTGTATATAGTTTTATATATGTTCATTTACATACAGTCAATGTCTTTTTCCTTCACTTGTTACATTTTGACTGAAAGGAAAGTGAATGATAATCTTATATGTCTTCTTTCTATTTCAAAATTAAAATATTCCATGTACATTTGTCTTTAAAACTTATCTCAAAATGGCAGTTGTTAAAATATATTTTCAATTTTGTATGCCCAATATTTAATTTTTCAAATATCATCACAAAACTAGTCATAAAACAGTTATTTTAAAGTGAATTATCATATTTTCAAACTTTGAAAGCTAAGATTAAGCAAACATAAAAAAGATAAAACAATAACTTATATTGATTTGAAAACATTAATTTCTGTAAAGCAGGTTTTCTGCTTAGTTTTTTACTTTGAACAAATAATAATGTTTATGAACACTTTTAATGTATTGAAGGGTGAAATTTGTTGTAATTTCATTCTGTGTAATGTATCATGAATAATAAAAATATAAAACAAAAGTTTTTGATTTTTGTCTCATCTGTGACGAAAGTTACATTATGTTAGACATAGATATTATTATCCAGCAGCGGCCACGTAATCAATTTGTATTTAGCAAAATATTGCAGAAAGTAGATGATCTGGATGCTTCATATCTTGTATGCAACGAATTCAGTTATGTTACCAAATTTCCATCAATCATATGTCCATTGTCCTTGAACTCATTTTCATAGTTCAATGACTCATTCTTTTGTGATGTGAATTTCTCACTTATAGAGTACCAGGATAACTATATATGGTATATGGGTTCCTTGCAACCTATTAATGTCCATCAGACAGAGTTCACTTCCCATGGACCTCATTTCGTGGATCAGTGACCAAGGTTAAAGTAATACTTTATTAGGTCTGTTTCTCAAATACTATAAGCAGTAGGTCAACTGTATTAGGTGTATGGAAAGATTGTAATGGGTACATGTCATTCTTGTCAGTTTCATCTGACCTTGACCATATTTTCATGGTTCATTGGTCAATGTGAAGTTTTTGTGTTTTGGTCAATTTCTATAGGTACTATGAGCAATAGGTTAACTGTATTTGGTTTATGGAATGAATGTAAGGTGTACATGTCTGCCAGGCAGATATCATCTGACCTTGACCTCATTTTCAGGGTTCATTAGTTAATGTTAAGTTTTGTGTTTATGTTTGTTTTCAAAGTACAATAGGTCATCTTTATTTGGTGAATGAGATAGCAAGTACACATGTATGTCTGATAAACATAATATGACCTTGACCTCATTTTCAGGGTTCATTGATCAATATTAAGCATTTGTGTTTTCCAGATGAATCAATCAGCATATGCAATATGTCAGCTATATTTGGTGTTTAAAAAAATTGTATATTGTATATTTCTGTCCGACAAGATTTCCCTGACCTTGACCTCATTGTAATAGATCTTTTAAAATGTTAAGGACATATGAACATATGAAACAGTTATAGGGGAGGTAATGAGGTTGCTAACATATTTTTTTTTTGCAACGTCAAACTATGACTTATCAGGAAAAGATTCAGTTTTTGACTGATTTTTATCATTCAAACTTATGTAACTAAGTTCATGGACCCCTCTTTTTTAAAATGTCAATTGGATTGATTACATTAGAAGATTATGTTTGCCAACTTTCATGAAAACATAAATATTAGATTTGATAAATAAATATACAGCAAAAAATTATGTTTTTTTTTACATTCCTGAACATTTGATAAATACGAGTTATTTGAAAAAAAAAATTGCACAAATTTAAAGGACATTTATATAAAACAGAATTTACAAATAATTTAACAAAAAAACAGCTTGTGTTTATCTTATAAAACAAAAAAGTTATGTACTTCTGTTGAATGGAAAAAAACATCCACAAATCCGAATTTTGAGCAAATATATAAAAACTCAACCTAATTTTACTCAAAAAGTAGCACATGAAGGTATATTTTTTCTTACAGGTATTTGATTAAATCAGGCAAAAAATAGCCGATATGCAAATTGTCAGCAAAATTTCAATATGGGATCTAAACTATATCGTATGCTCTTAAGTTTCTTCTGTAACCTATTTAGAAAACTTTAATCTTTAAGATTTTCAACATAAAATCAATTGTTGGTGAAGCACATGAGACATTTCAGTGTGAGCACTCTTGTTATTGTTATTTAAATATTTTAGTTTAACTACAGGATTAAAAAGTGTATGAGTGCTCAAAACCTTCTCCCTTACTGAGGACAGTGATTAATAACATAGCATAAGAAGAAACAATAAAAGTCATTTAATTTGGAAATTGATTTACTCAACATTTTAGTATTTACCCAAAAACAATAACAATGAGACTAATGACACCTTATTACCATAGATCTAAGCATACTGGCAGTTACTGAAAGTTAGTTCAGAGCACAAATGCAATAAATATGTAAAGATTTAAAGGTCAATCAGTGCACATCCAACTTTGAAACTTATGTTAACAACTGTAAAGCTTACGAGGAGAACTTTTTAAGATTGTGCTCACAACTGTTAGAATGTCATTTGTATATATTGAATATTTAGATGTTTTGGTTTTTCTCATTTGCTCATTGTTTAAGTTTGTACAGTGACACATAACTTCTACGTCATTTGGTCTTCTGTGTGGAGATTTGTTTCATTTGCATTCACACCACATCTTCTAGATCTTATATTTATAGTAGATTTGGTTATTTATACACAATGTAGCCTGAAAATATGTGAATGAAGTTTTTTCTGGCAATACAATAAAATTGAGAATGGAAATGGGGAAAGTGTCAAAGAGACAACAACCAGACCAAAGAGCAGAAAACTGCCAAAGGTCTTCAACGTAGCGAGAAAATCCCTCACCTGGAGACGGGCCTCAGCTGGCGCTTGTAACAAAAGAAACAAAGCAAATTGGCAATGATACATAAATTAACAATTGACTACTATCAGTTACTGACATGCGGACTCCAGACCTCAATTTTTACTTTTCAAATATTATTATTATTATTATCAGAGACATATAATACATATACTATATGTTATTATGGGGACGAAGTCCCCAATTACGGTAGAAAAATCAATGAAAAAAAAAAAAAAAAAAAAAATCTGGGAAAATTTCCCGAATTTTTCATTGTACTAATGAACTCAAAATCGTTAACGTTTTTTTTCAGATCTAGTTCCTGTTCCGGTTTTCCCGCATTTGCGCAGAAATCTGTCTTGTTTGCATGAGACTTTTTTTTTTTTTTTATATTTATCAGTCTAGTAAAACATAAGATTGGATCTCAATACAAATTCAATTTTAATAATTGTTTGATATGAAAAAAACGTTACGTTACCTGATGAAAGCGTTTCTTTTGTTTACATCGAATATGACGTCATAACTTAAAGAACGTCACAGCTAATTCCCTAACAACAGAACCAAAATCGGGAACGTTACGTACGGTATTTCGGTTTCATAATTGAATTAAGAAAATAATACATACAGACTTCGTCCCCATTCACAGGTTATGCCTGCCTCATATTATTATTATTATTATTATTATTATTATTATTATTATTATTATTATTATTATTATTATTATTATTATTATTATTATTATTATTATTATTATTATTATTATTATTATTATTATTATTATTATTATTATTATTATTATTATTATTATTATTATTATTATTATTATTATTATTATTAGTATTAGTATTAGTATTAGTATTATTATTATTATTATTAAAAAACGATAAAAAAAATCGTCTGTCAAGGAAGTTAATCGTATATGACTGAATCGTAATCTCTCTGAAACTTGAAAAAAATCAGGAAGTAGTTTCCCCTGATTTGACGTGGCTATGGTGGCCGCCATTTTAAGCGATAAGCAGTCGATACCGGCTTTTAATCCAAGAATATCTTCGTAATTAAAGGCCATCGTGATAAAAGTTAAACATCAATATGTTAAGGAGGATCATATCACTGCTCCTGATTTCTCTTAATTGTTTTAATGGAGTTATAGGGGATGAACATAATCATATGGTAAGATAACCCCAAACGTCAAACTTGGTTTGTTGACGTTTACACAAAAACAAGATAAAATGTCAAACAACTATGTAATTATACGAATTTGTTAGTCCTGTTTAAAATGAATTGCAATGAACGAGTCACTATAAGAAATTTGAATAGAAAACGATCATTTGAAGAGTTTGAAGCAAAATTATTTCTGACGACGACTTTCGCGTTTGAATTTGGAGGTTCAGTACATTCGAAGTCTGTCACTGTCATTACACGTTATTCACAGTCTGAAACATTATGTCATTGGTCGGCTGTTACTTAATGAGGACAAACTAATATAGATGTTATCAAACCAGAGTTTAAACTAAACTGTGTACTCTGGGCAGTGGGGTGGGTCTCATTGGGGTCTAAGCGTGATCCATCGATGCGAGATTGCTAATTTTTTGTAAGCGTGACAGGTGAAAGTCAAATTATTGTGTCATGAAAATGGGAAATGAGGTCTAGCGGGACCCTGGAAATGAAAAAAAATGAGAATTGCTTACGTACATAGTGTAGGTGGGATACGGGAATCTGACAAAACAATAAGCGGGATCCGGGATTGAAACCCCCCAATGAGACCTCCAGTGGGGGCTTGGTTGGTCAAAGTGACTGGAGGTCAATATCTGTTTCAGCCGAGTTGTCATGTTGTTCTCTGTAAGGACATAAGATTTCTAGTGGGTTCACAGTCAAGTTGTTAAGACCCATGGCTGTACAGTGCTGAAGGTCCTCAGACTGAGTTTGAATATGACCAGTGGAGTTAGACTGGTGTTTTTCACCCTCCAAGATGCATCTCTGGTACCCATCAATCTGTTCATTTTTCATTTATCTCTTCATTTATGTCAGTATGCAGAAATCGATGGGTCTCTGTGAAAACTGTTAAAATATGGAAAAATAAAGGTTGGCAGGTAGGTGAAACTTACATAAATGAAGAGATAAATGAAAAATGAACAGATTGATGCCCGATTCATATAATTCCAAGGCCCTCAATCGGCACCTGAAGCAACGAAGTACAAATGTAGCGCTTCTATTTTGGGTGGGCAAATATCCACTTTTTGATATGGGACGAACTCTGACGTCCCACCAGCTTGTCTGGCAAAACAGCGGTTGGATGTCAGAGTAATCTCGGACTAATCAATCTGGTGATATCTCTTCAGTTTGTCTGTTCCCGTGAGCAGCCTGGTGGTTCTCTCTGAGTATTTCGGCTTCCTTCAACATAACTAGACTCTGCCCTATGTCATATCTCTCTCTTGTTTTGTGGTGGGAATTTTCCTTGCCCAGGTGTTAACAGTTGGTATTTTTTTTTAAATTGTACTTAAACATTAGTGACATCTCTAATAATCCTAGCCAGTTAGGAAGTGTACACAGATCTACCTCTAAAGGCTGTACCCTCACAGCTTCAACAGAAGCTCCGAATATCATAGGTATTTACATTTTTGTACCAGTATAAATAAGGGGATCGATATAAAATGTTGTTATTAAACAGACTTCAGACTACACATGTATAAATTAAGGCCTTTCGTCTAGTAAATATATATACATGTATGGACGTTTATTTTGACATTGGTTCCCATGAAGAAATGAAAAGATGGTATTTTAAGAATTTTAATGTTTGGCCACTGGCCTTTGACCTTAAAACACATTTTTGAAACTTTCTTAAACTTTTAATGAGAAGCCAAACAATTGTTGATTTGTTGTATATGTCCTTTAATTGATTGATTAATGTATTTTCAGTATGATGAGAGTGAAGAGGTTGTATTATGGATGAATACAGTTGGTCCATACCACAATCGACAAGAGACATACTCCTATTTCTCATTACCATTTTGTGCTGGTAACAAGGAGAGTATTGGTCACTACCATGAAACACTGGGTGAAGCATTACAAGGTACAGAACTGGAATTCAGTGGACTAGACATTGACTACAAAGGTATATTTAATTTTATAAAAAAGTTGTTCATAGTATGTTATTTGGGCTGTCAGTGTCTTATTATTGTAATTGAGTGACAGCAGGAAAAAAGTTAAGGCTATACATCAAGAAAGAAAATACAGAGATGTGGTATTAATGTCAGTGATAACTAACTATCCAACAGACCAAAGGAAGATATAAACAACTAGAAGTCATAATGATCATTATAAAGTCTTTCACATACAATTTAACCTATTCATACACCTATAGCGGACATATTAGGTTAACTGTGTTAGGCACAAATGACATACATAACATGTATTATGACTGCCCTTAAGCTCATCACACAACCTTTGAAGCTTTAAGATGTCTGCTACTGGCATGACTGGCTGGAAACAAATTTATTATTTGAGTCCAAATTAGCAGCATCTGAAGTTTGACTAAGGAAAAACTCCATGATATTTCTTTTTCTTGGACAGCATGGCCCTGTCAATGTCATGTTTCATACATGTATAACATAATTTTGTGTGTGATTAGTCACTCTTTGGATTATATATTTTGTACTCTGAGCATTGGCACATTGTGTTTGATTCAGGGTGCAAGTTGTTCAATTTACCTTAGTATCAAATTCCATTATGGATACATTGCAAGTACATGTATGTTGAAAGGGAACCACATGTCAGCTGGTTATTGAGGTTAAAGCAATAATTTAAACTTTTAATTTCAGGTGATGTCAATAGAGTTAAGTACTGTGAAGTAACATTGACTGAAGAGAAGTATCAAGCCTTTGTATATGCTGTCAAGAATCATTACTGGTACCAGATGTACATTGATGATTTACCTATATGGGGTAGGTATACAGGATGTATTTATATCTTAAATATTAAAACGTATGTAAACAAATAATTAAAAATCCTAGATTGCTCTAATGTCTTATTGACTTCTTTTAGAGGGGATTTGGTCAGGAAGTCTGAAAACTTAAAGAATCCTCTAAAAGAAGTCAACAAGACAGTAGAGCAATCTAGGATTATTAATTATTTGTTTACATACGTTTTAATATTTGCATTAATTTTTATCTGAGAGTACTTTTCATTCACCAACTCATTTGAAACACAATTCTAAGCTTCATTCCCTCACAGTTCATTTTTGGAGAAATGCTTGTATTTTTAAACAATTTGTCACTTAACTTCTTTTCAATTCCTGTAAATACATGACACACTGCATGAATTGTGGAGTTAATTATTCCATATAACCCAGTTGACCTACTCAAAAAGGAAATTACGTCACAAAATTTGTTGAATTTTAATTGTTTATAAAGTTTTTAACCAATTATGACACTTAGGTGTATACTTTTGAAAATAATACCCAGGATGCATTAGGTTCTGAAACATGGAATATAAAATTATGTGCATTTATCACGATTTATGAGGACTTTTTGTTAAAACAGGTATATCCTGATAGATTGATGACAGAAGGCTTTTATAACTTTAGAACTCTTTATACAGGTATTGTTGGTGAGATAGATGAAAAGGGTGATGGCTATTATCTCTGGACCACAAAGAAGTTTGATATTGGTTACAATGACAAGCAAATTGTAGACGTTAATCTGACCAGTGAAGAAAAGGTCAAACTAGAACCTGGTGCAGTTATATCATTCAAATATGAGGTAAGTGTAAGGAAGATACAAACACAAATAATGCTTACTTAGGGAGGTTTAAAGAAGATACACACCAAAATATCATTCAGTTATTAGGCTTGTGTAACACTAATAAAGACTACATATGAGGATACACACCATATTTTGAAAGTATGGCCAAAAAAAATCTTGTTTCCTGCCTCCAACCATTATAAAATTGGGTCAATATTTAGGATTTTATTTTATTTTGCATATAAACAAAATTTTCTCGAGGTTTGATACCTTTAAACGCTATATCCATCTGGTAATTTGCTCATGCATGTTTATAACATGTATAATTTTAGATAGTTTGACAAGTTCTACACTTAATATGTGCATTTAGCTCAATTACAAAATTGAGCTAATCATACAATGGAAATTGGAATTGTAGTCAAATATTACCGCTGGCAGAGACAAGTATATATTTTGTTTTGACTGAAAATAGAATACGATACAACAATTATTTGATACTTCCCAGGCTTAGCAGGAGAAAAATTATATATTCTGTTGACAGTGTGGTATTCATATACAATTATTTAATACTTTTGATGACGTTTGTATTTATTTACTTTTTCAGGTGAAATGGTCACCATCAACCATCAAATATGAGAAGAGATTTGATAAATATTTGGATCCAAACTTCTTCCAACATAGGGTAAATTTAATTTAAAAAACAACACATATACATGAGATATAAACAAAAAAAAAAGGTCTTGAGGTTAACGGATGGACTTCTCTAATGATTGAGAATTTCCACCACATCATTAGGGAAAACAAGGGAAGTAACTCCTTAATTCCTGGTATGTGTCTATATTCAAAATAATTTACTGTTAATTTTGTAGTTGGATTTAAAACAGAGAGTTGTACAATGAAAAGGGTTAAAGATGTTAACCAAGATGTTGGAGTCTTGTCTTGCAAAAATGGTCTAGCTTGAACACTGTATTCATCAAAAGACATATTTTTCTGAAATACTCCAGCTGCAGTGTTAAAATCATTATTTTTTTACAGCAATTTTGATATGATGGCTTTTGTCACTTATATCAAGCTCTTTATTATAATTATTGTATTTTTGTGTACAAAATAAATGTTTTATACTGTTTTTGAAGTAAAGGCAATTTCAGTGCTGGTATAAATATATTATACTGGTCAATAGTAGATACCAGTACATTTTATTGAAGATACCTTCTTGTGATTAATTATAATCTTTGTTATTTTAGATTCACTGGTTCAGTATATTTAATTCGTTTATGATGGTTATATTCTTGGTTGGTTTGGTGAGCATGATCTTAATGAGAACATTGAGGAAAGATTATGCCAGATATAGCAAAGAAGATGACCTAGACGACATGGTTAGTGTCAATACCACATTGTTTTGTCATTTGTATTTCACCTTACAATCTTAATAAAATTCAGTAACAATATGATCAAAATAGAAAAACAGGGATTAAAAGAATCACAGCACAGATAAACAAAACACTTCTAACTCCTCCAAAATGTAATGGGCATGTAATGAGAAAATTAAATTCCAAGAAATTTTCAAAGTACATTAATTTCACAACATCACAAGAATGAAATAGTATAAATGTTTTGTGAATCAAACATATAAAAAAAGCTTCAATGTACTTTATATTTGGTGCATGGTACTCACAAAAATATCAACATGTTATTCACATAAATAAGTCTGAATATAACAACCATATAAATTTATAAGATATGAATACCATTACTTCTTGAATCAAATATTTTAAAAGTAAAAACATTTTGGTCGTAAAAATGAATCTGAATATTGATCACCTTTATGAGTAATTGTCTTGCCATGTAAATTCCTACTGCTAATTTTTATTAACTTAATTTTTTTATTACCCTTCATTGTAGGAGAAGGACTTAGGAGATGAATATGGTTGGAAACAGGTACATGGAGATGTATTCAGACCAACTTCATCATCCATGTTATTCTCAGCACTTGTTGGGTCTGGTTATCATATAGCAGTTGTCTCCCTTTGTGTGATTATATTTGCCATACTTGGAGATTTATATACAGAGTAAGTAGGTTTATAAACACTGATAATCTTAGCAGCTAATTGGGGTTATTTTGAATGGTGTCTTTGATTTTATATAATATGAATTTGGATACAATATTTAATCTTTATTTTTTATTGACATCATTCTTCTCTTCGTATGAAGAAATAATAAATACATGTAGTTTCCATTAGATATTTATGATTTTCTTCATTTGTCATATATTAATACAACCGATTAAAAGTAGACTCTGAATTTGTTTCCAGGAGAGGTTCTTTATTAAGTACTGCCATATTTGTGTATGCTGCAACCTCACCGGTGAATGGATACTTTGGTGGTAGTCTGTACGCCAAGATGGGAGGTAAATTATTAAACCAAGGGAAGCAACCCCTTTAGATGAACTATATTTGGTCCCATTGTCTATGCAATAATAACAAAACAATATAAAGATCTCTAGTTTTACAGTAATCAGCAATATTTCTTTTGATAAAAGAATACATACTTTCATGTGTAATTAAAGAGATTTTAAGAATGGCTTTTAATTTGCATAACTGTTGAGTTAAAAAAAAAATGAAAGAAAAGATATTCATTTATAAAATGACCTTTAACTATTGTGAACTGAACACCAGAACTCACAAATTAATACTTCTAGCATCCATCAGTATTCAGTAATCACTCCTAATGTCTACTACTATAGCAGGTAAAAACAAACAGTAGTGTTGAAATATATATTTGTTATGTTTTTAGGGAAAGTGTGGATAAGACAGATGTTATTAAGTGCCTCCCTGATGCCAGCTTGTGTTTGTGGAACAGCATTCTTTATCAATTTTATAGCCATATATTATCATGCTTCAAGAGCCATACCTTTTGGTACAATGGTTAGTATCTTGTATCATATACATGTACATGTTTTAGAAAGAAATCTGTCCATATTTTTCCAGACAGTTTAACTTAATGTTATCGGTTGTATGGTATTCACTAGTAGTTGAGAAGCTAAAATTCTTTATAAATTGAATACTTTATTATTTGCGGGATACTTATTTCGTTAAATGTATGTGAGAACAATGATTTTTTTTAAACATTTGAAAAAATGTTGGCATATTTGCAGAATCTGTTAAAACAACAAAATTATGTAACAAGTATGTGCAATTGTTTCTATAGAATATGACAGGAATGTTTGAAGCAAGTTGGTTTTCAACCAAAGTCAGTCATTCTGTAAAATCACAAAAAAGTGGCACAAAGGGGGACAGGACAATTCAATAGTTTCACAGGATATGAAGTAAAATTAAAAAAAAAAAAACACATGCTGTTGAAACAGTATAAGCTGATAGATACTGATGTTAAAGTTTATCAGGATGATATTATTTGTAAATATATATTTGTGAAATATCTGTTTTAGGTTGCCGTAACATGTATATGTATATTTGTGATATTACCATTGACATTAGTGGGAACAGTTCTTGGGAGAAATTTGGCAGGCCAGCCTAATTATCCTTGTAGGATTAATGCTGTACCAAGACCTATTCCTGAAAAGAAGTGGTAAGAATATATATATTTACTACATTTAAAGTCAACTAAAACTATACATGTCTTAAACATTTAAAGTGTGATATTTTTGTCTTTAAAAACTTTATTAAATGCTTGGATATGTCCATTGTTGTCTAATTTTCTAGATTTTAAATTAGACCTTTAATTTGAATATATTGAAATTGTAAGATGAAAATATTTAATATGTATAAAGGACTTTTACTTTTTAAGTAACTTAAACTATAAATCTTAGTTCATGATTTTATTTCTAGTTCATGGAGCCTTGAAAATCTTAGTTCAAGAATTTTAGAAATAGAGCTTTATGTAAATATAGGTTGTAACTTTATAACTGGTTCATGAGTTCATGATTTTAGCATTAAGGATTTCATGTAACATATGTTGTGATTATATTTCAGGTTCATGGAGCCAACTGTGATTACTGTATTAGGAGGAATTTTACCATTTGGCTCAATTTTCATTGAAATGTAAGTTATTTAACCTTACTACTAGAATACATTTTTATGTTAACTCTTTGATTATTTATCATGTAATGATTTATTGAAAAGCTAATTGATTATTTATAGAATAAATAATCCAAGAATTCATATATATATAAAATTTAAGAGTGACCGAACAACACATTAATTCAGGAATGTATAGCATGATATTTAATATATATTTTCAGGTACTTTATTTTTACATCATTCTGGGCCTACAAGATATATTATGTATATTTTCAGGTATTTTCTTTTTACATCATTCTGGGTCTACAAGATATATTATGTATATTTTCAGGTACTTTATTTTTACATCATTCTGGGCCTACAAGATATATTATGTATATTTTCAGGTACTTTATTTTTACATCATTCTGGGCCTACAAGATATATTATGTATATTTTCAGGTACTTTATTTTTACATCATTCTGGGCCTACAAGATATATTATGTATATGGTTTTATGTTGCTGGTCTTCCTGATTCTGATGGTGGTTACTGTGTGTGTTACAATTGTTTGTACCTATTTCTTACTAAATGCTGAAGATTATAGATGGTAAGTAATTATATAATGGTAATTTTATATATTCATAAATGGCTGGGCATAAATGGTTCAAAAGATTGATTTGGGTCTGATTTTGAGTACTGAAAAACATAGAACATGATGGAGAAAACATCTTTCAAGTTTTTTTCATGATTTTTCCTAAAATATCATTTAGGGGCATTAATTGTATCTGTTACAATCACAAATTTGTATATCTGATTATACTGCAGAGAGAGAAAAACAACATGCAAAATCTACTTTTAAAAACCAATAACCACAATAACAAAAGTTATGGTACATTCCATTTAGAAACAATTTCCCCATATTGTTTAAAACAATACAGAGTAATATAATGATGCAAAAGAGTTACTGGTGGTCTTAGAAACGAAAACAAAAAGTGTTGGATATGAAGAAATTTATCAATAATTTCTGAAGATTACTATTGGTTAAATATTTAAGACTGTATTATAAGTGTGTTATTGTGAAAAACGCATGATTTTAAGTATGTGAAGTTCACTTTTTTTTAAAAGAAGGAATTATAAGTGAAAGAATACATTTAGAAGAAGCACAAATTGTGCTACACTATATTAAGTTTTGTTTATTTACAGTTATATTATTATTTTTCAGGCAGTGGACAAGTTTCCTTGCTGCAGCGTCAACAGCAGGATATGTGTATCTCTATTCATTTTATTACTTTTTCTTTAAAACAAAGTAAGTATAGTAAAGTGATTTTGTACTTGTAGAATTTTGAGAATGGAAAACTGTATGTATATAAATATCTAATAAACTTTAAAAAAAAAAAAAAAAAAAAAAAAAAAAAGAAGAAATAAGAAAATAAGAACTTATGTTAGGTTGTAGTGATTGATCTTGAGGTACACTAGATGAACATGGTCGTTTTGAAATGATAGAACCAAAGTGATTTTATCTATTTTCATTGATTAGTGTACGGTAAGTGAAATTACTTTTAACTTTTTGCTTGAGGAAGTTATCTAAAGTTTTTGGACTTTTTCTTGTTTGCATTCTTACAGACATTCCATATCTAGTTTTCCATTCTCATACCTATTCTGTGCTTTATAGGTGTAACACCACTAATTCCGGCCCGGCCAGAAAGCACATACCAGAAAGTAGTACATATTTAACACAAAATAGTTCCTAGGCATGAATGTAACTTTCAAAATATGTAGAATATTTAGGTATTTTTGGTATCAAATGAAAGCTGAGGGACTGGTGATCATTGTAGAACACTTTTGGACTTTTAATTTTGAATATTGAAAAAACTGCACGAAATTTTAAAAAGAGGGTACATTTTATCTGTTTATCAGATCTGAAGTACCTGTTTTGGTACATCTGAAGTTCCGGGAACCAGTTCTTTCTTATATGCCATTAAAGGTATGTTGATTTTTTCAGTACAAGACATCATAAAGTGTTGCTTTGAAATGCAATGATTGCCACTTTATTTGAACTTAAAACAAAAGAGGTGTGCCTGCTTGAAATGGAGGAATTTAACTTAGAAAGCAATTGGACCATGAATTAGTGGTGTACTTCCTATACTTACTGTAAAGGGAGATTATTTTGGTATTTACTTAAAAAGGGAGATAATCAGGGTATTTCCTCTGTGCTTGGTAAATACTGTAAAAGGAGTATTTATGAGACTTAAGATTCCTTGTATTTGTTGATTTACATTTTACATTGAACAACAATATTTAATACTTGGAAATATACAGTCAATTATACAGCCAAATCCACAAAGTGTCATGTTGAAAATACATTTAGTCATAATTGTTAGTCAAAATTCTTGAAAAAGATTGACAGATTATACGAGGTATCTGATGGAAGTCCTGACACAAACAATGTTATTTCACTTGTGATTAATATAACTTTAGTCTGTTCGGAAGATTTGCTAATGCTGATCAAAATGAAATTGATTGTACATATATGCATGATTATATAGCTACTAATTAATTGTTTTATGTACTATTTTTTTTAGAATGTACGGCTTGTTCCAAACAACCTTTTATTTTGGATATATGGCCCTATTTAGTATGGCCTTAGGCATTATGTGTGGTAAGTTTCTATATATTTATTTCTGTCCACTGCACAAAATATATATTAACTTAAACTATACCAATGGTATGGATCTCATAAAGTCAAAATTGAATTAAATATGTTGTATCATTAGTCCGTTTAATGTAAAAATAAAGAAAAATGTGAAACTTGAAAGTAGACTTTAGACAACATTGATGCATAAGAAACACAAAAAAAATATTTTAAACACAGGGAACCATGTGTCAACTTTTCCTGGTTGCAAAATATATTTTGTACAAAGGTTTTATTTAATAAACTAATTTGATCACTTGCCAATTATTAAATGATAATGACATAATTTTGAAATACTTGTACATTTTATTATTCAGGTACATTTGGGTACATAGGAACAAGTGTATTTGTGAGGAAAATCTATTCCACTGTGAAAATAGACTAGGTTATGATTAGATATATGCTTCAGCTGAGAAGGCATAATGGCTGTGATGTGAGGGACTATCTATATATATACCATGTAATGGGATAACAGAAAGTGCTGGTCCAGATGTTCTTATTTATGTTATTTATGTATTACTACAACAGCACCATATCAAACAAAAAAGTCATGACTTGAAATAGTACAGGGTGCTTAATTGAATTTTATATGAAGTAGACATGGTAAATAGTAAAGCATTGAAACATCTCAGTTTAAAGATCTGAATATCATTGTTTGGTCCCAAGCATTTAACACTGTTTTGACATTGATTGAAAGAGAACAACATTATAGTAAAGTAAATTTAAATATGAAAATTGAAGTTAAATCTTCTAAAATATGTAATCAAAAATGTGAATTAAAAAAATCCAATTTGACCATGAAATCATTATATTATGAAGAGGCTTTTAGAAAAGGGATTTCTCCAGCTTATTGAAAAGTCATTTAATGCTTCTTATTAGTTAAAAACTATATTGAGATGTTGGCAGTTTTATTGAGTAGTAAAAGTGATGGAAGATCTATTCTAGTCCTGTTTAGGTAGTAAAAATAACATGGGTTAAAAATGAAACTTTGTTTGTATGTTCATATCACATCATTATAATGTTTTGCTAACATGTGCTTACATTCTTATTGTTGTACAATTTATTAAAAGATGATTAATTAGGTTTCTTTTCTATATTTGAATGTTTTGAAAGGATGTTTGGAATTTTTATAAAATTAATTCTTAAAATGTATAATTTATTATGGTGTTCCATGTGTAGTGAGGTTTCGTAGTGAGTAAAAAATCATGTTGCTTTTTAAATCCAGAATGATTGATACTTTTATTGTTACAGCATTCATTGTTACTGAGAAAAATAATTTGATAAAAGTTGTGATTGTATCTCGTTAAAAACCAATTTGTAATGTGACATTTTTATTACATATAATTTATACTGTAGTAATATGTTTTTTCAATTTATATGTTGATTTTGCCTGTTGGCAGGATGTTTTATGGTATACTTCTGTCTGTCCGAACATACTTTGTAAAATACATCCAATGGCCTCGGACATTTGTTACAATCTTGAAAAAAATCTGATCTGTTGTTTTTGAGTAGAGGGACCTTCATTATTATAAAGAATGTAAGAAAGTCTTTTTTACATGCATCATTTTTCAAGTAATGGGCTAGTTGGAAATAAAAACCCATTCTTTAGTTTGATGATGTTCTGATTTTTCTCTGAAGTAATGGGACTTTTCCCCTGTTAATGAAACAATTACAACAGGTGTATCATGTGTTGTAGTTGTTTATCTTTAATTAGAACACTATTTCATATATTGAATAACCCCCCTTGAATCAACATTAACATTCCAGTAATATGTTATAGATATTGTTTTGGTGTCAGATATGTATTGATTGTTCTTCTGTGGGTTAAATCAAATCTTTTTGTTTATTTGTCACAATATCATTTTAATTTGATTGTTGATTGTTATGACTGAGTGGTTGTTGAATGTGAGATTTGTTCATATCACTGATTTACATCTACAAATATTGTATTGAATGGTAGGTAGTGAGAGGTTTTATGACACAGTGTTAACATAGTGAGAATATAGTTCGCTTTTAACTGAATAATGTTCATTGTTATATACAATTTTTTTCATTTCATAAACAAGACTACGATTGCAAATAATATTTGTTTTCATAAGAAAAAATAGAATATATATCAGTTGCACATATCTCAAAGTTGAAATATTATCTAGCAACTGTTGGTGGAAAAAATAAAACTGCAGAGATCAGTGATAATAAACGAACTGTGTTTTCACTCAAAGTATGTATACACTGTTGTTTGTTTTGATTCATCAGACTTGATATATTATCTATGTATTATATCTGTAAATAAGAATAAAATATTTAATAATAGTATGTCATTAGTCTTTATCACAGCTCTGCAATTCAAGAAATATCATTCATTCATCTTTGAGGTTTCTGTAGTTATTAGTATGGCGGCTTTGTGAAAAATTGTGCACATCCTGCTACAAGCATGAAATTTGGCATAGACCTTACTCAACTATTTCTCTTTTATTTCAGATAGGGAGGCTTCTCATGGATACAATGTATAAGATATTTGTCTTTGAAACCCTTACTTCTGGTGATATCCAATATGGCGGACATAGAAATATTGATAATTTTTCATTTTCATTTTCATATTCAATTTTTTTCAAAATGTAAAGAAAATGTTTTTTTTAGCTGGTCATTAAACTTTTGACTTTAAGTCATTCTCAAAACCACTAACTTTATATATCAAATTTAAAAAAAAACCAATATGGCGTAAATTACAAAGATGCGTCCTCAATCCATATCTTCGATGTGGAGTTTTGGATAGATTGATTAAAACAAAATAAAATCACTAAAGTTCTTAAACATCTTTAAAATGACTTATTTATGGCCGCATATACATGTTTATTCACAATCGGAGAGCTTATTTTCCAAATTTACAAAGATAGTGGTATTGTTTCTTACATCTATAATGTACAAGCTCCAGATAAGATGAAGAGGCCTCACAAAGAGTTGTCTAAAAGGGTTCCTATGGAACCTATATTTCCCTTCGCCATTCATAAGTGATGGACTAGTTAGCATAGGAACCAATACAAAGCTTGTTACTCATTCGCACCCGCCTTTGGAATATTGCACATCTTACTTGCTTAAAAAGACTAGACCAAGTCGTGGGAATTTCCTCGTCCAAAAACACATGTGTTCTTGCTTTGTTAACTCCATCTGATAGGTTTGTTTGATCTTACAACACCACGTATCGTTCTATCAATGACATTGTCAAATCCATATCTGGTGATGTTGGGTGATCAATCATCATTCTAAATGATAGAGTCACATCTTTAAACACCATCCATGTCACCAACACAGTTCTGCCCCTATGTCACTGAAAAGCGAAAAAAGCAATGACTGCAACATCAGTATCGACGGTTTGAGTCATGACTCCGTTAAGTCTGTGTCACTGCATCAGACACATGCATCTTGATTCAAGTATCAGCCTCTTCATGTGAACATGGTGCTAAGCTTGAAACATCCTCATCTGGTGGATAACACAGAACATCACGAGCAATTGTTGCTACAACTACCTTTTCCTCAAAATCTATTGAGCAAGCTGTTACGAATGACAACTTAAAAGTTCTTTCTTGTCGTCATCTCTCAGAAAACTTTGCCAATTTTGAGGATTTTATTTTGACTGGATTCGTTTGTGTATTCCCTGTCCCCTAAATGTAGCTCTAATGACAAATGCTCTTGATATTCTATCTTATCTACCTCGAGATGTATTTCAAGTTTATCACCATGTTCACATTAAGAGGCTGATAATAAAACATGGTGCATGTGTCTGATGCAATGAAATACGAACTTGAACGAGTCATGATTCGAGTAGTCGTTACTGATGATGCTGTCATTACTGTTTCGCTATTCCGTGACTGGGGTAGACGAACTATGGATTGTGTTTGGAAGGGCAAAAAGCTTTGGATAAATATATATCAATGGCCTTTCAAATGCGGCTGGCAATGAGTGACTGCACATACTTATTGTGATCAATGTCTTACCGGTTGTGTTCGTGATTGCTTTAAAAGGAAAAAAAAAGACTGCGTGGGAGACATTGATGGCATTTGAAGATGTTACTTTAACATAAAGAATGATGATTCATCAGGCTCACTCACCGAGGTTTAACTGTAAGATCACACAAACTTATCAGATGGGGTTAACACATAGGTTAACAAATCAAGAAAATAACTATTTGCGCAAAAGGGAAGACTAATTGAGGGTATTCCTTTAACTTGGTCTAGTCCTTTCCAGCATGTAAAACGTGCAATATACTAAGGCAGGTGATTAGGGGTACGAGCTTGGAATTGGCTCTTATGCTACCCAGTTCAACCGCTAATGGATGGCGAAGGGACAAAGAGGATAACTTTTAGATAACTCTTTCTAAGGCCTCATCATTTTGTCAGAAGCTTGTACATTGAGGATGTACTGGAGATTGCGGTTCAATGCCAAAAAATGCTACATCCTAAGCATCAGAAACAAAAGCCAGAAAATCTACAGTTTAAATGGACACACACTACAACAAGTCAAGCATAACCCGTACCTAGGCCTACACATTTCGGAAGACCTCAAATGGACCATCCACATATTAAACGTGGCAAAGAAAGCAAATTCAACACTAGGCTTTCAAAGAAGAAACTTGAAATACTGCCCACAAGATTGTAAAAAAAAAACCCAGCTTACATCTCGCTCGCTGATCATCAACGATGGAATATGGAGCCATTGTAGGAGACTCCTACACGGTAACAAACATAAATTAGCTAGAAAGGATAGAACGTCAAGCGGAAAGATTTATCCCCATAGATTACAAGTCAAGAGAGGACGGGTGTGTCTCCAATATGCTTGCCCAACTGGAACTACAAGACCTTCATACAATTGCAAGACGAACAAGCTAGAAGTTGATATTTATGTACAAAGTGATTTATTGGCTGATTCCCGCTATTGAGCTAGACGAATTTCTCAAGAAAGCATGTCCTAAGAGAAACATAACTGCCAAGAAGTTCGAGGAATACCACGCAACAAATATTGTGGAAAAGCAAGTAAAGAATCACTTTAAGTGTTTTGACATTCCACTAAGCAAAACACCACAATACTGAAACTCATTCTTTGTAAAGACAGTGATCGCGTCGAATCAGCTAGACGACACAGTAGTGCGCGCATCAAGCGCAGATAGCGTCAAATCTGCTCTTACGCCTCGTCAATATATCGGCGGCGTTCACTCAAACCGTTATATTAAAGCCAGAATTGGTATCGACAACGTATTCATACAGATATAGATACAGATACAGAGGATGTCGCGGTCGTTGTTAATGTGGAAAATCGGGTCTCCCATGCACTGCTTTCTTTGCATGTGGTGGTGACTGTGAATAAACATGTTTTTTTAGCCAAATAGTAGAAAGGAGTAGGTCCGGTAAGGACCGATTTTGGCCTCAAATTTCAGGTTCATCTGACGAAAGATTTTGACCACTTTTTAAACACTTAAGTATCTATTTTATTTGAATTAATTAGTTTATGTGAAAGATTTTAACAGATTTAGTCATTAAAAACGATCCGATTCAAGCTCAAATATGAAAAATCTACCTAATATGCCGAAAAATGTCACTTTTCAGATGGTTTTTGGTAAAAATGAAAGTGGCCGCATCCGTGTTCATCCGCAACCTTTATATATGTTATGTATTATCATAAAATACAACTTACATTTCAATATTAAGGATGAACACGAATGCGGCCACTTTCGTTTAACACGAAAACCGTCTAAAATTTAACTAAAATGCTAGAATTATGAGGATTTCAGTAATTTAGCATGACTTAATGGTGCTGGTACCGGATATATGTGCATTGTATTGTCAAAAACAGCCCATATTTATGTAGCAGAAGCATTCTACTGTCCAATAAATAACTAAAGGTTTACATTTTAACAATTTTGTAAAACTGCTATATTTTGGGGCCAAAAAGGGGTCTTACTGAACCTACTCCTTTTAAGACGTGGCACGGTACTTGTCTATCGCAAATTCATGTATTTGGTTTTGATGTTATATTTGTTATTCTCGTGGTGTTTTGTCTGTTGCTTGGTCCGTTTCTGTGTGTGTTGCGTTTCGGTGTTGTGTCGTTGTTCTCCTCTTATATTTAATGCGTTTCCCTCGGTTTTAGTTTGCTACCCCGATTTTGTTTTTTGTCCATGGATTTATGAGTTTTGAACAGCGGTATACTACTGTTGCCTTTATTTAGTACTTCAGTAATTTTATTTTGTTTTAATCAATCTATCTAAAACTCTTAATCAAAGATATGGATTGAGCTAGGACTCATTTTTGAAATTTACGCCATATTGTTTTTTTTTTACCGGAAGTGTTATTTAAAAATTTACAACAGAATGAAATTAGTGGTTTTGAGGATAACTAGAAGCCAATAGTTTAATGACAAGCAAAAAAACAAAAAAACAAACAAAAAACATTCTCTTTACATTTTGAAAAAAGTTGAATATTAAAATAGAAAATTGATATTTCTATGTCCACCAATTTTGGATATTACCGGAAGTAAGGTTTTTAAAGAGATATGTCATATACATTGTATCAATGTGAAGCACAAAAGAAAGGTTCCTGCACAATGTAATGATAGTAGCAATACGTTAAAACACATTTCAATTACCCTCCCTAAAAATAAGCTTATTCTAGTTCTATGTCCGTTATGTTGGATATTACCGGAAGTAGGGTTTTTGAAGACATCTTATCTATATCATATATCCAAAATAAGTATATAACAAAGGTTGGTACCAAATATTATGTTAGTAGCATACTAATAACACCTTTTCACATACTAGCCTTTGATATTGGGCTAATCCCATTTTTTGATGATCTGTTTTACAAATTCAAATGACGTCATCATTTTTTTGTCATTTTTTACAATTTCAAATATGACGTCACATGTCGTTGAGGTTTAAACATATTCGGATGTGTCTACATATTGTGTTGCAAATGTCTGGTTATGTAATGTATTTCAGTTGTTTCCTGTAATTAGTTAATATTTCAGTTCTATCATGTACAGCTTTTGTTTGTTAATTTTATAAATTTACTGTTTGCAAAAGTATAAATTATTCTAAATGATAAGGATGTTCTGGTAATTAACAGAAAACCCTGGCCGTTTTTGGCACAACTTTTTTGATCTTTTGATCCTCGATGCTGTTCGACTTTGTGCTTGTTTCGGCTTTCAAACTTTTGTATCTGGGCATCACTAGTAGATCTTGTGTGGATAAAATGCACTTCTGGCGTATTAAAATTTTCAACTTGTTGCCTTTTGTTGGCTGTTGTTCCTGTGTTTCTTTGTCAATTGTATTCTCCAATTTATTTATATTGTAGTCCTGTGGTGTTGAGTTGTCATCTTAATGTTATATTTCACATGGCTATAAAAGGGGAGGTTTGGCATGCCACAAAACCAGGTTCAACCCGCCATTTTTTTCTTTAAAAATGTCCTGTACCAAGTCAGGAATATGGCCATTGTTATATTATAGTTCGTTTCTGTATGTGTTACATTTTAACGTTGCGTCGTTTGTTTTCTCTTATTTTTGAGTGTAAATTCCCATTGCGATAAGACGTGTCACGGTACTTGTCTATCCCAAATTCATGTATTTGGTTTTGATGTTATATTTGTTATTCTCGTGGGATTTTGTCTGTTGCTTGGTCCGTTTCTGTGTGTGTTACATTGTAGTGTTGTGTCGTTGTTCTCCTCTTGTATTTAATGCGTTTCCCTCAGTTTTAGTTTGTTACCCCGATTTTGTTTTTTGTCCATGGATTTATGAGTTTGAACATCGGTATACTACTGTGGCCTTTATTTAAGTATGATGTCCGCCATTTTGGATTTTACCGGAAGTGAGACATTTTTTCAAATGCCTCCCTATCTGAAATAAAAGAAATAGATGAGGAAGGTCTATGCCAAATTTCATGCTTGTAGCAGGATGTGCACAATTTTTCAAAAAAGTTTCTCGAAAGTAGATTGTACCATGTTGAAGTTAGAATAGAAACATTATAAATTTCGTGTATTGGAAGCGCTTTTCATGTATTGCTGTCATCAAAAACACCAAAAACCATAAATTTCTTCATTTATCAGAGGGACATTTTGGCAAAACTTTTAGGAATTTTGGTCCTAATGCTCTTCAAATTCGTACTTTATTTGGCCTTTTTTAACTTTTTTGGATTCGAGCGTCACTGACGAGTCTTTTGTAGACGAAACGCTCGTCTGGCGTATACTAAATTTAGTCCTGGTATCTATGATGAGTTTATTTACAACCACTGGGTCGATGCCACTGCCGGTGAAGATTTATTTACCCGAGGGTATCACGAGCCCAGTAGTCAGCACTTTTTGTGCTGACATGAATTGTCATTGATATGGTTATATTTATAAATTTACTGTTTACAAATTTTTGAATTTTTTAGAAATATTAAGGCTTTTCTACCTCAGGAATAGATTACTTTAGCTGTATTTGGCAAAACTTTTAGGAATTTTGGTCCTAAATGCTCTTCAACTTCGTACTTTATTTGACCTTTTTAACTTTTTTGGATTCCAGCGTCACTGATGAGTTTTTTGTAGACGAAACGCACGTCTGGCGTATACTAAATTTAGTCCTGGTATTTATGATGAGTTTATTTTAAATATTTCCCATAAATCATGTCAGTGTATAAGGAATGACACGGGTTATGTTCTTCTCATATATGTTATGATGGTATGACACTAAACCCCTAACGGGAAGGATTGTGCCTGATGTTCATATGATGAAATCATAATCTTTCAGTCAGTTTAATTGAAGTCTGGAGCTGGCATGTCAGTTAACTGCTAGTAGTCTGTTGTTATTTATGTATTATTGTCATTTTGTTTATTTTCTTTGGTTACATTTTCTGACATAAGACTTGGACTTCTCTTGAACTGAATTTTAATATGCGTATTGTTATGCGTTTACTTTTCTACATTGGTTAGAGGTATAGGGGGAGGGTTGAGATCTCACAAACATGTTTAACCCCGCCGCATTTTTGCGCCTGTCCAAAGTCAGGAGCCTCTGGCCTTTGTTAGTCTTGTATTATTTTAATTTTAGTTTCTTGTGTACAATTTGGAAATAAGTATGGCGTTCATTATCACTGGACTAGTATATATTTGTTTAGGGGCCAGCTGAGGGACGCCTCCGGGTGCGGGAATTTCTCGCTACATTGAAGACCTGTTGGTGACCCTCTGCTGTTGTTTTTTATTTGGTCGGGTTGTTGTCTCTTTGACACATTCCCCATTTCCATTCTCAATTTTATTAGATACTTCAATATTTATCAGAGGGATGGACCGGTGCATTCTTAATATATTTTCATTAAAAAACTTATTGATGCCCATCCTTTTAAATTCTGCAAAAAAGTGCTTACTGGCAAATCCTGATACCTTTGCTTAGTTTATTAACAATCACTGGGTCGATGCCACTGCTTGTTGAGTTTTAATTCCCCGAGAGCATCACCAGCCCAGTAGTCAGCACTTTTGTGTTGACTTGAGTTATCATTGATATGTTCATAATTATAAATTAACTGTTTACAAAATTAAAAAACTAAGGCCTTTTACTCAGGAATAGATTACCTTAGATGTATTTGGCAAAGCTTTTAGGAATTTTGGTCCTAAATGCTCTTCAACTTCGTACTTTATTTGACCCTTTTAACTTTTTTGGATTCGAGCGTCACTGATGAGTCTTTTGTAGACGAAACGCGCCTGGCACAAATACAAAGTTTCAACCCTGGTATCTATGATGAAGTTGTTAGCAATAACAGTTCTATATCTTTCTCGCATCTCTGTGCGAATGAGACACACTAACTTGAGAATGACGGAACAAGCTCTTATAATGCTCAATATAGTCTCTTATTACGAATACTCTTTAACTTTGTTATTTATTTGATCTTTTATTTTTTTTTCGATATGAGAGTCACTAATGATTTTTTTTTTGTATACTAAACGCGATTCTCGCGTACAAAACTAAAAGCATTATATCTATGATGAAATTTTCAGTCGTATTTGGTACAACATTTTCCAATTTTCTATACAGTTCTTTAACCTAATATTAGTTTTGGTTTCCCTTTTTTGTTTTTATTCAAACGCCATTGATGTGTCTAAGGTATCTGAAAAGTGCATCTTGTTTACCAAATAATAAGCCTGTTACCCTTGATGATTTTTTTCTTTTCAATAATCAAGTAGTTAGAAAATCACTGTGAGCACAGAAGTGTAAATATTGCTTTAATTTTGCAATGTGAAATTTAAATCAAATTATTTATTCATTATGAATTTTGAGTTATCACCCTTAGTTCGTTATTGTACATTTAAGAAAATAACAGATTCAAACGCCATGCATAATTGATCAAATAATTTTCTAGACAAGTATGGTTTTATAATTACATTTAATTTGGTGACTTGAATATCTGAGTATAGTATATTACTAATAATTGCATGACATTGGCCGAATACAACCCTTATAATGCTCACCTCAGTGCACTTAATTGTTTTTATCTTTCAAAAGTAGTGATAAACCTGGAAGATATAGATATAAAAAAAGTCGCATAAGAGGTTTGATTGCACTTTATAAAAAAACTAGGAATTTTTAAACTATTTGTTGACAGCATTAATGCATTAATGTAGAGAAAATGATTCCTTGCAACGTTCTTCCTTACATATCCATTACAAAACAAGTTTTAACATACAAATGCGTAACATAAATTAATACCGAAAAAATCCTAATGAAATGTAATTTATTCCTTTATCAATACAATGACTAAACTGTTAAAAAAAGAACCTGTTCAGAAGATCAATTTGCCATATTCTATGTTCTATTTCATGCGCATCTGAAAATGACGCAAGTCAAAATAGATCTGTGATAACTATTTAATCGATGGACGAGCATCGGTTAACAACTACTAACTTCTTTTAACGTAAATTACTGACTGGGACAATTAACCATGTTTTTGGAATTTCTTTTTTCTTTACATTTACTTTTTGAAGTGTGTGCTATATTGAAACTGAATGACAGCCACGACCAAATATAGTTAGCAATACATGTATATGAATAATCACAATGTTGAGGTTGGCATAATGCTGTACAAGAAACTGATTTGAGGGTGCACAGTACGCATGTTTATAAAATAATTTGGATTATGATGACCTAATAAAAAAATTATTTTAAAAGACAAACGTAATTATTGACAGATGACAAACATTGGTAACAGCTAGGCACAAACATTTGATTGTCTGACTGAATGTTACTTTTTCAACTAGTTCTATGTATGTTGGCGTTTGTTTTTGTTGTAGTTTAGTGTTTCTTTTGTTCGGTTGTTTTCCTCTTTTAGTTCATGTGTTTTCCCCGGTTTTTATTTTCTAATCCGGAATTGTTTTCGCTTCATCGATTTATGAATTTTGAACAGGGGTATGCCCCTGTTGCCTTTATTTAACTTCCCTAACAAATGGGAATATTATTTAAGGTTTATTATTGAATTTTACTGACAACAGTTTTGTTAACGTTTTGAGGACGTGTTTTTCAACAAACAATTGCTATTCCCAGGGGAATCCACTGTGCTCCTCATCTTGCTAACTTGTTTCGATTTATCTAGTATTATTTCAATATGATCCCTCCCGTTCCTATGTTTTAATCTTTAAAAGTTTAGGACACACAAGTGCATATCCGGAAACAAAGGAATTATAAGAAATTACCTTTTTTTTATATGTGTAGGAAGAACAAACAGAAGGACGGACGAACAAGGCCATGACGATATAATCCTCACAATCATTTTTGAGGGAATACTAAAAGAAGCAAATCTTTATCTAATGAAATATTAGTTGTTGTCATTAATGCTGATCAAGACCTGAGTCGTTCTTTGCTCCTGTGTACACTTTTCCATATAATACAATCTGTTATAATACAACATATAAAATCACTAAAATAATTATATTACAAAGAAGTTATTTAGTTTATTGCTGACATCAATTCTTGATTGTTACATATGTGTATATACAACAGTAAATTATAACAAATAATCAACAACATATCCATAACAAATATGAGACAAGTTATATTCATCCTCGTTAAGTCATGCAAACAAACACAACAAAAACTCCTCACATAGAGGAAATATAAATCCTATACGGACTATGCAAGTACTTAGCACAGTTGCATAAAAAATGCAAGTACTTAGAAAAGTTGCATAAAAAATGAAGAAAAACCACTTTAAATTCTCTTTCAAAAACTATACATAGTGCAACACAATACAGTTTACATACATCAACAATTGTCAATATCTTGAATTTTGTGTCCTTTTCCCTGAAGACTAAATTAAAGAATGTCTATACTATCATCCGAAAACGTATGTCCCAACAACAAACACATTTTCCTTGTTAACTGTTGTCTGCTCGTTAACCTCTAAGACAACAAAGGAATTACAAGATTTACTTCTTTTACTTTGAAATGGAATTTCATTATTAAAAAGTCATCACTCCAGTAGCGGCAGTTCTTTCGTCTCCCCAAACTCATCAAATTCTGACTCGGTTTCAATATATATCGCGGAAAATCCTTTCCAATTTATAGTATCATCAGAACGAAACCTCACCAACAAATCTTCTCCCGAAGAGATAACCTCTTTTGGAATCTGAAATACACGTTAATTTGTTATAGAACAACAAAACTATTCATATACCACTTTAAAGTCAAGAACATTGCCAAGGCCTGTCTTATTTTATATCTTAGAATTTGTGTCATATCTGAATATTTTTGTCATTTCGTATTGATTGTGTCATTTGTCATATCGTTTTGGTTTTTGTCTTTTGAGGAATTTGCAGTTGATAACATATCTTTTCAACTCTTTTTTAAATTCATTCCAATTCTTCAAAGACCGACATATTGTATATTCACCTGTCTATTGTTGAAAATCGTATGTTGACATATATGTCATTTTATTTATTTATTTATGTCCGAGTGGTTACAGTCTTATAGAATGCAGAACACTCGTCTCTTTCAATACATATGATGTTGAGGAACAAAATGGGTACTACTGAAACCTTGTAAAATAAATAAAAAAACCGACCATGTTACTGTAAACGAATACAAACTGTTTTAGATATTGACCATATGAAATTGTTGTAGACTTTACATATTCTAAGTAGTGGCAAATGGAAACGAAATTACATCATGAGATTAGCAATAAAATTAAAAAATACAAAACTATCATTTTATAAACATTTCTATAGCACAGTGGCAGAACTTAGTGATTTGCACGAATGACGTTCTGTATTATATCTTTTTTTTCTTTCTTTTTTATACCTGGTATAAAAATATCAGACAGGTCTTGCACTCACCGAGATATAATGAAACAATATGAAGGCAGGAATTTCTAACCGCTATACTTCATCATAAAACCCACATAAAATATGTATGTTTAAGCCAGTAGGATCTTTTCTTACTCGTCCTTACGTTATTATGATATAATTATAAAATGTAACACATAAAAGATGTATGTTTAAACCAGTAGGATCGTTTCTTACTCGTCCTGATGTTATTATGATATTATTATAAAATGTAACACTTTGATGAGCTCACCTGAAACATATTATATAGCTGATCATGAAAATGAAAGTTAATAGGATAATTAAGACCATGTGAAGCCAACTAATCTAATTAGAAGAAACAAGGTAATATGTGTAATGCTTGACATCATTTCTATATTTGTTTTACATAATGATATTCTATATTTTACATGTTAAAACTTATGCATTGATCAAATTTGAAATGTAAAGCAGAATGAAGGAGTGTGTAAGACCTGAAAATTTGACTGATATAAAAAGCATGTTTTATAGTTTCTAGGGAAATAAAGAAACACACATACATCATGTACATCATTTTGATTAATTTTTTTTAATTGAACAAATAAATCAATACTTTATCAATAAAAAAAACTGAACTTAATATCAGATTTTGGTATTAGTGAAGTAAAGCAAGATAAATATTAAGAAGTTTTTAATGAAATTAAACAAAACACATTGCCAGTGATCGTCTATGAACTATTTTTCAATTTCTGTTGTAAGGTATATTTTTAGCAGAGGGATATTACAATTATTGAATATAAAAGCAACCAATAATTCCAACGGAAAATATACAAACCTTGCTTCCACAATAACTTGCAATAGGCCGGTCTCTATCGTAGGCGCCGTCAAATATTTCTACATTGTCGTAACTGTTAATAAAAAAAATATAATTTCATTGACATTTATAAAACAATTTTTCTATATAGACGAATCAAATCTTAATACACTGCATATTAACATTAGGGTTTACCCACTGATAAAAACAATAAAACACAAAAACAAAACATATTTGAATCCCATTAGCTTACACTATAAATGCCATGTTTTGAATACTTTTACCTACTACAAACAGAACAACGTTAATTTGAGAATCCAGGAAGAAAATGTTGTTATCTTTGAAGGTTGCCAATAAATAGAAAAATAAATTGTCTGCCATGTGAGAAGCATATTTTTCATAATTAACTCTGCAGTTATTTTCCTGATCTTTTAACATAGCAATGTGTCTATGAAATCGACATGCTTTTTTCGTTACAAGATAAAAGGAGAAACCTATGATAAGCTTTCACTGTCAAAAGATTACCTCAACATATATCTTTTCTCTCTACATATATATTTTTCCATCACAGTAAAATACGTTACAATTTAACCAACATTTACGTCATCTTCAGTCAGTATATTTTTTAAAAATAAATGTGATCCTTATAGGGAAAATGCCATCAAAGACTTTCGATATAAATAAAATGTAAATCAGTATGAATAAAAATGCTCCACGCCATGGTAAGTACAAAAAGGGGGTAACATGTTAAAGCGATTTAGCTGATGAAATAGGATTTGGTAAATATGCTATCATAAAATGACGAGTTGCATTTAAAACAAAAAATGGTGAAGTGATTATAGTAATTTGATAGTTTTGTTAATCTTATCTCTCTTTTGTTTTTATTTTTGCACTTTCAAGGTTGCTTTTTCTTAAGAAAATGTTGAATTAACGCCGAACTGATAATGATAACTTTTTTGATTCATATAAAAATGTAGGATAACACTGTTCCTAGATGATATGTTTAGGTGATTATTCCTAGATGTGACAGGTTTCAAGAAGTTTTATTTATTATTGGATTATTATTCACTCTAGCATTGTCCTTTGAATCGCAAATCTGAGGTTGTTCTGTTGTGATATTCTATAATTGCCCCCATTTTTCCAGTTGTGATATTGTTAACTTGTAGTTAAATTCTTATATTTTGTTTGGTTTGGATACATTCATGACTTATTAAGGCAACGATACAAAAAGAAATGAATGAAAGAAAACGCCATGGATGAACTAAATCAAAGCAAAAAGATAGTCAATATCAAGACCAAAAGCAAAAAAGACAAAAAGTTAAACGACAAACATATACAAAGGCAGATTAATACACCACTTATGAATATTGGTTAATGTTGGAGAAACAGTATGCTATTTGCGGATCTAGAAGTCAGCTGTAAGTATTCTGTGAAAGCTTACAAAAAATAAATATTTGAAGCTTGTCAACATTTTTAGAACAGTCGTACTCATTGTACTGGTTATCAAAATAAATTTGTGAGAAAGTTTTTTTCTCCATTTTCTTCATCGATACAGCTTGATAACCTTACAAAGTGAATGGGAAAACGTTGACAATATCATTATTATGTTTTTATCGACTAAAACATTTTTCTTTTTGCAGTCAAATAAAAAAAAGAGTCGTATAATTCTTTATAGTTTCTTACATAACAAGAGCATGCAACAAATCAAGGCGAAGAACAATTTTACGAAGAGGAGAAAAGGAGCAAACCGAAATTAATTAAGAAACCAACAGGATAATTATATGAGTACATTTTAAGTAAAGGCTGTTGGTTTTTATGATGTTTGAAATCTATTTGGATTCCAAATTTGGTCTATGGCACCTTATGCAATTATTCCAGGAATACATGTCATGGAGAAAGAGAAGAAACTCATCCTACCGTTTCATTACTTGAAAATACTTACTCGCATTCACTTTCATCTTCGATTTCAAACGATACAAAATAGAATTTAACGTGTTTTCCTTTGGATGCTCTGATTCTCCATTCACATTCCATTTTATTGTCATAGTTTTGGTCTCCGAATTTAGCATGGGAGTACAAATACTGCTGGGTTTCTTGTGCTATTAATCTACACCCACAGACTGAAATATATTTCCTTCAGACTATGAGAAATGTTGATCAGATGGATACAACGTGAGAAAAATAAGATATTAAAATGAAATATGCAACTTATATTGACCCTTGTCATACCGTTTAATAGAATATGTTGATATATGCATTTCTATATCGGTTAACTTCAATGGATGAATCATTGTCATGTTGTGCCTTACAAACATCTCTATCGAAATAAATCATTATCCTGAAAAAATTGTGAACTGATAGAATTCTACGACTATACGTCTTTACTCACTGTTTATGGTCACACAGAACCTTTTAATTGTTACAATCCACGCTATTGGTCTTTGATGGATAGTGTCTAATTGACAATCATACCACCTCTTTTTATCTATATCAATCTTAAAATCGACCAATTAGAAATCTTCAGCGTACCAATGAATTCAGGAGCCTGTAATTCAGTGGTTGTTGTTTGTTTATGTATTACATATTTGTTTTTCGCTCATTTCTTTATATAAATAGGGCCGTTAGTTTTCTCGTTGTTTTACATTGTCATATCGGGGTCTATTATAGCTGACTATGCGGTATGGGTTTGCTCATTGATGAAGGCGGTACGGTGACCTTCAGTTGTTAATGTCTGTGTCATTTTATTCTCTTGTGGACAGTTGTCTCATTGGCAATCATACCACATCTTCTTTTCTATAAAACATATATTTAGGAAGTGTCATTACAAATAAAATTGTAAAAAAACCAGTAGTAACCTGAAGAATATTGAGCAAGGAATCCTTTCCGTTGGACTGAAGCGTCTGAGTAGAATAACATAAACATAGTATTGCCACTGGACAGGATCGGTCTGGGTGTTTTACTTCCGCAATATTTGCCTAAACTCCTAGCATTACTACTGTCTCCATCAAATATCTCTATATGATCGTAGTTACACTCGGGATGGGGTTCGATCTCAAACTGATTAAACTCTAATTTAATTCGATGGCCTTGTGTTGTTCTGAAATACCAAACACAGTCCTTCCTACTCTGATAGAAGTCCGGCCAGTTGGGACTACTTATTTCACCGTCGGGATCATTAATTCTATGCTGACATCCACCTGTTAATAGTAAAAAAGCAAGATGCATGTTTTCATGAGGCTATGATTTTGCTAGAATCGTTACTCAGAATAGACTTTTATACTTGAGCTATTAGCTTAGAAGTCTTATAAATTTTTAATAAATGAGCTAAAGTACTTCAAAATGCATCACTCTGCGACAAACGCGAGCATAACAAACAGTTCGATGATTTTATTTAAAGCTACAAATTAAGTAAATTTACTTAAGGTTTATGAACCCTTCTGTAGCCATTTTTGTACGAATTTTTCAAACCTCAATTGTATCAAAACTAAAGATATAATAAATAATAGAGATAGGCCATTTAGTACATGTTCCAAGGGGAAACTTGATGCAAAGCATTATTTTTTACTGTTTCATTGCATTTGATAGAAAAAGAGGACTTTGTGGCAAATAAATCAAGATTTTTATAGAAAATCCACAGCCTTTAATACAGAGATTTGTGTTATAAAATTTGAAACATAAATTACTCACTTGATTTTCTATGATGTGCTAGTGTTTATTTTTTACAAAAAGTTCTAAGTAACCTGTAAATTCCAAAACACCTCGTGTTGAGTCACTAAAGTCGAGCGCACCCTAAAAGGTGTACTTGATTTTGGCCATATTTATACTTGTCTTAACCAATAACTACATTTATAAACTTGTTTTAAGGAAATCAATGCTAGCACTGCATGCAATAATCCTATATCTATCAGTTATCAAATTGCCAAATATGAGAGTACAAGGATAAAGGCTGTGGATTTTCTATAAAAATCTTGATTTATTTGCCACAAAGTCCTCTTTTTCTATTAAATGCAATGGAACAGTAAAAGATAATGCTTTGCATCAAGTTTCCCCTTGGAATATGTACAAAATGGTCTATCTCTATTATTCATTATATCTTTAGTTTTGATACAATTGAAGTTTGAAAAGTTCGTACAGAAGGGTACATAAACCTTAATGCATACTGGAACTTGATACTAACTGTACGTAATATCTGATGTCTTTAGGTCAATAATAATATTTTGTATTATATTCACCTTCTTTACAGTCGTGCTGGTTCTCATGAAGGGTGTAGCCATTGTGACATGCGCACTCATAACTTCCAACAGTATTCTTACAAATATGCTGGCAGCCTCCTCTATTGATTGCACATTCATCTTTGTCTGAAAAGGAATTCCACAATCACTTGATATGAATACATAAATATAATTATCACATGAAGGTAGTTCAACGAAAAAAAAACCCAGATACAAATGAACAAATAGTCTTTAATCATTATCTGGCGTGGGACCACTAGTAAGCTCATATAGACCTGCAAATTTACTAATCGACAGTCCAGAAACAAGGGCTTGACAAAATGTGTATTGCAAAAACTTACTATCAAATGAATCATGTATACATCATACTTCAAACCAAATCAAATACCGGTACAGAGCTATGTAAAACGTTTTTTTTATTTGCCCACGACCATCCATTATAATGTTGGCAATAATTGAAAGGAATGATTAATATACAAAGTCATAAAGGAACATCAATGATATTGGTAAAAGAGAGGTGTAAGAACAACATGAAAATAGGAGTATTAAGTTTTGTTCTTGAATAACATCGCATGGGTGTTTTACGAAGGGATTTCTAAAAAAATCGACATGATTACCAACCCACTTCCAGTTAAAAATATATAGGGGCTATCACAAATATTCGTCCTTGTGTTATGTCATTTGGAATCGACACATTTACTCGCTCAAATTAACTACGTTTCATCTCTAGGTTTATTTTTCATATTAACATTGACTGGACGAACCTGTTGAGAAAAGAGCTTTGAATCCAGTTTTCTGTACGGAGTTGTCGGAGTTGAATTCTATCCTGAGTGTGTTACCATCTGATGTTATTGGAACTGGAAGAAGCGATCCACAAAAGATACCATGAACTGTGGCTTCTGCCCCTACTCCACTACTTACTCGCACTGAATCATACTCACATTCTTGCTGGAAAATGAATGTTTCGAATGTTATATACTAGTAATTTTAGTATTGTCAAAATATGATAACCAAATAAATTTAATTGTTTGCTCTTTACTTTGCTACATTTTCATTCTAACATTATTGTAATACATCTTTGACCAATAAATTGTTTACCTAGAGTTTTCAGATTAATATTTACACATACCTGATTCGAATATAGAATTCCGTGATAATATAATTTTTTTCATCTGATATAATTGGTAAATTCTATTAATTCTTATCTATAGTAAATTATATGCAACATAATTACACTTTTTAGTTTTCGCAATGGCACAATGTTTTCATATTGTATGTCATTTAGTATGAAATGAAGTAAAATTTATGTTGTACTAATACCTAGATGATAGAGAAAATATCTAGTACTTGATCAAGTGCAGCTACTTTAATGATGTTTTTCAACTTCAGTGACTTTTTGTTAACAGTATACTATCTGTCATTTACACAGAACGTGACATTTTTGGTAGATCTATAATGTTTTACAATGAATATGAAAGAAGATGTTTTTTTTGAGACTTGAGCGATATTTAGTTTTGGAAGGTTGAAGAACAATAAATAAAGCAACCAGAGAAATGTATGAACAAACAATAAACATTCCATAAACCGAAATCACTTAGAACTTAACCTGGTGGAAATAGATCTGCGTTTAATATCAATTGTTCTTATTTCATCAGCTCCGAAAGGGTAGACACATTACACACATCATTACATTTACAGTAAAACAAAGATAACTGCAGATTGACCGATGCTCAAACTCATAAATTGTAAACATAGAAACCAATAAAAAAAAACATGAGGAAATCGTAAGACCTGCAAACAGAATGAGCACGTCGACAGAGTAAGCCGGAATACATTCATCAATAAAGACTGAGCAATAAAGACTGAGCATTGTCTGATCTTGATATACACTTTGAAGAAATAAGAAATAAAAGAAATGATAATTTTTATGTTAATACATCGAAACAAATGATTCTCTAATGTTAACATGCATATTTTTGTAATGACCACATCCCTTTGAACAAGAATTAACCTAACTATTTATTTGCAAAACTCATAAGCTTACGAAGCAAGTATATGCATTCATTAAGCATATGTTTCTAAGTGAAAATATTTCAGTTTTTTTCTCTACTGACGGAGAATTTTATTATTTGTAAGTACCAAACAGGCAGGACAACTAACGTTTTTTTACCTTTCCAAGCAGCAAACGAAGCAGGTTTAGCAGGAAATCAAGCATAAAGTATTAAAAACATTACCAGGCTATGTGTACTAACATTGTTTCCTTCCATATCGAAATGAGTTAAGTTAAGTGTTATACGGTATTGGTCCGGTGCTACAATTTGCCAAACACAATTCTTATTGGGTGGGTATAAATCTGGGAATGATGGACTCTGTATTGTACCATTGGATAAATCGATATAACCACCACAAGCATCTACAAAAAAAACAAAAAAAACATCAATTTAAAATTAGAATGTAATAATAAATTCAAACATTTATATAGAAAGTTGGAAATTATTTTTTCTTCAAATAATCACATGGGTTTATTAAAAATTAAAAACAAACTAATAGAGATATATCCCACATGCTTAACAGCCAAAATTAAAACAATCCCTAAAACAAACAAAAATTGGTGAACAAAAATATAAATCACTGTTCGTGTATTAGAGTGTGTATCATTTAAGCAGACTTTTGAAACATACCTATCCAGCAACCGTTTACAGTCAACAATATAATTATTTCATATATACATCATAGCATGCCGTAAATGTAAGCCCGAACATATACATCCAATTGAGGGATATGTATTCATAAATTGATATAAGTACAATCAATTCAAAATATAAATTGTCTACTGTAGAAACATATATGATCTATATTGAAATTTTTTGAATATTGAACAAAGGAGATGTTCCGTAGTCTTTGAAGAAAATTTAACAGGGAACTGAATATATAATCGGTTATATTACATGCACATGAACGATCACTATCAAATGGCCCCTCTTGTCTACTGACTAAACTGGTATATTAGCTATGACATACCTTCACATTTCTTTCCATCACTATGTAATTCGTAACCGATTTTACATTCGCATTTATAGCTTCCCAATGTGTTTACACAAATGTGTCCACAGCCATGGTCATCAGTGGCACATTCATCATATTCTATAAAAACACAGATAAAGGATAAAATCAATCAAAATGAGGAAAAATTAACATCATATTTTATCACTATTGTGATTTGCTTTCAAGCTTCATCATACTTAAAGTTACAAAAATTTCATTAATCATACACGAGTTAGGACTGAAAAATAAAGATGAATATAGGACTTGGGTTTACGTCACAATGATCAGAAAGAAATCCAAAGTCGCAGTAAAAACCATAAGGCATTGCAGTAGTGGAATTAACTATTTGTGGATTCTTATAAATTCTATATACAACTTTTAAACTAGTTTAAATCTCGGTCTATTTCTGAAATTTATTCTTACATACTTTTGATTTTTTAACCCTGTATGCTAACATTGCCTAGGTAAATTTTAAAATTGTTTGTATGCACATTGAACGACAAATCTATGTGATGTATACAAATTTTTGACTTCACACAGAAATCAATGAATGTGTTTGTAGATAGATGTTTTTGTGTTCGGTTAAATTATTCCTTTTAAAATTGTTATACGATGATGACTGATGTACCCATATTCTGACTATTTTATTTATTGTGTCTGTTTAGTTAACGCATCAATGTAAATATAACGGAATTTGATGAGACTGTCATCAAAGTGAGAGGGTTAGCGCTATAAAACCAGGTTTAATCCACCATTTTCTACATTTGAAAATGCCTGCACCAAGTCAGGAATATGACAGTTCTTATCCATTCGTTTTTGATGTGTTTTGTTATTTGATTTTGCCATGTGATTATGGACTTTCCGAATTGATTTTCCTCTAAGTTCAGTACTTTTGTGATTTTACTTTTTTCATTATAACAAATGGAAAATAAAACATTTTACAACAAAACCTGACAGTTAACTTTTTGATGACGCTATAATACATAGATATAAAAAATGTGCGCGAGAAAAAAACCCACCCAATTATATGCAATTCCGTATTAAAGAATGCTTGCACTTACTGAAAGCAAGCTAAGAGTAATTAAGCTGCTCATAGGAAACGGGTCTTGTATAATTGGTGAAAAAAACCCCGAAAAAATACATAAAAAAAGAGGACTTGCTAACTATATTCTTTAATCCAAAAATGCAAAAGGAAAAAAGTATCCGTATTGGTATAAAAGTACTGATAAACTAGTATTTGATAAAGTAAAATCATAACTAATGCTCCCTGTGTATCTTTCACCTCTGTTTTAGTTCAGCATTCGTTTCGTCTGTAATTTTGAAAATATCACCGGATGCGTACGTGGGCTTGCATGGACTTGAAGTAAAGGTGAAGTACGTTTTCAATGTCGAATGTATTAACTATATTTTTAATAATGTGTCCTTCATAATGATGATAAATTAATTTTTTTCTAATTATTTTTGAATATGAAAGATAAAAAGGTGATAATAATATCAAAATATCGTGCTATTACATAATTATGATAAATTATCCATTTAGTATAACAGTCACGACCTTTAATGCTTCATATATTTAATACCGATAATTCGTAAAAAAAAATCAGGCAGGTTATCTTCAATCAATGCGTTTTGTACATAACATTCCACACATATTATGTTGATATTAGAAAAATATTTTTCAGCGTCTGAGAAATTCGTAAAGCCTGATGAACAGCTTCAGCAATGTTTAACATTCCAATTTTTCTAAAAGCAAACTTTGAATATATGTAGAATTTGTTTTTGTTTTATGTCTAATACTGTTTTTTTGTGTGTGTATGTGTATCATTCTACGTGGTTTATCATAACCTCATCAAAATTAAACAATAATAGTAAACTATAACAAAAGGAACCTTACTGGTAATTTGTTCTGATAATTTTCTGGTTGTAAGTTAAAGATTTTATATCTGGCGATGATAATTGGTAACTTAAAAAACAATGATCATGATACTTTTTGGAAAAACGCAGGAATCAAAAGTCATATAAATCGGCAAGCTTAACCTGTAAAATAAATTGACCCTACATGCCAGGTACTTTACTGTTGCGTTCGTTGTATGTGACACAACTTTTCGGAATGTTGTGTTCTCAGTGCTCGTCATGTTCGTGCTTTACTTGTTCTTTTAAGTTTTTCAATTAACGTGTTGCTGATCGATCTTTTGCAGCAAAAACACACGTCTAATATAAAAAAAAACACAAGTAAAACTGCGAGCTATTGCTCACTGATGATAGCCCCGCCGAAATATTTCGGTAAACTGGAAGTTTTTGAGTGATGTATCCGAAAACGCATCACGTATAGCTGACTAATATAAACCCTGAAACCAAATCTCAGAAATCATTGTCAAGTAGTTCCTGAGAAAATGTGACGAAAATTTTCAACTTGACTATTATGTGTAAAATGATACAAGTGTTCGGTAAACAGGAAATTGTTGAGTGATGTGTCCGTAAATGCATCACACGGTGTAGCTGACTAATATAAACCCTGAAACCAAATTTCAGAAATCCGTGTCAAGTAGTTCATTAGAAAAATGTGACGAAAATTTTCAGCATGACTATTATGTGTAAAATGATACAAGTGTTCGGTTAACTTGAGTTGTTGAGTGATGAATCTGAAAACGCACCAAACGGTATAACTAACTAATATAAACCCCGAAACCAAAGGAGTAGGTTCAGTAAGACCCCTTTTTGGCCCCAAAATATAGCAGTTTTACAAAATTGTGAAAATGTAATCTTTTAGTTATTTTTTGGAAAGTAGAATGCTTCTGCTACATAAATATATGCTGTTTTTGACAATACAATGCACATATATCGGGTACTAGCATCATTAAGTAATGCTAAATTACTGAAATCTTCACAATTTTAGCATTTCATTTTAATTTTAGACGATTTTCGTCTTATATGAAAGTGGTCGCATTCGTGTTCATTCATAATATTGAAATGTAAGTTGTATTTGATGATAACACATAACATATATAAAGGTTGAGGATGGACACAGATGTGGCTACTTTCATTTTTGACAAAAAACAACTGAATAGTGACTTTTTGGGCATATTTGATAGATTTTTTATATTTAAGCTTGAATCGGAGCGTTTTTAAATACTAAATCAGTTTAAATCGTTTACATAAACTAATTGATTCAATTGAAATAGACACTTAAGTGTTTAAAAAATGTCCAAAATCTTGCGTTAGATGAACCTGAAATTTGGGGCCAAAATCGGCCCTTACCGGAACTACTCCTTTCAGAAATCCTTGTCAAGTAGTTCCTGAGAAAAATGCGACGAAAATATTCATGGGACGGACGGACTGTCGGATCGATGGAGTGATGGACAGACAGAGGTAAAACAGTATACCCCCCCTTTTTTCAAAGCGGGGGTATAATAAGCCTGGTATTTTTGAAAAGTTCTTCCGAAGTGTTACACATGACCTCTCAAATTAAAAAAAATCAGAGACTCTAGTCGTGACAGTAAAACAGTCAAGCGAATTATCTGCAGTGTTGAAAAGAGGTTTTCATTTGCAAGAGAGCAGGGCTCAAATGTCCACCATTACATAAAATGATTAAAACAATTTCAAAGCGATACAGCCCAAATAGCCTCAGATATAGTTAACTTTAAGATGGATTTGATTAATTTTTTATGTCTCTTTCGTTTGAATAGCTCCTCATGTATTCCACTATTCAAACAACCTTGAATATCTTGGGATTGAGCAATCCTGATGAAGGTAAATTCAGGAAAGCACTTCGAATGCAACATATTATGTTCATTCATTAAGCATACGTCATTAAACTTTTTATATCATTACAACTACTAAGAGGAGATATAATCCTTAAGCAAAAGTACGTATTACATGAATTATCATTCGCCCAACAATATTTTGTGAGAAATTCAACATAAAGGATCAAAGAATGGTCTTGGAAGTACAAGAGATCAGGAATCAAAAGTAACACACGTGACAATCGAGACTGATTGGACATGATAATCACCAACAAACTTCCTATGATTAGCATCAGTATTATATAAACCATATTATTCTTTTTTCAGGAAGATACCAACTAGAAAACTGCAGACTGAGTAATATATTACAATGTTAACTCGGGTTGCTCTATCATGAATCAATCGTTTCAATGTTCTTTTACTCATTGTATTCATAGCAACATTTTGTCAATACACATCTACTTAAAAGTAAAAAAGTCCCGTTTCAAATTTTATTGAAGTAAATGATCACATTCTACATATTCAGTTATTCATAAACATGCAAAAGAGAAATTTATTGTATGTCAATGCCATGCAATAAAGTTAAACAAAAGATTAATAGTAAAGATTCTTCTTTCCAAAAATCCCATCAATACACTTAGTTTTCGATAAAAAGATCCCATCAATACACTTAGTTTTCGATAAAAAGAACCCATCAATACACTTAGTTTTCGATAAAAAGATCCCATCAATACACTTAGTTTTCGATAAAAACATCCCATCAATACATTTAGTTTTCGATAAAAAGATTTCATCAATACACTTAGTTTTCGATTAAAGATCCCATCAATACACTTAGTTTTCGATAAAAAGATTTTGAAAGTTTTTATGGTGTTATCTTAGATGAATATGTCTAATGTTTTAACAAACAAACTAATAAACGAGAAGAAAAAAACTCTCGTCCTTTTGTAAATCTACAAACTTTGACATTCTCGATTACGAAAAGGTTATCACATATTTCGTTATTAGGAAAACGAAATTACGATTTTTACAATTTTATACTTTTTCTGTAAAAATCTTTTTACATACGAGAATGTCTTTACCAAGTCATGTATATGACAGTTGTTATCCATTCGTTTGACGTGTTTGATTTTTTGATTTTGCCACTTGATAAGAGACTTTCCGTTTTGAATTTACCTCGGAGTTCAGTATTTTAGTGATTTTACTTTTTAAAATATCCTTTTTACGATGAAAAAATATTTCTCTGAAGTTACAGAGTATCAAAATTACACAAATAGGTTTTCAAAGAAAGAAATATACATAAACGTATGTTTTCTTTTGTAAGCAGTCTTCACCAAAAGCTTTAACAGCCTTTCAAGCTAATTTAAAATATACAATAACAGACCAGAGTATATACTTATAGCATGCTTATTGATATTTAAAATTCAAAATCCCAATTCCAATCAAAATAACTGCTATATTTCCAATAATTATAATCTGCTACTTACGAGTGTTAAAAATACAAATGAAACACAAAAAAGTAAATAAACATTGCCACATTGGAAGTTTAATTTAAAACTTTTGATTAAGTGATAATAAAATCTTCAAAAGATTATTGATTCGACTTAAAGTTTCATCTATATCATACTAAAGACTGAAACACATATTAATAAAGAAGTGTTACCATCTCTTTTTGTAAATACGTAAATGGAATGGTTTGCAGATTTTATCGCTCAAAATGATTGGTTAAAAAAACTAAATTTAAATCAAAGACCGACATTTGTTCATTTTGGTTTCCAAAACTTGTGTTCCTTAGCTGAAACCGGGGTAACGTTATTCAAATGACCAATGGTATATGTATTTAATGTATATAATAGACAAATGACGTTCTAATCATTAGCCTCATACCTGACTACTATAGCAAACAACATGCGTACTAAATTACAAGAACGGTATACAATAAAAATTATAGCAGACGACACGTGCGGTGTATGTCCTATTTTAAAGCCCTGGTATTCGATTGGTTATAACTGAAGACGATACTCATCTAAATCATACTAAATAATAAGCCTGGTATCTGTTGGCTGATGATAGTAGTCTTGCATTATCCTTGTTCAAAACAATCTTTTGTCCTTATTTTTAACATGTTTACTTATTATGTCTGTTTGTTTTGTTCAAATGTTGTCAATATCATGGAATTTTATGCGACTTAAAGTACAAGTGAGAGGTTTTGCTAGCTACAAAACCAGGTTTAATCCACCAGGTATATGAGCTTTTGATTTTGCCATTTTTAATTTTCGATTTGAAATTACCTGAGAAATCGGTATTTTTTTTTTCACTTTTTGCATTCTGGCACAACTTCCTTTTTGTGTCAGTTAGGCCTGGCGTAATACAATTCGCATGATCATTTTAGCGCCGAACAGAACTGAATAAATGATCATGTTCAACTTATATATACTATGTATATTTCGATCGGATTGTTCCTTAGCTGTTGATTCAGGATATGAATCATTAAGATTTTGATTATTAATGTAATATGTTTAGTTAAATTGCATTTTGCAAGAACTTTAGAATATTTTCAAAAAATTGTGCCTGTATAAAATGCCACGTACCAAGTGACAAGCATAATGACTGATGGCTGATGGCAGAAGAAAACACATGTGTTTGACCAACTGAATTACAAACCTGGTATCTGATGACGTTTACGAGTAAAACATAAAATTGTATAACTAACGTATTGGTAATCTATTAATACATTTTCGAAAATAGGCAAAATTGACCTTATATGCAATTGGTTATAATTTAAAGAACCATTTTACCAAATTAAACTCCGTTCACGTGTTTTGTAACTTATCTGTTCTTGGCTTTCAAATATTTGAATGTTCCCTACGAAGGTTAATCAAGTAAATACAGTCGAACTCATAAAATTTATGAAGTTTTATTTTTACTTTTTAATTGTTTATATACCAATATATCTTGTTTCTCACCTTTAACGAACGACGCAGCAAAGCCAGCCTTTTGTACGGAACCATCAGACACAAATTTAACGTAAAGTTTATTTCCTGAAGATTTGATATCCTCCGGTATTTTGTAACCACAGTAACGTCCGATTTCTGGAGAGTTTTCGTCATGTCCATCACGGATCTCAAGGTAATCATATACACATTTGTCATGTGTTTCTATCTGAAAACAATAAAAGACTCATATATAAAAGATCATAATAAGTAAGGTAGCAGTATACATTTTTGTCTTGCAATTTACCTACTATTATACCCCTTTATTAACATCAAGAAAAGATGAAAACCCGTAAAACAAGCTGAGATGTTTCCTTTCTCTAAATGAAAAAGATGTCGACACAGGTTTAGCTTTAATTTATCTTTTTTTTTCAATTCTTTCTTTCTTTTGTTTGTAATATTATAATTCATTTGTTATTTATGAAAATCGTCCCTCAAAGTAAGGTTGTTTATAATTAAAACGACTAATAATAATCGTTTAGTGGTTCTGTCGTTGTGATGTTGCCTCATTGATGTAACCTCTTAATTACTTTTAGCTTGAAAGATAAACATCGAGAAAACAAAATAAATTCTATAGGCTTACTTCAAAAGATTGGAACTTTAGTGCTACAGAGAAACCGTCTTCTGTTGTGATTTTCCACACACATTCTTTGTTTGGTTTATAATCATCGGGATAGTTAGGACTAGTTAGCGTTCCTCGGTCTTTCAGTATCTCTCCACCGCATATAGCTTAAAATAAAACCCAAATATTAGATACTAACCATTTTACAATTCAATGGTAATTCGTATTCGAATGCACGCCTGCCAACATTGTAAAACACTCATGGGGGTTTAATGTGAAAGACGGCTCTTAAAGGGGATTTTAAATTTAATTTTTTGCTTTTTCATACTTTTACAATGGTAAAATCCTGGTTACATTGATAATTTGTTGTAAAATTGAAGATACAATTGTTCTTTCAAAATTTCAATTTGGGAGCATTCAAGAGGGGAACTCTACCGCATATAGTGATAGTTGGCATGCATGAACATGATTTATAACATACATTTTACCAATTCTCAGTGATTCATTTATAACTCAAAATTTTCTGATGCAATATTAAACCTAGACGAATCTGGCATTAGATTTTATAGTTAGCCACTGCATTGAAGACAGTGCAATCCCAATCGGAAGAAAAATATGTGTGTTTTTTTTTTGCATTGTCGTTTTTTGCGCTGCAGGGTTTCTATTGTTTCGTTGTTTTCCTCTAATAGTTGATGTGTTTCACTCGGTTTAAGTTTGTAACCCGGATTTGTTTTCTCTTAATCGATTTATGAATTTCGAACAGCGGTATACTGCTGTTGCCTTCATTTACCTCTAATTCCTTTTGGGATTTATTTCAGTTTTGGAACTATAATGTTTGATGCTTCACCAAACTGTTCGAGAAACGTAAAGTCTTGCGTTGTAAACATTCCCGTATATCATGTTTAGTACTGTAGTTCAATCTTTAACAATGAAAGCAAAGTTGAGACTGGTGTTTAAACTGACCACAGGGTAGTCATGCATTATCCTTTAGTTCCCATGAAAGAGTAAAAAAACTAATACAATACTAGCTGTGATGAATGATCCAGAGGTAATCACAACTCCCTGATCAACGTTTTATCAAACCACAAACTCTGCTTAACCATTTTATCAAACCAGAACTCTGTATCAACCAGTTTATCATACAATAGAAAGTGGGAAAGGTTGTACAATTGATAGAAGGCATAATAAATATTCCATTATTTTGATGAGTTTTACTGTACATAAAATACCTAGAGGCACTCCAAAGCAGTACGACGCTTTACTTAACAGGATAGCAACTTAATCTTTACATAATGATGTATGTTTCATTAGTTACTAATTACAGCAACAGATTTATATCTTGATATACATTTAATGAGTTAGTTTTTTTAAACACTTGTTCCATCAGGAATTCTATTTTCACCGGTAAAATAGTTATGGATACATGTTAAGTTCATTATTTGATAATCAATACAAGTAAACACCCCAATATAACTCCTTAATAACAGTTCCTTATAACTAAGAAACACTAATGAAGTTTAATTCAAAACTGAAAAAAAAGCTTGGTCTTTTTTTCCAATAAAAGTGTAAGTATGATAGGAATTAATATTCAATAGTTCAAAACCATTTGATAAACATTCAATTTTAAGTAGCGATATTGTTGATAAGTTTCATTTTCATCATATACTATATGAGAACGAAGTCAGATACCAAAATAATAAAAAGTCCTCTAAATAAAGGCAATAGTACAGGTAGCACGGTGGTATTTACATTCCAGAATTTAAGTTGCTCTTTTGTGTACCCTACTTAGGTCAATATATCTGAATATTGCGATTGGACAAACTACACTATCAACTGAACATACTTTCCCAAACTGCCCTAGGGATGAATCAGGTGTAGAAAAGTATAAAATAATTTTACATACAGGTGAAATGAATATATGAGATTTTTTTTGAATTTTGTATTCACTGCATGATAAAAGACCTAAAAGCACTAACATCCTTAGGTTTTTAAAAATATCAAAAATATTAAACGGTCATGATACATATTCAAATTTATTTCTGATAAGTATAAGGAAAGTACTTCAGTTAACTGTGTATGTAGAATTTTTGGAAGTGCTAGGAAGTGGTGAAAATCCTTAAAAGGCTATCACTATCCCTTATGGGCCAGGAAATACTACCCTGTCAACTATACAGATGTTCAATTGTCATAAATAGATTTGACTGAAATAAATCCGGTTACAAACCAAAACTGAGGGAAAAACATCAAACAGAAAAAAAAAACTGAAGGAACCCTTAAAATAAGAACACGAAAATTTATATAGAAAAAAAAACAGGAAATAAATACAAAAGATGCATGACAAATGGAACAAAAAATCAAGTATCAGCGCAGAATCTTGAAGAAAATAGAAACATACTACGTGCGTATACAACATACTAATTTTAAAAGAATAAACAACTTTTGATCTTTTAGTCTCCATAAATGAGTTCCAATCACACATGTATTTTTGTTTAATATTGTATGGTCTTATTCAACAATGGTCAATGGAAAGACCTATAGCATTCTCATTTGCCTCATTTATTCTATAACACGTTTATCTAGGTTACCAAATCATGCTTTATTACATAATGCAAGATTTATCATGGAAACACCTGTGATATTTTTCGTAAAATTAAGTTTTCGTGTTTAGATATCTTTCAGACATGTTGGTAGTCTACTTATGAAGTTTATTCATATTAAAATCTTTATTCAAAAGTAAAGATCAAAAAAGTTATATCACCTCTAGTTTTGTGGTGGGGTTCGTGTTGCTTATTCTTTAGTTTTTCTATGTTGTGTCATGTGTACTATTGTTTGTCTGTTTGTCTTTTTCATTTTTAGCCATGGCGTTATCAGTTTATTTTCGATTTATGAGTTTGACTGTCCCACTGGCATCGTTCGTCCCTCTTTCATAATGAACAATGTCATCTTATACAACATTTAATCTTTAATCTTTATTTTAGAAGCTACTCATTCAAAGGGATATTTATTTCAACTTTATTAAAAGAGGGACGAAAGATACCAAAGGGTAAACAACACGAACCCCACCAAAAACTAGGGGTGATCTCAGGTGCTCCGGAAGGGTAAGCAGATCCTGCTCCACATGCGGCACCCGTCGTGTTGCTTATGTGATAACAAATCCGGTAAATAGTCTAATTCGGTAGGTCACATTCAGGAAAGGGAAGGGGATTGTAGTTATGACATATCCGATATCATGTGTGATACGGTTATTCCATAACGGTCAACCAACTCGTGATGGCGTCCGTAAAATTTACGAAGGGATGATTTCAACTTCACCATTTGGAACTCTTGGTTTAATAGCTTCCTTGTGAGCAGCAACCCTCTATCAAGAAAATCATGATAGGAAATGCAAGCACGGGAATATCGTATCAATTGGGAGATATATACCCCGTATGCAGGTGCTGCTGGAATGTTGCTACTTAGAAATGGAAAGTTCACAATTGGAAAGCTGAAATCATCTCTTTTGTCGTAAAGTTTTGTTTTCAACCGACCCTCATTGTCAATTTCTATTAACTTGATACCTTCGTACTGTGCATTGAATCCTTTCCCGACTCCTTTACTTGATCTGAACTCCAACCATAGACGACTGTCTGTTGATATCAGTGTGGATGGTGGCACACTTCCACAGTACCGTCCTGCAAAATTGAACATCAATGAAACAGTATTGAAGATATATCAAAACTAACTAAAAAATTAAAAAATTTATTCTGAAAAATCCTATAAAATCATTAACATTCCTAAAGGGATACCAGAAAGGAATAAATTGTCTTTAAAGGGATTTTTTATTTAACATTTTTGAAGGTTACAAAATAGACTGAAATAGTGGGATTGTAAGGATTTCCGAGAAAAGACAAAATTAAGATAGAAGACAACCACTCCCCTTCCCTCTAAAAACACCACTCAACCAAGTTGTTTGATACACAAATCACACAAAACTTTACAATGCAAACTTCAACAAAATTCGTCAAAAGAGATTTTTGGAATTATATTTTTGTACTCATATTCCTTGCCAAAAAAAGAGAGGAAATTTAGTAGTTTTATGCTGTTGTGTATTTTAGTTAACTAAACATCTTTTAAGGAACACGATCTCCTTAATATCAGGAGTCATGGCAAGTGTTCCTGTAGTAATTAGAGGGAGAAATGAATCACACGTTATGGATTACAACTATGATAAAAAATATTTTCTCCTGCATGAAAATGTTGCAGTTTCATACATTTTTGCCATACCATAGCTTCTAGCAATAAATGTGTATATATAAACGTCATCATAGATAATAGAATTGAAATTTTGTATTTGCGAAAGACGCGCGTTTCGTCTACAAAAGAATCATCAGTGACGCTAGAATAAAAAAAAGTTTAAAGGCCAAATAAAGTACGAAATTGAAAAACATTGAAGACCAAAAATTCCTAACAGTTTTGACAAATACAGCTAAGGTAATCTATGCCTGATGCAGATAACCCTTAGTATTTCAAAAATGTTGTTTTGTAAACAATTTATAAGTATGCACATATCAATGATAATTCATGTCAACACAGTATACCCTCGTGTAGTAGTAGCATCAACCCGCTGGTTTATAAATAAAGTCATTACGACAATTGGATTGTGCTGTATAAACTGATAAATCTCTTCTGCAACTTTTATCAATACATCTATCTTTTTTTCAGTTTATATCAGTACTTAGTATTTACCAAATAATTATTATTCTAGGATTTTTCAAAAATATTTCTGTGTAAGCTGTCTGTATTTCAATTTTCCTCTTCATTTTTTTTACTGATAATAGACATACATATTTTACGAGAAAATTGCTGAAAAGTCATACGAAGCAATCTATGTGAAATCGTTATCAGAATCAGCTTTCGGTTTTTCACGAGTATTTATATTACCCATAAGGCAGTTAAATGATTATTACAATTATTGTTGTTCCTCTTTTACGACTTTATTTACCTAAGATTTCTGATTTCACATAATAACCGTCCCTGACTTCCAAGTAATCTGTTTCACATGATGATGTTTCTGGTATGTCTAAGGCAGTAATATTCAGGATGATTTTTTCACCATGTGTCGCTGAGATCCTCCATTGACAAATTTCCTCTTTACCATTGGATGGTGTATGGGAAAACTCATCTATGGATTCTTGAAGGGTTCTACCACACCCTAAAAATATAAAGCAGTAATATCAGTTTTTCCTGAAACTAACACAAGATTTATGTTGTTCCTTATCTTCTTTCAAATGATTATTCAAAGCTAACCCATGTATCTTACAGAACTCCCCATCCGAGTCAATATTTCTGTTTATTATACCTTACATATATTTTAAACAATTCTATTGGGTGAAACGTTATCACGTGACATGGAATAATTCAGTTGTTTTTCATTCAATTGCAAGGAAGGACGAATAACCCTAAAAATTTGCACCAGCGGTGAATAACCCTATTATTCACCGGTGAATAACCTTTTCAGTTTGTTGATTTGTACTTGAGTTACCTCCCATGAAAATGACGTCACAGACGTAAATAAACAAAATGGCAGCGTGCACGTTACACTGGAAGCCCACCGAGAGAAATGGAAATAAGGCAGTGGTCATGAAAAGAGTGCCAGCAGCCGTGTCTCTTATAAACGGTCCTTTTCAGGGCCATCAATATTTTACAAAAAGATTCTACCTTTGTTGTACATTCGAGAAATTCTAGAACACAAAGCCGTAAAGGTATTTTCAGCTTGTGTGTTTGTGTTGACTGTTGTGTAAAGTCTAAAGAAGTGTTCGAAAGGCCTTTCCAATGTTAGTTCGGTATAATAAAGCAATTGTGGCCCCTTAGAGTCGATGAATATCCAAAATTGTCAACCCTTAAAAGTTATTTCACTTCGGGCTGCGCCCTCAATGAAATAACCTTCTCATGTTGACAATTTTGGATATTCACCTCTTCAACGGGCCATAATTGTATAATATATATAACATGCAAGGAATAGCATCAATAACGTAGACCAAATATGTAAAACAATAAAAAAAAAGTACAAGTCGGTGTTTAAAAATCATAAGTCGAACAAAAACATGTGATAGAAATAATAAAAAAAAGGTTTATATTTGCTTAACCCCTTTCTTCATTTATGATATGTCAGTATAAAGAAAAGGCAAAATAAAGTTGACAAATACAATGTAGGTAGCAAATATCGAAATTTAAAAGATTGATTACAGGTAAGACTAACTTTATTCTACGACAGAAGAGAAAAAGGTTACTATGTTACAGTTGAAAATGGAGATAATCACATTTCTAATATTGCACAATGTCATTTTACACATAATTGTATCAGTCTCCCATCCGATGGTTTAAGTACGCATAAACTATTATCCTACAAGTGTGTCATATAAATGACTTAATAATAGTAATAGTAGCTTGAATAATAGAGTTCTAATGAAGACAAATAGCTATAAATTATGAAGGGTACCAGGTGTGTTTTATCATAATATCCATGTAATTACGGAAGTGCATGGCGCAGTCTGGTGATAATGTGTATTGTCTGGCATATAAACAATTGCACTTTCTTGTGTTAATGAATGAACTATATGATAAATGGGATGCTAGTTGTAGGAAATAGCAGCCATTACTGATGAATGATTGATTTGTACATTTCTATGTTCTGATAACACTACAAGGAAATAGTTCTGTTCTTGTTGCAAAGATTATCTGCTTATCAAATGATAGCGCCACTGACATAAACAAAAAGTTATTTATAACATTTATAACTAAAACGAGAACATGTACTACAACTTATTGTTGCCTTTGATTAGAAGGAAATCGTAGGAAATAAAAAGATGCAATACAAAAAACTTAGCGATGATATTTTAACTTTTCATATAAAAACCTACTTGGACATCTGTAGAGTGCGTTGGCTTGAGCGATATCTCCTGTACTCAGTTTTACTCGTTGTCCTATCGTTGGTCTGATTATCATTTCCTGTTTTTTACGAGGTAGTATGGTATCCACGTATGTAGCACGCGCAAAGGTATTTCGAGCATAGTGCATAATACTACCATAGTCATACTCCATTCCAAGGGAGTTAACCTCACTCTCAGGTTGTTTGTCAAAATTGTACTCTTGTCCTAATAAAAAGCGAAAAATATACAAATTTTATAATGATATTCGAAAAGACTATATACAACTTTTCATATTTTTGATGAACTTTGAATTTTCAAATTAATTGGTCACAAGCATCACTGTAGAAACATTGATTGTCGAAGTGTGTATCTAGTGCAGAAAAATTGGTACGTTATTGTAATTTTTTGGCATGCCATATTCTATTTGTTAGTTTCACCAAATTATTTCTTAGTTCTTTGCACCCTGTTCGTCAATCCCTACATAACATAACCTCATCTCAACAGCAACCTTTGAAACATATACGTTTTGTTTTTTCTTGTAACCATTTGATTTGCGTTGATAATCAATCTATTGCAGCTGCTTTTATCAAACAGAAGGAACGTTTTACTGTAAAGAATGTATTAAGCTGCAAAAACTGTTGCACAATATCTGTCAGAGTCAAGGAGTACACATGGAAAATCATAGACAAAACAACATACTGAGATACAATTTATTTTACAGCATGTTTTCTGATGAATAATTACCTAAACATATCATCTAGGAACAGTGTTATCCTACATTTTTATATGAAACAAAAAAGTTATCTTTATCTGATAGGCGTTAATTCAACATTTTCTTTAGAAAAAGAAACCTTGAAATGCAAAAATAAAAACAAAACAGAGATAAGATTAACAAAACTATCAAATTGCTATAAACATTTCACCATTTTTTGTTTTAAATGCAACTCGTCATTTTATGAAAGCATATTTACCAAACCCTATTTCATCAGCTAAATCGCTATAACTTAGTAATAGTTTGGAATAATTTGAATTAAAAATCTTCACAAGTTGCCTATATGTGCGTCGGTTGGTTTCTGGTGTGTAGTTGTCTCAAAGACATTTATACCACATCTTCTTATTTTCATATTAAAGTACAATCTCGTACTTACCGGGCATAATATTTTTGGTAATAATTTCCACGTGGTCATCTCTGTCAGGCCTAGTGTGCTCATGCCAGAATCCAATAACATGTCCTAATTCATGAACTACTATTCCAAACTTATCACAGTTTTTACCTATAGAAATGGCTTGTTCTCCATTGCCTCTCTTACCAACAAAAGAGCAACACCTTGTAATAACAACAACAACTATTTAAAAAATACTCTTACTGCTATAAGAAAACATCTATAAGGTTTAATTCATATCAGGTGTAGAATTTCAACGAAACCATTTTGTTCTAGATTTGGGAAGAGGTTTTTGTACGAGGGAAGCACAGATGACTGGATGTTTTGACCCAAAAAGTTGAAATTAACCTACTTATTTGTAAAATAAGATAAAGTGCATACGGATCTTGTATAGAGTGAGATCCAACTAGAAACATCATTGTTAATATAATGGAATTTGATGCGACTGTCATACAAGTGAGAGGTTTAGCAAGCTTTAAAACCAGTTTTACTCCACCATTTTTTAACAAACAAAAATGCCTGTATCAATTCAGAAATAGGTCAGCCATGGCGATAGCAGTATATTTTCGACTTATGAATTTGAATGCCCCTTTGGTATCTTTCGCCTCTCTTTTAAATTACACACCCTATGTCGACTTTAATGATTGGTTACGATTAAGTTTCAAGAAGCAGCTTACAGTTCTCTTCTTCAATGAAAAATATTTGTCTAAAATCTGTTTAGACGTGTTAGTATGAGTTATAGTCTTGTAATACTATGATACTTTATCATTTCCTCTCTAGTAGCACCATTTATATATCTAATAGATATTAGGTTATATTAAACTGATTTGTAATTGTACAAATATCGGAATCTGTTCGATGAAAGTAAAAACAAACGTTTAAACACCCTGAGCCGGTGTTCGCTTTTGTGCTTTAGTATGTTGATATCAAATTAACAGTAAACCATATTTTGTTGATACAACTAATTTAATTCACATCCATCGGTAGTTGTATACATTTAAATATAGCCTTTCAGCCTCAAAACAAGTATTAAATTTCAATATTTTTCTTTATCATGGTTTTACTTGTGTTTTTAGTCTTGTTATCAAATTGCAGAAGATATTAGTAAGATAACAACCTATACATACCCACAGGGTTTCTCTGTAAACACAATATAATTGGTATGTTCTGGTTGTTTTTCTATGAAAGACAAGCATGTGTAATTTTCCCAATGTCTCATGGCTAATTTAAACAAGGCTTTATGTTGACCACTAAAGTTTGTTTCAATTTCATATGGAATGATTCCGAAGTCCCAAAGTCTTTCAGGTCTCGCTGTGGCCGCTCGGCGTATCCGTGATGACAACAAAGACCTGCGTACCCGTGTTGTTGAGTTGGAGTCTGAAGTATCAGTTATATTTACATTATTAAACAAGTGTTGCTTTATATGCTTTCTCCTCTGTTTTCGTTGTTTTTTTGTTCTTCGTTTCTTTTGATGATTTTTCTTCATAGATTTCCTGCATAATTTATTCCTATAAAAACAGAAATCAACATTTAGTTGAGGGACGTTTTTTAATTATACCGAGACAAAAGAGGACCATCGAATGCAGTTTTATTTTATTTCATCGAATATGTACTTCATATGCAATCTTATAAGTGGTCGAAGATTAAGAAAAAAATGAAAATGTATGTATTGTAAGACCAGCGTAAAATAAAAAAATTAAAAAGGCGACCAAACAAAATAGCTATAGCGGAATAAAACGCTACAGATACCAAAGGTATCAAATATGCCCGAGAGAACTGAAAACCTCAATGAATACAGAGACATATTATATGTTTCTGATCAATGGTAGAGTTGTTTTCAAAGTAAAACAAAATGGATTAAAATAATTAGTTTTGTGAAGCATCTGTACTAAGCATGATGTGTCAAATCATTACTAGATATACTTCTTCCCATCTGTGATAGAATCTCAACAGACGACAAATGTTAGGAATTCACATTAAGTCTTCTTCACTGAAAACCCATTAACTGTATATCTCTAAAATTCCGTCTGTCCCAAAACAGCACCATAATCTGTTTGTATTGTTTTAATCAATCAAATCCGTAAACATCTATATCCGCGACTGCTTTAACAATTTTGTTTATGTGAGTGATAGATGAAAATGATTTCGTGGTTATTGCTTTTGTGTTAGTATGTTAATTGTTCGGTCTGGCTATTTAAAGCCGACATTCCAGTAAGCGTGAACAGATATTGCTTTGATTGGAGTTTTCTTTATGACCATCAATTAGTACTGTATCGATGATTATCATCCATTATACGTTTATTGTTTTTGTTGTGTCAATAATCTAAACACAAACCTACTTGAACGTTAATTATCAATACAGAATTATAGTATAGGTTACTAGGAAAATAAAAGGTTTGAAAAAAATGTCTTGTATTCGATTGATTAACTATTTTGTCAATCAGAAGAATTGTTTTTGTCTTTGCCAAAGATGGCACTAGTGAATTAATCGGAAACAACCGAAATAGGGCATTTGATAAAATTGACCTTACTGTGTGGTTAACACAATGTTAAATAAAGCGTCATACTCGACGCACAGTTATCCATACGGACATTTAGAAATTATAGATAAGATGATAAATATAAATATACTTGACCCGTAAAAGTATGTTTCAAAATAAACCATATTAACAGAGCACACAATAGGATTACTTCAGGAATAGACCTAGATAATAATAATAAAACACGCGACGACTGAACAAGTAATATCCATTGATTGAGTATGAGTACAAAAAAAAAAAATACTCGAAAGTTTTATGACTTCAAGGTCAGCGACGTCAGAAGCCGATAAAAGCTACATCCTCGAGTTAGACATCCCCGAATCCGATTGAACCTCAACTTTTACTTACCATTACCGACGCGAGGAGTACCCACAAGTAGAACAGAGTAGGATTATCCTAATATGGTTATAATGGCTTTCCTTTTGCTCTGTCTTTCGTTTTCTGTGCGGTGTGGTGTTTTGAGACGATAATCCGTTTTTTTGGTCCATGGTTTTGTCTGATATTCTATGACCTATGATTTTTGTTGACCTTTTGTTATCTTCGGTCATCAATAAGATAAGTAACCAGGTGCTCCGCAGGGTGCAGCTTTATACGACCCCAGTGGATGAACTTTGAACAGTTGGGACAGATTTTGTCACAATATTCAAGCTTGATACTGTCTGAATTTGGATCGTGATCAACTTTTTGACATAATATAGCTTTTTGTCACAAAATTAATGTGGTCAAAGATCTAACAAATCTATTGCACAAAACTGTGCAATTGAAGATTTCTTCTTAAAACTTCTCAAAATTTGGAATTTTGAAAAAAAAAGGAATCCCTTAAAAAAAAAGGTTAACACCCCCCACCCCCCCACCAACTTTTTGAAACCCGCTTAGAGCAATAACCCTGAAACTCAATCCCATGCTTTCCTTTGTAGTATTGAACCTTGTAGTGCAATTTCAGAGAGATCCATACACTTAAACACAAGTTATTGTCTTGATTGTTTGGAAACTAGAAACATGCTTCTTTATGGCCCTTTTTGGCCCCTAATTCCTACATATTTTCGGCAATTAACCCCAAACTTAATCCCAGCCTCCCTTTTGTTATATGGTACATTGTGGTACAATTTCAGAGAGATCCATACAATTACACACGAGTTATTGTCTGGAAACTACAAAAATGCTTGTTTTGGTCCCTTTTTGGCCCTTAATTCCCAAACTTTGGCCCAATAACACCTAAAATGAATCCAAACCTTCTACTTGTGGTTTTAAACATTGCGGTATAATTTCAGAGCAATTGAAATACTTGTACACAAGTTATTATCCTGAAACTAGAAAAATGCATGTTTTTGGCCCCTAATTCCCAAACGGTTGGGACCATCATCCCCAAAATCGATCCCAACCTTCCCTTTGTGGTTTTAAACCTTCCGAAAAAAAAAAATCATAAAGATCTATTCACTTATACTAAAGTTATTATCCGGAAACCAATGTGTAGGACGACAAAGACAACGACATCATACCATTATACGATCCCAAAAAAATTTTGGGGTCGTATAATAAAAAAGACAATGGACAGTAAAATGTGTACAATACAAAGTCTTAAAGCACTGAGAAAATATACGTGCGCAACTGAATGGATTTAAGAATTAACTTAGTATCCATTGATGTACCAAATAGATAAACTGATAAGTAAATTAAACAGAAAACTAACATGGTTATTTCCGTTCTAAATAGCTGGCAATGCATCGGAAGTACAAGATAAACCTTCTTATCTAAAGACAGATTTTAGAATATAAAACAAATTTAATGACCCTTTCAGAGGTAAGGGAAAATAAAATTTTGAAAGTAATTTGTGGGAATTTTATCATGGTGTATACCTGCATGTATCTATAAAGCAAATGTGTCTCTATTGAGAAAACTAAGCTATTACACGATGTATCTTAATTATCTTCATAATTCAGAGGTAACACATACAGTACAATACAGCGAAATCATACCCAAATAGAGATATGTCATGTTCAGGAGAAGTTCGAATTCTAATTTCAAGGTCAGACGAATACTGTCGGACAGACACTTGCACCTAATGATCATTCTATAGCTCAAATATTGTTAAGCAATGCACCATGAAAATGAGGTCAAGGTCAGATGAAAGTTATGAGACGCATCTGTACGTCCTGTACATAGGTCTAAACACTAAATGTATTTGCCTTATTTATTAATATAGTATCTGTGATATGGCATAGATATTTTTGAAAAGGATGTCCACATCTGCTAGCTTCAGAATTCTGAAATGTTAAGCTAAGTACAACATTTTGTACAAGTAACTAGCGTCAATGTCACCGGTTAAGAATCCGCGTGTCTTATCCTACGACATTCGCAGCAGGCGAGTAGAAAATAACCCGACAGAAGCAGACTTACAACTCTCTTGTGATACAACAAGTTCATAATTATATATTCGATAGGTATATGAGTATGTATTGTTACAGTGTTTGTCATGTAATGTAAAGGATATATAGATGATATCAGAACGAGGCTCTGTAATATCGGTTACATCTCCTACCACTTACATAGAATAAACACGTGACGTCTATCTGTATTCATCAGAATGGAATCACCTGCGACAGTGTTATATTTGAGAAGCAAACAGATGCACTAAAGTTCAAATGAGCAATTGCCAAAATAAATTTATTTATTCAAGATTTTGATAATATGTTGGTGGCCAATTGACGTCATATCTTCAACGACTAAATTCGTAAGACATTCCATTTGTTAATAATCTAACTACCGAACTCCAGATCACCCTGGCACTGTGAATCCATTTTCACCAGCGTAACGGATGTTGCACTTTAATAATTCTTTACGCAGATTAAATGTATGAAATCATCAGTTTGCGTAATTGTAAAAAATCCGTTACATTATTTAATATACCTGAGTAATAATAAACGTTAATAATTTATCATGACATGGTTAGTCAGCTGGTAAATAAACAAACTGTTCTTTTCATTAATATATTTCAATTCTTTATTTCAGATTTTTGTCTCTTAAGAAAGCATATACTTTCTACTATTGCTATTGAGCAACGTTGAACACAAATTATTATATAACTTTTAAGTAAAATAACAAACAATACTCACTTATTACACTTTCTCCTACGTCTTCGCCTTTTTAATTTTCTATTTAGTCTTTTTTGTTTCCTTATATTTTTTTTAGTATTTTGTTTAAATGTACTTTCATTATTTTCATATAAGTATGTATCAACTGGTTCTAAACTTTCTGGTCGTCGATCTTCTATTTGCAACTCGTGTAAAGGATCTTCCTTATTACCTCCCTTTATGTATTTATTTTTTGTATATTTGAGGTCAGTGTCTGTCAATGCTATATCACCACTGTATGCCACTGAAAATAAATACAATTGAAATGCGTTTTATAATGAAGGCGAAACACAGTTAATAATATATTCATGCCACTAAGTCAATAGTAAAGAAAAAAATCTTTGTTTTTAATTCTTTCAAAATTACAACACGAAAAAATAACACTGCAAGTTCAACATGACACTTAGCATCAACTCATATACGATGCGAGAATGGAAGTTAAAAAAAAAGAAGAAAGAGGCCTACAATGCCCAACAGATTTGAAAAGGCCATCATTGATCGCATTTTGACTTTTTTGTTATGACATATTTTTAACGTCATTAGTTATGATTTCTCATTTCTCATTATTAATTATCCATATGACCTATGATCTCTTTGAACGTGGTTATGTGTGGCTTATCATTGAACGTCATAAGTTTTGACCAATGTTTAACGTCATTAGTTATGACCTATCATTGCACGTCATTAGTTATGGCATATGATTGAACTATCATTGCACGTCATTAGCTATTACCTATCTTTGAACTATCCTTGAATGTCATTAGCTATTACCTATCCTTGAACTATCATTGCACGTCATTAGCTATTACCTATCCTTGAACTATCATTGCACGTCATTAGCTATTACCTATCCTTGAACTATCATTGCACGTCATTAGCTATTACCTATCCTTGAACTATCATTGCACGTCATTAGCTATTACCTATCCTTGAACTATCATTGCACGTCATTAGCTATTACCTATCCTTGAACTATCATTGCACGTCATTAGCTATTACCTATCCTTAAACTATCATTGCACGTCATTAGTTATTAACTATCCTTAAACTATCATTGCACGTCATTAGTAATGACCTATCTTTGAACTATCCTTGAATGTAATTAGGTATGACCTATCATTGCACGCCATTAGGAAACATGTATTGAGAATGTCCATTCTTTCAAATTACTTGGAATTGACATTGATGAAAATTTAAGCTGGGAAGATCATGTTGATCGTGTATGTAAAATAATCTCTTCTAAAGTATCACTTTTATATAAAATTAAAGTGTATTTGCCAATACACACAAGGCAACTATTTTATAATGCATATATTCTACCATATATAGACTATTGTAGTTCAGTTTGGGGAAATTTATTACAAAAAGATACAGATAGAATCATAAAACTTCAAAAAAGAGTAGCAAGAATTATACTGGAATGCGATATTTCTATTCCATCTAATTTCATGTTTTCTTCTTTAAAATGGCTATCTTTTACCAAAAGAATAAAATACCAACAATCAATTTTAATGTATAAAATTGTAAATGGGCTAACACCTGATTACTTAGCAATTCTAAATATTGATGATGTGCAACGCCACAACCTACGATCTGTCTCTAATAATGATCTTTTTGTTCCAAGGCCAAATACAAATTTTTATAAAAAATCTTTTCATTACTCTGCAACCAAAGTATGGAATAATTTACCACTCGAAATAAAAAAATGTCCTAATGTGGAATTATTCAAGAAACATAGTTATAATCATTTTCTTGAAAATTATATGCAAGTCAAATAATTTGTTTTTCTCTAACAAAACTATATCAAATATTGTCATTTATTACCCTTTGTATATTTTAGTGATTGAATTGTTGTATATACTAGTAATATATATTGTAATTTAATGTATCAATGTTAACTGTATGCATGTATTTTGTTTGAGGGCCTCAATGAAAATTAGAATTTTTCTAATTGAGTTACCCTCTTTAAATAAAGAATTTATTATTATTATTATTATAGTTATGACCTATACTTGAACTATTCTTGAACGTCATCAATTTTCACCTAACATTAAACGTCATTAATTATGACCTATCCTTGAACTATCTGTGAACGTCATTAGTTATGACCTATCATTGCACGTAATAGTTATGACCTATCCTTGAACTAACTTTGAACGTCATTAGTAATGACTATGATTGAACGTCATTAGTTATGACCTATCATTGCACGTTACTAGTTATGACCTATCCTTGAACGTCATTAGTTATGACCTATCATTGAACGTCATTATTTATGACCTATCATTGAACGTCATTAGTTATGACCTATCATTAAACGTCATTAGTTATGACCTATCCTTGAACGTCATTAGTTATGACCTAACATTAAACGTCATTAATTATGACCTATCCTTGAACTATCTTTGAACGTCATTAATTATGACCTATCCTTGAACTATCTTTGAACGTCATTAGTTATGACTTATCATTAAACGTCATTAGTTATGACCTATCCTTGAACTATCTTTGAACGTCATTAATTATGACCTATCCTTGAACTATCTTTGAACGTCATTAGTTATGACTTATCATTAAACGTCATTAGTTATGACCTATCCTTGAACTATCTTTGAACGTCATTAGTAATGACTATGATTGAACGTCATTAGTTATGACCTATCATTGCACGTTACTAGTTATGACCTATCCTTGAACGTCATTAGTTATGACCTATCATTGAACGTCATTAGTTATGACCTATCATTGAACGTCATTAGTTATGACCTATCCTTGAACGTCATTAGTTATGACTTATCATTAAACGTCATTAGTTATGACCTATCCTTGAACTATCTTTGAACGTCATTAGTAATGACTATGATTGAACGTCATTAGTTATGACCTATCATTAAACGTCATTAGTTATGACCTATCCTTGAACTATCTTTGAACGTCATTAGTAATGACTATGATTGAACGTCATTAGTTATGACCTATCCTTGCACGTTATTAGTTATGACCTTTCCTTAAACGTCATTAGTTATGACCTATCCTTGCACGTCATTAGTTATGACCTATCATTAAACGTCATACGTTATGACCTATCATTAAACGTCATTAGTTAGGACCTATCATTAAACGTCATTAGTTATGACTATGATTGAACGTCATTAGTTATGACTATGATTGAACGTCATTAGTTATGACCTATAATTGCACGTCATTAGTTATGACCTATAATTGAACGTTATTAGATATGAATGACCTATCATTAAACGTCATTAGTTATGACCTATCATTGAACGTCATTAGTTATGACCTTTAATTGAACGTCATTAGTTATGACCTATAATTGAACGTCATTAGTTAGGACCTATAATTGAACGTCATTAGTTATGACCTATCATTAAACGTCATTAGTTATGACCTATCATTAAACGTCATTAGTTTTGACCTATAATTGAACGTCATTAGTTATGACCTATCCTTGAACGTCATTAGTTATGACCTATCATTAAACGTCATTAGTTAGGACCTATCATTAAACGTCATTAGTTATGACCTATAATTGAACGTCATTAGTTATGACCTATAATTGAACGTCATTAGATATGAATGACCTATCATTGCACGTCATTAGTTATGACATATTCTTGAACTATCATTGAACGTCATTAGTTATGATCTATGATTGAACGTCATTAGTAATGACCTATCATTAAACGTCATTAGTTATGACCTATCATTGAACGTCATTAGTTATGACCTATCCTTGAACGTCATTAGTTATGACTTATCATTAAACGTCATTAGTTATGACCTATCCTTGTACTATCTTTGAACGTCATTAGTAATGACTATGATTGAACGTCATTAGTTATGACCTATCATTAAACGTCATTAGTTATGACCTATCCTTGAACTATCTTTGAACGTCATTAGTAATGACTATGATTGAACGTCATTAGTTATGACCTATCCTTGCACGTCATTAGTTATGACCTATCCTTAAACGTCATTAGTTATGACCTATCCTTGCACGTCATTAGTTATGACCTATCATTAAACGTCATACGTTATGACCTATCATTAAACGTCATTAGTTAGGACCTATAATTAAACGTCATTAGTTATGACTATGATTGAACGTCATTAGTTATGACCTATAATTGAACGTCATTAGTTATGACCTATAATTGAACGTCATTAGATATGAATGACCTATCATTGCACGTCATTAGTTATGACCTATTCTTGAACTATCATTGAACGTCATTAGTTATGATCTATGATTGAACGTCATTAGTTATAACCTATGATTGAACGTCATTAGTAATGACCGATCGTTGAACGGCATGAGTTCTCAGTATGTTTTATCATTGAACATCATTAGTTATAGCTTTTCATTGGACGTCATAATTTATGACTGACCGTTTAATTTTATGATTTATGACCTAGCATTGAACGACATACGATATAACCTATCTTCAAACAGCATTACTTTTTACCTATCATTGAACACATGACCTATCATTGAACGTAATAAATAAACATCTATCATTAAATACCGTTAGGTATCGACATTACCTGTCATTGAACATCGTTAGTTATCGACATGCGATGTCGTTGACAAAAATTAGTTATCGACATGACCTATCATTGAATATTGGTAGTTATTGACATGACATATCATTGAATATCGTTGTTAGTTATCGACATTACCTATCATTGAACATAATTATCGACATGAGATATCATTGAACATCCTTAGTTATCGACATGGCCTATCATTGAAAATAATTATCGACATGAGATATCATTGAACATCGTTCGGTATCGACATGACCTATCATTGATTATCGTTAGTTATCGACATGACCTATCATTGCACGTAATGATTTAATATAAATCACTGAATGGCATTGAATAGTGACTGACACTGATCCCGTCAGTGACTTATTCCGTTCTATCAATTTACTGAGTGTACTGATCGTGAATTCGTCGGAAACAAAGGTGCATTACTATTTAGACAAGGCAAATTTACTCGATGGAAACATAGGTGCATTACTATTTAGACAAGGCAAATTTACTTAACAGAAGCATCGGTACATTACTATTTAGATGAGACAAATTTACTCAATGGCAAATTTACTTAATGGAAACATATGTGCATTACTATTTAGACAAGGAAAATTTACTCAACAGAAACATAGGTACATTACTAATTAGACAAGGCAAATTTACTCAACAGAAACATATGTACATTACTATTTAGACAAGGCAAATTTACTCAAGGGAAACATAGGTACATTACTATTTAGACAAGGCAAATTTACTCAATGGAAACATAGGTACATTACTATTGAGACAAGGCAAATTTACTGAAGGGAAACACAGGTACATTACTATTTAGACAAGGCAAATTTACTCAACAGAAACATAGGTACATTACTATTTAGACAAGGCAAATTTACTCAACAGAAACATATGTACATTACTATTTAGACAAGGCAATTTTACTCAACAGAAACATATGTACTTTACTATTTAGACAAGGCAAATTTACTCAACAGAAACATAGGTACATTACTTTTTAGACAAGGCAAATTTACTCAAGGGAAACAACGGTGCATTACTATTTAGACAAGGCAAATTTACTCAATGGAAACATAGGTACATTACTATTGAGACAAGGCAAATTTACTGAAGGGAAACACAGGTACATTACTATTTAGACAAGGCAAATTTACTCAACAGAAACATAGGTACATTACTATTTAGACAAGGCAAATTTACTCAACAGAAACATAGGTACATTACTATTTAGACAAGGCAAATTTACTTAACAGAAACATATGTACATTACTATTTAGACAAGGCAAATTTACTCAACAGAAACATAGGTACATTACTATTTAGACAAGGCAAATTTACTCAAGGGAAACAACGATGCATTACTATTTAGACAAGGAAAATTTACTCAACGGAAACATAGGTGCATTACTATTTAGACAAGGCAAATTTACTCAACGGAAACATATGTACATTACTATTTAGACAAGGCAAATTTACTTAACAGAAACATAGGTACATTACAATTTAGACAAGGCAAATTTACTCAACAGAAACATAGGTACATTACTATTTAGACGAGGCAAATTTACTCAACGGAAACATAGGTACATTACTATTTAGACAAGGCAAATTTACTCAAGGAAAACATAGGTACATTACTATTTAGACAAGGCAAATTTACTCAACGGAAACATAGGTACATTACTATTTAGACAAGGAAAATTTACTCAACGGAATTATAGGTACATTACTATTTAGACAAGGCAAATTTACTCAACGGAAACATAGGTACATTACTATTTAGACAAGGCAAATTTACTCAACGGAAACATAGGTACATTACTATTTAGACAAGGCAAATTTACTCAACGAAAACATCGGTACATTACTATTTAGACATGGCAAATTTACTCAACGGAAACATAGGTACATTACTATTTAGACTAGGCAAATTAACTCAACGGAAACATAGGTACAATACTATTTAGACAAGGCAAATTTACTTAACAGAAACATAGGTACATTACTATTTAGACAAGGCAAATTTACTAAACAGAAACATAGGTTCATTACTATTTAGACAAGGCAAATTTACTCAATGGAAACATCGGTACATTACTATTTAGACGAGGCAAATTTACTCAACGGAAACATAGGTACATTACTATTTAGACTAGGCAAATTAACTCAACGGAAACATAGGTACAATACTATTAAGACAAGGCAAATTTACTTAACAGAAACATAGGTACATTACTATTTAGACAAGGCAAATTTACTAAACGGAAACATAGGTTCATTACTATTTAGACAAGGCAAATTTACTCAATGGAAACATCGGTACATTACTATTTAGACGAGGCAAATTTACTCAACGGAAACATAGGTACATTACTATTTAGACGAGGCAAATTTACTCAACGGAAACATAGGTACATTACTATTTAGACTACGCAAATTTACTTAACAGAAACATATGTACATTACTATTTAGACAAGGCAAATTTACTTAACAGAAACATATGTACATTACTATTTAGACGAGGTAAATTTACTCAGCGGAAACATAGGTTCATTACTATTTAGACAAGGCTAATTTACTCAACGGAAACATAGGTACATTACTATTTAGACAAGGAAAATTTACTCAACGGAAACATCGGTACATTACTATTTAGACATGGCAAATTTACTCAACGGAAACATAGGTACATTACTATTTAGACTAGGCAAATTAACTCAACGGAAACATAGGTACAATACTATTTAGACAAGGCAAATTTACTTAACAGAAACATAGGTACATTACTATTTAGACAAGGCAAATTTACTAAACGGAAACATAGGTTCATTACTATTTAGACAAGGCAAATTTACTCAATGGAAACATCGGTACATTACTATTTAGACGAGGCAAATTTACTCAACGGAAACATAGGTACATTGCTATTTAGACGAGGCAAATTTACTCAACGGAAACATAAGTACATTACTATTTAGACAAGGCAAATTTACTCGACGGAAACATAGGTACATTACTATTTAGACTACGCAAATTTACTTAACAGAAGCATATGTACATTACTATTTAGACAAGGCAAATTTACTCAACGGAAACATAGGTACATTACTATTTAGACAAGGCAAATTTACTCAATGGAAACATAGGTACATTACTATTTAGACGAGGCAAATTTACTCAACGGAAACATAGGTACATTACTATTTAGACATGATAAATTCATGATTAGAATAGAATTGCTGCAGGACAGTATAATGTAAAACAGTCATCTAATTTTATTCGTCCAAGGTAAAAGCAAACTTGGTGTATGGTGCCGTCTTTAACATTGAGGTCGTTGGCATCGATTACATAATAGGTATAACTTCATAGCTTGAATTTATTTAATATAAATGCCAAGAACAATACGACGGATGCAGTGACATATCTGAACTGTGTATACTCTTGTGTTCTTCAGTTTTATGTGCAGTGTCAATTTTATTGCGGTATGTATCTTTTCTTCTTGGTCATTTTATATTCTGTCAATCTGATTTCCACCGAGTATTTTTATATTTTCATGGGACAGGTCTCCATTTACTCTTAGGATGAAAATAGTTCCTAAGAGAATCCTATGTGATATAGCTTACTTTATAAACTCAGAACCAATCTTTAAGCATCTCATATTTTCTGTAGGTAATTAAGTTATCTGAGCAACATAAAAGATAAGGGTACCCGGAAAATCGCTTGACTTTCAGACAAAACAATCATAAGTAAAAAAGCACATTCCTCCCCAGACGAAATATCAATGTTCTGCCAAGGAGTATTGATACGCAGGAATTACTTATATTGCACCAGAACAAATATATACCTTATCCTTGCAAATGTTTTTCTATCCAATAGATAATAAGATTATAGAACAACTGGTGTAATAATTGACACTTTTATCGGGCTTTCACTGATGCAATATCAAAATAACTGTCTGCAAGACAAAATTTGATTGGATTAGCAGACCGGAACACCCACCTTGACGTTAGCAATATTTTCCAGTTGATAGTTTGTCAGTATTAATTGAATTTAAGCCCAGTTACAGCGGGAAATAAGACTAAACACAAAAAGCGATCATAAGCTGGTATCAAATAGAGCTGTCTTTAATGGCAGGCTTAATATTATACAATACTACTACGTGAGTTTACAACTTTATTATCGATGGTCGTCCTAGACTTCAATACCGTATCACTTGTTCCTAATACAAATTCATACAACCAAGACTCTGCAATCAAAGCAAGAAACACAGCAACATGGCTTTAAGATGAAAAGACAAACAATATGTCTGCATAACACTACACAGAAAACTTCAAGATAACGCACGAACTGGGGTAAACTCGTTGGTGTATGATAAGGACTATAAGTATTTAGATAGCGCATTATGAATATGCTAATGCTGAAGCCAGAATTCTTTCATGCATATTCAATACTTGCATGTAATACTGAAAATGCTATGTTTATATAAAATACAATGGTTATTACTGCAAATGCTACAATTTAAAAAAATAATTACACCTTATGTAAGAAGCCGGGGTTTTGATTGGTTAATAGCCAGTGTATTTTTCACCAATTTACTGTTATCAAATGAATATCGTTCATTTTTAACGCCGCCGGGGTATTTGCTAAAAGGATATGCCTTTTTTACCCTCTCTGCCGTGGTATTTTGAACAGATATATCATGTTAAGGAGGGGTATTTGCGAAAAATACCAGTCGAGAGAATGTTAAATTTCACGAGCCGTAAGGCGAGGGAAATTCATTCTCAAGACTGGTATTTTTCGCAAATACCCCTCAATAACATGATATATCTGTTTAATTACACCGAATGCTAATGTACTGAAACGCATTGATGATCGTGACGTTACAAGCGTCCAGTCGGATAGAGTATTTTTTGGCAAATACCACGGCAGAGAGGGTAAAAAAGGCATATCCTTTTAGCAAATACCCCGGCGGCGTTAAAAATGAACGATATTCATTTGATAACAGTAAATTGGTGAAAAATACACTGGCTATTAACCAATCAAAACCCCGGATTCTTACATAAGGTGTAATTAGCCAAAAAATACTCTATCCGACTGGACGCTTGTAACGTCACGATCATCAATGCGTTTTAGTACATTAACATTCGGTCTAATTAAACAGATATATCATGTTATCGAGGGGTATTTGCGAAAAATACCAGTCTTGAGAATGAAATTTCCCTCGCCTTACGGCTCGTGAAATTTAACATTCTCTCGACTGGTATTTTTCGCAAATACCCCTCCTTAACATGATATATCTGTTCAAAATAGCATTTACTTTACTCCAACGTTAATCTATAGCAACTTATGTTATACATTGTACATAAGCATTTGAATTTTAAAAGCAAATACAATTTTGAGAACACATCATAACAGAAAGGATAAAAGAGACAATAAGACCACAATTATTAAATGATATATTAAGTTATTATTTATAAGAATAAGTTTATTCAAATGATCAACAAGTAAACAAGGATAGATTTTACGGGCTCTATAAATATCACCGTAAAAAGTAGAGTGTAATATTCAGTTTGTTATAAGATTTCTATAGGTACATTCAAACCCTAATCTTTGTATCTATGAAAAGAATTTGATATGGAATTATTTCATTTGTGATATTAAAATCTCCTAATTAATCATGTTCAGCAATGAAACATCAACCTCAGTAAAAGACGGAAGCGATCTAAGGTGTTCCGGCAGAGACGTTTCACTACATATTATAACATACACAAGGAAAGTTCAGAATATGAAAACTGAAATCATCGCTTGTTGCATAGTTCAGATAAGAGCGGGCGACAATTCACAAAACGTGAAATTTAATCAGATGAGTTGTTATGAATGCTGATTTATATGTATGTCATAATGCGAATACTTCAAGGCAAAGAAACCTGTTAAGTTGTTTACAAGTACCAAGTTATAAGATAATTCAGCAGTTTATATAAACAATGTATACAAAACACTGTCCGTGGGGGCACTGTACCAGAAATTGTGCTGCTGACGTCATGAACAGATTTTTTTCGCCAAAGATTTCTCCAATTTCCTGTTTATGTATGACTTTCTAGGAAATATCTACCGAAACAGACGTAGACAAATATTTCAATGTCTATTGTCTATTGTAAATGTTATTCAGAGAGACAAACAGTAAACTAACCCAAATCCAAGACGTTTTAATTAAAGATAGTATTAAAAAAGAAATATATTGATAGCTATTTGACAGTATTCGAAATTCATATTAAACGAATTTGTGTATAATAGACAATAATGGTGTTAGGGTAATGAAATTTCTGTCCTGATCTATGGTATCAATCATAGTTTGTAACAATGATCGTTTAAAGCGGTATTATGGTGATGATTTATCTATTTCATTGATGCTGCTATATAAATCATCAGGTGTGCTGGAGTGAAAGATCTGGAATCGGCGTACAGTTCAAGAGGCCCTACCAAGCACCTGTTTAGAGATCTGGAATCGGCGTACAGGCTTAGAGGACCTACCAAGCACCTGTTTAACATACATAAACAATCTGTGTCTGTTCGATTGATTTAGTTCAACTTAAATCAGAGCACCTGTACCAATATACTAATTAAATTTCCCCCAAATTACGAAAGAAATTTGCCTTAATGATTGTTTGTGGCTTTTATGCACCTGAATTATACCATCCTATGTAGATACGAAACAGTTGGTTTATATTTTCTTGTACTCAAAGAAACCTAGCTACAGTTGATGCTTGTGACTAGTCAATCTTTTTATGTCATTTTATTACCCTAGTTACGTGCAATTGTAACATATCACACTGCACGTGTATCCATTTGTATTACAAATCGAAGGGCTCTAGCTGGAGAAAATAGGTTAAACAATTTAAAAAAATGTTTTGGCTATCCATCCTGTGTGATCACTTAGTGTTCCTGATAAAGTCTCGACGAAGTTACTATTGTTTGATCATAAGCTTTATAACGTATGGCGGCAAACGTTAGATGGATAATCAAAACGAGTACATCAATTTGAAGCAATTGAGGATTAAGGCTATAATGTTTTAATTTCATAAATTGTTATTTGGATGGAGAGTTGTCTCATTGGCACTCACACCACATCTTCCTATATCTATTTATAAAATTATATCAGCAGCATATTCTAAGGACGTAGTAAATATATATATATATATATTGATTGATATCGTCCAGTGGCAATAATTTCATGCAAATTCAGAACAAGAAAATACATGTATATTGAAGTGATGGTCAAAAAGAGCTATTTTCTCTTATGTGATCACTATGATAAATAAAGCATGGTACTTTCTTTATCAAAAGAACCAATACTGTCATAAAATGGTTAAATATTGCAAAGGTCATTTTCCTGATAACGCTTCCTATTCAAAAACATGTGGTACGTGATCATGGCGTGTAAATTAAATATCTTAATGGAAAATGCTAATTTTGTACTTTAAATTAGTGCTCTGATTTGGAAAGGAATGTTATCACCAATATGCTCGTTATCTTCATCACTAATCTGTCGCGTGTCGAGAAGACATTTTTAGAGTCTTTGTTTTACGTACACTCGAATATACCCATAAATAACTCCATTCATACAAAATCACACCACAGACAACCAGTATAGATAATTTCATAAATCACAATTGGCCAAACAAAAAAAATCAATTTGTCAATGTCACTATAGTATTCTGTGAATGTGAATCAGCTAAATAAAAGAAGCAAATACTGAAACCTTGCAAAAAATATATATTAATTTCTGTAATATATCTATCTAATACTATGTGCATGCAGGGACTTTCTATAGTATAGACTGTTCCTGATGCATGTATATCATGTATATAAGACAATAATTGAATTGTTTAACTAGAGTATCCATACATTTAAAAATACTGAATCTACGTTTAGTTTTGGTTTATCAATTACGAAAATCTTTCATTTAGGTCAAAGGGTACATTTTTTTCCCTGATTAATTGTGATAAGCCAATTACAGACCTGTGTTTGATAGTCAGATTGAATGATATCCGAGTGTTAGATCTCCACTGATAGGTAACGAACCTGCACAATGGCATTTCTAAGTATGTCAAGATGAAAATAAAACGAAAAATGTAACTTTTTATCTCAAATTTTTATCGTTTACCATGTATGTTCCTGCTGTCATAATTTGAGGATTAATAAGATTTAAGAGAATTGAGAATCATTTCAACGTTTGTCTCACAACTTGTTAGAGAGAACATCTTTAGCAGTATTTTAAAGTATAATTTAAAATCAGGGATTCAAAAGGTTTTCTTAGTCAGCTTGACACTGGTGACTTGCGTTATGAATTTTAAAAGGCGTTGAAAGCAAAAATCATCCATACTGGTCTGATTTTGAAAAAAAGGAAACGTCTTATATTAGTTTTATCAGACCGAAATACATAAGTTTTGTGTGAAATCTTGATAATAATAAATTATATATATAATATCTACATTAAGAAAAAAATAGCTTTAAATATTAACGTCAATTAACGTAAGTTTTCATTTCAAATACACGAGATAAAAGTGTTGTAATAAAAATTTGCACAGAGGTTTTACAGGTTCATGGTCGATAAGATTAATAAATAGAAGATTAACAAAATTTGGACATTCAAATATCTAACAATGTCCGACTAAAAAGTCTTTTAAAATTGTTTACATTTTACGTTTTCCAATTTCATAGTTAGGACTATAATCCACCCTTTCAAATATAGCAATTAAATGAGTGTTACGTCTGAAAAAAAACTTAAAATTTTCATTAACATTGTGACATTTTAAACCCTTCGGGTAAACTGTTGAAAATTAGAAGGAGACTTATCTTCGTTGAATTTAGGAATACAATGCTAAACTGAATAGAGTCACTGCAACAAAGTAGCCCGCTTAAAAGGGGCGTTCCAACACAACTTCAGTACGGGGTATATAGCTTTATTGATGTCTTTGTTTAGGACAAAGGAGGTTCAATGAAATCTCACAAACGAGACATCAATCTTAAAAATGGTGTAATTAAAAAATCGATCAAAATCACACATTCATATTTACCCCGATTAAAAAAAACGGAGAATGGAATACATAATATTTCAGTGACGAGATTTAAATTAAACTTTTGTGACAAGTTATGAAAATAGGATAAATCAATGACATTAAAGATAAACTGTTATGTCAAATCAATGGTCAATCATTAATGGCAGGTGTTATAAATCAATTGGTGGTCAATTATTGATTGACTTACCTGCTTTACATGGGTCAGAGTAAATATCATCTGATGTTTTATGTGGAATCGTACTGGTAGCAGACGTCAGCTTCCGCAGTAATATAAATATAAATAATTGATGCAAAAATACGGAAATCCTTGGAATCTTCATTTTAAATAAATAACAAAAATAAACTAAACGCACAAACTTTTAAACAAAATGTATATCCATTGTCTTATGATCGTTTGATTTTGTTCGTCATGTTACTACTCCCACAACTGATGAGCGACTGACTTATTTATCTCAGAGATGTTGTATCAGTTTCTTCACGCAGCAAGGGTGCATTCATTCCGCTCTCAACTTCTTTGTCAAGTGTGAACGCATTCACCTGTGTCGAAGTGTCAATACCAGACTGATTAACCAATCAACATGCGTCAGAATATCAGAAATATTGGAATTATGGTACTTGTGATGGATCGCAATGATTATTGTTAATTATACTAATTTTTGCATTATTATTGTATGAGTAGACATTATATATGGTTTTTGGTATATGCTAAGGGTTCATTAACGATCAATAAAAAATTGAATTACACAAATTTAAACCAACTTTGATAATAATTGGCAATGATTAATGATATAACCGAAGAGCTTTATGCGTCGTAGTGCATATCTTCGTGCTTAAAGACACCCTGACGTCTTTCTTATATGTTGAATACATGATCAGAAGGCTATATGCTTGAAGTTGAATATTGTTAGTTTTTTTCTATGATAAAAGACATTTAGATATCGATTTAGATTGTTATCTTTAGACAATGTAAACATTAATATATTATATAGAGTTTCAATTCAACAAACCGACCATTACGTGTAAAATTAAACATAAAGGTGTCATTTAGGCTTTATACAGTTCAACTATGTAAGGATGCATGCATGGATACAAATAATATAGGCATTGAAATGAACAATAATAAAGGAGAACAGGGAGTTTTAAGGAGAATGTTGTTGTGGTACCTTGGAATCAATTATTGACATCAATAAATATTCTATGGCATAATTCTGTTTTTGATTGAGTTTTTTTTTTATTCCAAACACCTGATTTTGATATAATATTATGTTTACGTCCATACGTCCATATATCCATACGTCTGTTTTTATTGGAGTTTTAATGTCATATCTCTGTTTTTGATTGAGGCTGCCCCTCACCTCCCCGTAAAAAGTGTGCTTTTGAATAAGTTAGTTTTCCTTAACGTCTGATTTTGATTAAGGTTTCATGCCATACGTTTGTTTTTGATGGAGGTTTCCCCCAAAACGCCTGTAATGATGGAGGTTTCTCTTCCATACGCATATTTTTTTATGCGAATTTGTAAGATATACGACACTGTAAGGATGGAAGTGTGTATGTCATACGTCTGTTTTAAGGGAAGTGTGTATGTCACTCGTCTGTTTTGAAGATAGGTCTGTTTTGATGGGAGTTTGTATGATAAAGGTTTGTTTTGATTGAAGCAGTGGCGGATGCAGGAATTTTCGAAAGGGGGGGTGCTAGCCCAGGGCAAAGGGGGGGTGCAGGGGGGGTGCAAACATATGTCCCGATTCAAATGCATTGATCGGCCAAAATAAAGGGGGGGTGCGGACCCCCGGAACCCCCCCTCTGGATCCGCCACTGTGAAGCTTGTATGATATACGTCTCTTTTGATAGGAGTTTGTATGTGTCTGTTTTGAGCGGAGTTTGTATGATTTACGTCTGTTTTGATGGAAGTTTGTATGATAAAAGTCTGTTTTAATAGGTGCTTGTATGATATACGTCTGTTTCGATTGAAGTTTGTATGATGTACGTCTGTTTCGATTGGATTTTATACGATATACGTCTGTTTTGATTGGAGTTTGTAAAATATGCGTCTGTTTTGATTGGAGTTTATATGATATACGTCTGTTTTGATTGGAGTTTATATGATATACGTCTGTTTTGATTGGAGTTTATATGATATACGTCTGTTTTGATATTAGTTTATTTGATATACGTTTGTTTTGATTGGAGTTTATATCATACACGTCTGTTTTGATTTGAGTTTATATGATATACGTTTGTTTATATTGGACTTTGTATGATATATGTTTGTTTTAACGGGAGTTTATATGATATACTTCCGTTTTGATGATAATTTATATGATATACGTTTGTTTTGATTGGAGTTTATATGATATACGTCTATTTTGATTGGTTTAGATTTGTTTTTTTTCTCTATTATTACAATTTGTTGGATATCACTTCTTACATGCTATGACGAAGTAAGAATGACTTCAAAGTTTTGAGTTCAACACACTTTTAAACTAAGTTTTATAAGTGTATTGAGTAATACATTCAGGATTTAATTATACTCTGAGGAATGCTTTGATATTAATTAGCTGATTACAAAAGTCTTACGGGGGCAAATCTCTCCATAATCTTTAATCATATAGCAGTGCGCGTACTTACACGAACTTCTATCTAAGTACATATATTCATTGTGTAAAGGTAAGCTTGATGATAGTTTGTAATCGAAAATAAGATGCAAGCACATATACAAATCGTTTGATAATATAACCTCTTATTGAGAACGAACAAGTGAAATGACACAACCATTTGGAAAGTTATCATTTTGAGGTATCTGATTCATTTAATTGTGCTTCCAGTTTTTCAAACCGAGACTACGCTGCCGGCTTACTATTGCCAACTCGAGACTATGTTACCGGCTGACTATTTGCATGTCTTTTAATGAAGGAATGTTTACATTGTTGTTTAACTTCCAGTGGTAAGAATTACACCAACACATGATAATGTGACATAATTTAAAAAGGAATAAACATCCTACCTTTTTCGTGACCGAAATATTCATCCGGATTTTAAACGTTGTATAGAATACCGTACAAGTCCGTATGAAAATATGTCGCTGTATGCGAATATACTTTTTTGACGTTGAGTTGATCAGACTTTGTTCTCACTCCTAAATGGCACATACTAAGCGAGAAAAAAAATCAAATCAATTTTCATATATATTTTTTTACCAGGGCGGGGATCATTTGAATATCGTGTGAAAAAAGGACTGATTTTCGTTGTCTAGTCAAATTTGTATACTATAGATATAAGACAAAATGGTATGATTGGCAATGAGAAAACTCTCCATCCAAGTCACAATTTGTAAAAGTAAACCGCTATAAGTCAAAGTACGACCTTCAACGCAAAGCCTTGGCGCACACCAAACGCCAAGCTACAAAGGGCTTCACAATAAATAAAAGTGTGTAATTATTCAAAAAGGAAAACAAACGCTCTAATCTATATAAGAAGCAAGAAACACTTATGAACCACATAAACAAACGACAACCACTTTACAACAGGTTCATGACATAGGACAGGTGCAGACAAAAGTAGCATGCACTATTGCCAGTGAAGTTGACGAGTTTGACTCTCTTAGCCGTATTTGGCACAACTTTTTGGAATTTTGGATCCTCAATGCTCTTTAACTTTGTACTTGTTTGGCTTTATAAATATTTTGATATGAGCGTCACTGACGAGTCTTATGTAGACGAAATGCGCGTCTGGCGTACTAAATTATAATCCTGGTACCTTTGATAACTATTATCCATTCAACGTTTTGATTGTATTAGTATTTCTCCTTAATTCACAAGGAATCTGTACAGTATAAAGTAATAAGTACACAAAACTTGTCATACGAACTACGTAAGATTTGAATACTCTGTTACAAATAAAAAAATGACGTTTCCTGCATGCTGGCAATGTCCTACATTCAGTATATTCTCTAAAGTGAACGAGAGAGAGAGACTAAGAAGATATCAATGGAATCCGAGAAAAGCTAAAATACGTATATATAAAACAACAAACACTTAATATTTTGCCTTTAACACTTACAGGGTGATACATGTATCCAGTCGGGAAAACATAACCTTCTTTGCATTGTACATTGTGCTCATTTTGTTAAAAAGGTAATCGAAGAACGTTAAGAAGGGATCTTAATCAACAGAAAAACTGCTATCATCGCCATTGTCGTGGATTCAAGTTCCTGGTCAGCATTGATTTCACGAAAAAGGTCTTGATGTAAAAACCATCTGTCTGCTTGAATACCTAACCACCTAACTCAAAAAGTATATGAGTTGATTAAATAAAAAGTCTTGCGTTTTGATAATACCATCACGATGAGTCAAGGTCGCTGCGCAACACGAAACCACTGGAACACTTTTATAAAAGTAAATTTACGACACTACCCAACGTTCCCACTTGTGGCAGTCCAAACTTTCCAACACCTTCCGAGTGTTATTTTATAGAAGCTAGCTAATAGAATATTATGTAAGAGATGCTTAAATGATTTTGCAGTTGTCGCTGGTCAGATTATAATAAGTCAATCTTTTGTGTATTAAAAGGATGATGTCCTGTTGAATATGGTCTGATTTAGATAGACGATTTGTAGATTATCTGTAATATTATTCAATAAAGACTGATGACTGATAGTTTGAACACAGTACAGGTCAACGTATGGTCTTTATATATAAGCATAATGAAAACCATATAGTAACCTACAAAAGACCTGATGGATAACAAAATATGAAATAATTCACAAGAGAAAACACAGGAGATTAACAGATTAAATAAGCGTGATTATTTTAAATAGTTAAAATATTAAGTTTTTATTTCCATTACTATTGAACTTTTTATATTAATTTGAGACATAAGTTCTGTTGATCTGTTATATACATTTGTATCTAATAAACTTGACTAACTTCTTAATGTTAATCAGACCGTACGCGTACGGTCCGACCGTATGCGTATTTTGAAAAAGTACGCATACGGTCCAGACCGTACGCGTACGGTCCAAATACTCATACGGTCTGGAACATATATACAAACAATTTTAAATTTTCACATAGGGAATGTTAGCATACAGGGTTAAAAAATCAAAAGCATGTAAGAATTAATTTCAGAAATAGACCGAGATTTAAAATAGTCCATAATTTGTATAGAATTTATAAGAATCCACAAATAGTTCATTCCACTACGCGATTGAAGAATTTTGACGTTTGTGGTTCAACGTATTTTGTAATTCATAATAGAAATTTATCATAATGACATAAAATAGAACAATATCATACTAACGGGATCTTTTAAAGTACAGAATCACGTTATAAGAACCACAGAAATACAAAAAAGTCGCATATACAAAACACACCAGCAAAAAATGAAAGACAATACAAACATATTGACGGGATGTTTAACTACCGAGCCACGTTAAATGGATATTACATAGAACAATTCAACAGTAAAAGTAATATTAATAATAGAACAAAGACAAATGAAAGAACAATAAAACACGTTGTTAAGATGATAAACAACATCAGTACGCAAAATCTATATATCAAGACCATCATGTTTTATTTGTGAAGTTGATACGGAATATTTATTAACAAGGTCTTGGTACCTTCCGATGAAATTTTTTAGAAAAAGAACGAGAAGTTCTTTGACAAACCTCTGGTTCATCAACTTTCTACTCAGACACTGGTGACGTTTTACAAAGTCTGAGTAGGAGCTGCAAGCTCTTGAATATCGAACAAGTTGGGAAATATATATCCCATATGCAGGTGAACCACCAGAAATATTGATAACAATAGAAAAACTGCAATCATCGTCATTGTCGTGGATTCTAATTCTTGGTCAGCATTGATTTCACGACAAAGTTCTTGATGTAGTAACCACCTGGATGCTGGAATATCTAACCAACTAATTCAAAAAGTATGTTGTGGATTTAAAAAAAGGTTGTGATTTAGCGAGAAATTCCCGTACCCGGAGGCGTCCCTCAGCTGGCCCCTAAACAAATATATACTAGTCCAGTGATAATGAACGCCATACTAATTTCCAAATTGTACACAAGAAACTAAAATTAAAATAATACAAGACTAACAAAGGCCAGAGGCTCCTGACTTGGGACAGGCGCAAAAATGCGGCGGGGTTAAACATGTTTGTGAGATCTCAACCCTCCCCTATACCTCTAACCAATGTAGAAAAGTAAACGCATAACAATACGCACATTAAAATTCAGTTCAAGAGAAGTCCGAGTCTGATGTCAGAAGATGTAACCAAAGAAAATAAAGAAAATGACAATAATACATAAATAACAACAGACTACTAGCAGTTAACTGACATGCCAGCTCCAGACTTCAATTACACTGACTGAAAGATTATGATTTCATCATATGAACATCAGGCACAATCCTTCCCGTTAGGGGTTTAGTATCATACCATCATAACATATATGAGAAGAACATAACCCATGTCATGCCAATAACTGTTTTTAGAATAAATGTGTTTAGTTCCGATGCAAAGACCTTATCAGTGACTCAATATTAACGCCAAAATATGCAATCTTTAATGACTTGACAACAGTATCGTAATTATATCCTTTCTTAATAAGTCTATTCAAAGGTTTTGTAAGTTTCTGAGGTGAATACTGACACCTTTGTGCTTTATAAAGAATATTTTCATAAAAAATTGGATGTGAAATACCTGAACGTATTAGAAGTCTGCATGTTGAGTTATATTTACGAATGATGTCTTTATACCGATGATAAAATTTAGTAAATGTTTTGACTAGTTTGTGATATCGAAAACCCTGGTGTAATAATTTTTCAGTAATACATAAATTTCTCTCGTTAAAATCTAAAACATTGTTACATACACGAGCGAATCGTACAAGTTGAGATATATAAACACCGTAAGATGGTGACAAGGGAACGTCACCATCTAAAAACGGATAATTAACGATAGGAAATGAAAAATCATCCCTTTTATCATAAATTTTAGTATTCAGCTTTCCATTAGTGATATATATATGATTGTCTTTTTTTACTGCCGAAAGTTTGGTGGTTCTCTCCGCCTATCAAAAACCACCGCATTACAGATTCTTAGTTTAGGACAGGCATCCAAAGCACGTGATAATAAACTACATTGGTGTGTATTCAAACACATCGTTATTAATTTAGATATACCCTCACGACACTCACCAAGAGGAAATCCTGGATAATCATAGGTCTGTTATATGTTCCTTTGGAATTTCAACCAAAGATGAAGACTGGATCTTCCATCACTGTATTGGATACCTAAATTACATAAGTGTCCATACAAACAACAGAATATTCCTGGGTCTTCAAAGTGCTCCACGAAACCTCTTTCTAAATTATAAACATCAATTTTATCAGCAATCAAAGCCGGCTTCAAAGTTATTTTGAACTGCCTATTCTAGAGGTGTCGTGAATCAGAGGTGGATTATAAAAAAGTCAAAAGAGTTTTTAGAGTACATACAATCTAAGACTCTTTCATCTTGCAATACTTTTAGGAATTTTTGGTCCTCATTGCTCTTCAACTTCGTACTTTATTTGGCCTTTTATAACATTTTTTGATTCGAACGTCACTGATGAGTCTTTTGTAGACGAAACGCGCGTTTGGCGTAAATATTAAATTTTATTCCTGGTATCAATGATGAGTTAATTTAAACATTTGACTTTTCCACACTTCACACAAGTATTCCCCATTTTCCAATTGAAATAGTTGGTATTGTTCCATAAAAAAGAATGGCCAACATAGATACAAATATCTTGTCTTAGGGATGGATAAATCTACTTTGTTAAACATTACTGTGATTCAAGCTAGAAATTCTCCGAAACTGACATTACCAAGATGCTTGATTTTTTGAATGACATCATATTTGTTACGTTTGGAGGACGTGTTTTTTTCAACAAACTATCGGCATTCCCATGGGAACCAATTGTGCATTCATCCTTCCGACTTGTTCCTTTATTCTTATGAGGCTGGCTTGATACAGAAACTTCTTCGGAAGGAAGAAAAGAAGTTAGAAATATCCTTCAACTTTACTTTCCGCTATATAGATGATTCTCTCATTAAAAATATCAAAATTTGGTGACTATGTTGAAGGCATCTATCCCCTCGATTAAATATAAAGGATACAGCAGACACAGTTAAGTCTGCCTGATATCTTGACTTACATCTATAACTTGACAATTAGGGTTGGTTGAAAATAAAACTTTACGAAAGAAGAGATGATTTCAGCTTCCTAATTGTGAACTTTCCATTTTTATGTAGCAAGATTCCAGCAGCGCCTGCATACCGAGAATATATCTTCCCACTGATAAGATATTCTGGGCTTGTATTTCCTATAATGATTTCCGTGATAGAGAGAAGGTTGCTGCTCGAAAGGAAGATATTAAACCAAGAGTTTCAAATGGTGAAGTTGAAATCATCCCTTCGTAAATTTTACAGACGCCATAACGAGTTGGTTGACCTTATGGAATATTCGTTTCACAGATGATATCGAATATTTTCCTTAACTACAACCCCGTTCCCTTTTCACGAATAAGACCTATCGAATTAGACTATTTACCGGGTTTGGAATAACATGAGCAACACGACAGATGCCACATGTGGAGCAGGATCTGCTTACTATGAAAGCGCATATGATACAACCCTAGTAAATTTATTTTGTTGCAATTAAGTCGGAATTATAAGTTATGTTGTGTTTATAAGCAGGAATTAAATCATCATGTTGTTGTCAACTTGTCGGAGTGATGTAGAAAAAAATGCATTACAATGCTAACTTGGTAATGAGAAGTCGACATGTTGAATCCACCTTGTTAATTGATTAATTCGACAACTTGTTTATTTGATGATGAGGTAAAGCCACGTGACCATTTTGAGAAAACATAGTTCTATTTTTAACCGATTTCTATATGTCGTGTGTTTAAAGTGCTTCGTATTAGTGTCGCTATCCATAGAGTTAAAGTTCAAAATAATTATAATAAGTTCGAGTTGTTGTTCAGAGTTATTTAGTATGAAATTGGAGAACGGCAGACAAAAATCAGGAAAAAGTAAAAAAAAACAAAGTAATAATATTTCGGACATAAGGAGGACATACAACCCAACATCACTTGGTCCGGCCGTTTATTTTCCTTGGTTCTCAAATAGAAGTAGTAGTATAATAAATTCGTGAATGATTCAACGGAACCCTCTGTCATGCCTGAAATTGTTGCTGTCGGTGTAAAAGTAAAATGTTGACTATAAAAAGTTCATGTTTCTGTTTGTAGATGCTTTATCTTGATCTAGAAGACTAATTCCTGTACAAGTTTTATAACTATTCATTGAGGTTAACACATTTATAAGGTCAAAACAGTTTAGTTCGGTAACAACGTAAAAGTTAACAACTATATATCACTGTATGATCTTCCACAATGAGAAAAAAACCTTAATCGTATAGTAAGCTATGAAAGATCCGAAATGAGAAATGTAAAAAAAATATCAAACGAGAACCTAACAATCTAAATGACGAAGACGCTGAAGCCACAACCAACGACAGCATATAGGTTTGCTGTGTCTAATTTCCGAGACATTAATGTCACAGGCTCGACACAATTCAAATGACTAGTACTGTATTGTCAACAAACGAGACACTTGTAATCAACTCACACTAAAGATAAGGGGAAACGATAGTCAATGCATGTTCCAATGGTCGTAACCCACAATCCCGTCATGTTTTCCTCGAAGGTGAGCTACCGCATTATCCAAATCACTGGGTCTGTTGATCTTATACCAAATCACTAGTTTTAGGGCAGATAGTTGATGAGCCAAGAGTACAAAGAAGAACGTCTCGTCCTTTTTCAAAAAAAAGTTCATCGGATGGTACCAAGACCTTGATGATGAATATTCCGTATCAACTTCACAAATAATAAACGAAGGTCTTGAAGTATAGATTCTGGTACTGACGTTGTTTATCATTTAATACAGTGTTTTAGTGTTATTTTACACGTTTTTTTGTCTTTATGAATAATTACTTTTACTGTTTAGTCTGTTTTAGTGATATCCGTTTGACTTGACGCTGTACTTATAATAATTTTTGTATTCTTGTCTTACATTTTTGCTAGTATGCTTAGCTATATACATTTTTGTGCTTCTTTGTTAAATATGACGTACCTCTGTACTCGTACATCCCGTCATTGTGTTATTGTTCATTTATGACTTTTGTTGTTATCTTCATTTTTGCTAATATGCTTTGTCTATATATAGGCAACAGTAGTATACCGCTGTTCAAAACTCATAAATCCATGGATAAAAAACAAAATCGGGGTAACAAACTAAAACTGAGGGAAACGCATTAAATATAAGAGGAGAACAACGACACAACATTAAAATGTAACACACACAGAAACGGACTAAGCATTAGACAAAATCCTATGAGAATAAAAAATATAACATCAAAACCAAATACATGAATTTGGGATAGATAAGTACCGTGACATGTCTTATAGTAATGTGAATTCACTCTCAAAAATAAGAGAAAACAAACGACACAACGGAAACACAACGTTAAAATGTAACACACACAGACACGAACTATAATATAACAATGGCCATATTCCTGACTTTGTACAGGACATTTTTAAAGGAAAAAATGTTGGATTGAACCTGGTTTTGTGGCATGTAAAACCTCCCTCTTTTATGGCCATGTGAAATATACCATTAAAATTATATGCCTTTTTGTGTTTCTTTGTTACATATGACGCGGACCTGTACTTATACATCCCGCCTTTGTGTTATTGTGTCATGGTAAATGTTTGTTTACATTTTTTTATAGTTATTAAGATTATTAACACAATATTGACTGCTGTACCCCTATATTTTACATTATTTTTATCGATTATGTCTGTTTGTTTTTTTCACACATCGTTGTAGAATTGTACGTGACTGCCATACAAGTGAGACTAGCTATACAACAAGTTTTAATCCACCATTTTCTACATTAAAAAATGCCTGTATCAAGTTGGGAATATGACAGTCGTTGTCCATTCGTTTGATGTGTTTGAGCTTTTGATTTTGCCATTTGCTTAGGGGCTTTCCGTGTTGAATTTGCTTCGGATTTCAGTATTTTGTAATTTACTTTTTTCAAGTTGTACTTCACGAATAACACGACTGGTGACTCACATCGAACTGGGTCTGTTTACTCCTCGTGAGCACCCGATGTTACTAACCGGTTTTGATGAATTTATATTGCCTAGTAATACCGATCTATTGAGTGAAGACAACTGCAACTGATTTCTATAGTTTTTGTTGTGCTGTTACATGGCTGACCCAGGTTAGGGTTGAGCGCACACAGACATGTTCGATAGTTGTCGCTTGTTCATGTGTTTCATACTTTTTTTTTCGTAAATTGTTTTGTTATGAATAAGCCATTACATTTCTTGTTTGAATTGTTTCAAATTTCCATGTGGTTGCATTTTCTAGCATCCTTTACGATTTATTGAAGGCCGGAAGGCTGCCAATAATAAATGATTACATCCACTTCATTTAAACTCTGGTGGATAATTGTCTCTTTGGCTATCACACCACATCTCCTAACTTTATTTAAAAGAGGCGTCGGCGTCATCGTCATTTAGATCGTTAGGTTTCTCGTTTGATTTTGTTTTACATTTGTCATTTCGTGATCTTTCGTAGCTTATTATGCGGTAACGGTTTTGCTCATTGTCGAAGACCAAACAGTGACATATAGTTGTTAACTTCTAAGTGATTTGATTGAGAGTTGTCTTATTGGCAATCATACCACATCTTCTTATTTTTTTATTTTTTTTTTTATTTTTTTTTTACTGTAAATATAACGGAATTAAACTGTTTTGTCCTGATAAAATTGCAAACCTCCATGATTTGATATAGAACTTCTATGGGCGTTAATCGACTGCATGTGGAGCAGGATCTGCTTACCCTTCCGGAGCACCTGAGGTCACCCCTAGTTTTTTGGTGGGGTTCGTGTTGTTTATTCTTTAGTTTTCTGTGTTGTGTCGTGTGTGCTGTTGTTTGTTTGTCCTTTTCATTTTTAGCCATGGCGTTGTCAGTTTGTTTTGGATTTATGAGTTTGACGGTCCCTTTGGTATCTTTCGTCCCTCTTTTCTAGATCAAGATAAAGCATTTACAGAAAAACTATCTTTTTTAATTTTGTATGTTACAGTTGTTATTGTCAACCTTACACTTTTACACTGAGAGCAAAAATTTCAGGCGTGACAGAGCGTACTGTGAAATCCTTCACGAGTTTATTATAATTCTGCTTCAATTTGAGAACTAAGAAAAATGAACGACAGGATCAAGTGGTATGGGATATCCCTCGGCTCCTATATATAAGTCCGATTGGTTTTTTTTTCTGCCGTTTCACTGTCCTTCTTCATACCAAATAAATGTGAACAACAACTCGACCTTTATATATTTTGAACTTGAACGCAATGGATAGCTTCAAACATCCGAAGCACATTAAAAAAAAACTTAACATGAACATCGATTTAAAAATAAACATATGTTTTCCAAAATAGTCGCGTGGTTTTACCTCATCGTCAAATAAGCTAGTTTTCAACTTAATCAGTAAACAAGTTCAATTCAACATTACATGAATTCTAGCAAGTCAACATTATAATTCATTTTTTTCTTCAGCATTCCGACAAGTTGACTCCAAATGATGATTTGATTCCATCTTGCAACACACAAGATAACTAATAAATCCATTTTTTTTGCAACAAAATAACTTTACAAGGGGTGTACGATATGCGCTTCCATAGCTTACCCTTCCAGAAAACCTGAGATCACCCCGATTTTTGGTGGTTTTTGTTGCTTAGTCTTATGATTTCTTTGTCTTTTTTCTTTTTTAGCCATGGCGCTGTCAGTTTATTTTCGATCCTTGAGTTTAAATGTCCCTCTGGTATCTTTCGTCCCTCTGGTATCTTTTTCGTCCCTCTTGTTGAATAATACTATGACAACACGGATAATCTGATATACTAGTATTGTCTTTAATCATTATAATGACATGTAATAAATTTACAAAATTAAAAATATGCAAATGTTAGATTCAAAACACATATACAACAAGTTTACCATAGTCGTAAAATTTTCAAAATAGACCAACTCTTTTCTTTAGTTCTAGTTGTTTCCATTTCGGTTTAGATGCATACATTACTTTTGACATTCCAAATATTCTGAGAAACTCATCGTCTGTTAAATACTTCTGGAAGTTGAAGCAATAGTATTAACAATAAAAGTAGTTATGATATTTTAGTTATAGTACAGATAAAAACTAATAGCAACATGATAATGATAAAATGAAATATCTCGGTGTTTTAAAAAGAATTCATTTTGATTGAATTATTTATTTTAATGCCTTAAATATGTAGAAGTTAACCTATTAAAATCGATATTCAGCATCAACATAAATGTATGTCAATACAAAATGGCATTCAGTTTCAGACATGATAGAACATGCGAACAATAAACCCAATAATCTTTCCACTAAGACTACAATTCATGTCTGCATTCATTCTCCCTCCATAATAAAATAAAAATGCACACCAAGTGTGGATTTGGATTGCTATACGACGTGTCTATGTATTTTGTGCATCAAACGTTCATGTTTTTATTGTTGATGTTTCTGTTATGGTTTCGGTTCAGTAATGTCTTATGTTTTATTTTTAGTTGTCCAAATAAATATAAAATTTTCTTTCAATACCATCATTGTCATATTCCCGAATATGACTGTGATACCGAGTATGAAGTTGCATTACTAATCGACGTGTCTCGGTATTTTGTACAATCAACATTCATGTATTTATTTTTTATGTTTCTGTTATAGTTTCTATTCGATAATCTCTTATGTCTTATCGTTTTGTAGTTGTTTCTTTATTATCCTCTTATAATTGATGCAATTCCATTGGTTTTGGTTTGTAACCCTGATTTGTTTCTCTCAATTGACTCCTAACTTTTAAACACCGGTATAATACTATTGCCTTTATTTAAACCTGATATTAAAACGTCGAGTTAATTTTTATGATTTGCTTCCGATCTTAGTCGATATTTTAGCTGTATCTGAAACCGTCAAATTAATATCTTTAGTGGTATTAAAGTTTGCATCTTCTACAATGTGGATGTTACAAACAACTCTACTATAGTATTTATCCAGTTTCAACTTCGATCATTATTCCTCATAACTTTAACGGAGAAGTTTTTTGTGTCAGTAGATATGCCACGTGACAGTGTAACGTATTTATTGACGTATGATGTGGGGGGGGGGGGGGGGGGCAGAGATCTTACTGCTGAGAAATAGAAAGAGTTGACATTGGAAAGTTGATATAATCTTCTTTCGAAAGTCGTCAATTTGGGTCATTATAAAAAAAAAAACATGATATGAAACAGACATACTAGTTTAGGAAGTATACTTTATTTCCCGTTTCCGTACTCTATTCTAAACCGTATCTCAAGATCGCTTGGATATGTTAGATACACTACAACTACAACAGTGTGAATTATTGAGTGACTAGACAAAGTGAAATTAAAACTTTGGTAGAAATATTTTGTCTTTGGAATCCTTTGTATGAATTCTGCTTCATATGAGTATAAAATCGTCGTCCAGTAATACTGACAATTCATACCCAACGGAATACCGACTGTCTCTTCATGTATCAATCCACCAAAATCAATCAAATCAAAAAGTATGTTGTCTATCAAAAAGTAGCATTTAGATGATATCCGTTTCGGTGTACGTAAATAGAATTCGTAACTAAAAAGAAATTTCAATCTACGATTCTCGTTTGTTCAATGAGAAAATAGAATTAACTTATATCTTACAATATTAAAATACCTACTTCTTTGCAAGTGGAATCGACACCTTCAGGTAATCGTTTCTGGAGAAGCTGTTCATGTGAATAATTTTGATCTAATTTCTCCAGTTCCTGTTAGTAGAAAACTTCTTAATATCTGCGATAAACACATCTTCATAGGCTTTTATTTTATGTTTATTTTTTATGTGTGCTGTCTATAATGAACATTCATCCAATGTTTTCCCTCATTCTCAAAATATTTTTTGAGCTGTCATTTTGCAGCTCGGCGTTACTGGATAAACAATGTAACACTGGACACTTTTAAAAATTGCAAATGTTTTTTTAACGAATTTAACGGTTTAACATTACCTCTCGAAAAAATAATAATTTGTTGGAATTAACTGTTTAATATCCCTTCTTTTATAGAAAGTTGTTATATGTTTGATTATGTTGGAATAAACAGTTTGAGATAACATATTGAACAGTTGTTAAATGTTTTTATTAGGTTTTGATTGAAATTACAGTTTAAGATTACCTCTTGAACAGTTGTTATTTCTTCAGTCTTGGTGTCTAAATTTATATTTTCCTTCTTGTAGATTCCCGACTAAAATAGAATTATACGAATTAGTTAACCAGTACTTTTTATAAAGGCATTTTCTTCTAATTTCCTAGCCAAAGAAGCAAAAATACCAAACTTCAAGGAAAATTCAAAACGGAGAGTCCCTAATCAAATGGCAAAATCAAAAGCTCAAACAAATCAACGAATGGAAAACAACTATCATATACTTGACTTGGTAAAGTCATTTTCTTACAGGCATTTTCTTATGTAGAACCTAGTTTTATAGTAAGCTAAACATTTTCCTTATATGACAGTCGCATTTAATTCAAATATACTGACAACGATGTGTGAACAAAACAAAGACATAATAGCTATTCTCTAAAGTCGTCCGCCTACAATTAAATCTATTTTATCTAGCCAGCCATTCAGAGAGCCATTGACGAATAACAAAAATGAGCCATCAAAACAAATAAAGGAAAACAAACTGAGAATAAGAGATGTGCTCTGTTTGTAATTAACATGCAGAAATGACCTTACTAACAGAGGTAACTATCAGTAATTGAACTTCGGAATTTCAACGAATTAAGATTATATATATCTAAAGAAAATGTAACGAAGCATCAGCATACTACTAATTCGATATAATTTCTTTGGGAATGGGAGAGAAGATAAAACCATGTAGAGTACACAACAATTCATTGAAGTTTTTAGTAAGACATAAATAGCAAAAATACCAAATTTTGGAGTAAATTTAAAACAAAAAGAACCTAATCATAAGCCAAAACACATCAAACGAATAAATACCAACTGTCATATTTCTAACTTTTTACACACATTTTATTACGTAGAAAATGGAGAATTTAATCCTGTTTTATAGCTTTTTAAAACTCTCATTTGTGGTAGCAATACACAGTTAGAAGTTTAGTTTCGCATTATGGTCATGGGGTACTTTTTAAATATGAAAGTTTTTGTACAATAAAATTGAAATTTAGATAATTGAAGATTAATATTGCCTTCTTTGTGGGTTTATATGAACATTTAGATTGTTTTTAGCATGTTTGATAGGCCATTTATGTGTTTGACAGTTTCCTATCCGTACCGCCCATAGGTCCATACATTATTGTACTGTTTATCAACAAAGATTTTGCGCTCGATCTTTTCAATTCAATTTTATGGAAAACGAACAGAAATGCATATGATTTTTTTAGACCACTTGATAGATATAAACCTATGGTTTCAGGAAAGGTATCACTGTAATTGATTGAAATTTTCCTTTGGACCAAATTTTGGAGACTTTTGTGACATGTTCAACCCCCTTTTTTTGCAATATTTTAAAGATTGTTGCCATGGTTACACCCAAAATGGATTATATTTCACCATTATGACCCTTAGAAATAAAATCTATGGAAGATTCTATTTCTATAAATATATAAAATTGAGAATGGAAATTGGGAATGTTCCAAAGAGACAACAACCCGACCATAGAGCAGACAACAGCAGAAGGTCACCAACAGGTCTTCAATGCAACCAGAAATTCTCGCACCCAGAGGCGTCCTTCAGCTGGCCCCTAAACAAATATATACTGGTTCAGTGATAATGAACATCATACTAAACTCCATATTGTACACAAGAAACTAAAAGTTAAAATGATACAAGACTAACAAAGGCCAGAGGCTCCTGACTTGGGACAGGCGCAAAAATGCGGCGGTGTTAAACATGTTTGTGAGATCTCAACCCCCCCCCCCCTTTACCTCTAGCCAATGCAGAAAAGTAAACGCATAACAATATGCGCATTAAAATTCAGTTCAAGATAAGTCGAGTCTGATGTCAGAAGATGTAACCAAAGAAAATAAACAAAATGTCAATAATACATAAATAACATCAGACTACTAGCAGTTAACTGACATGCCAGCTCCGGACCTCAAATAAACTGATTGAAAAATTATGTCTTCATCACATGAATATCAGGCACAATCCTCCCCGTAAGGGGTTTAGTATCATACCATCATAACATATATGAGAAGAACATAACCCGTGTCATAAATGCATAACACAAATATTAAGCCTTATTTGTTAGAAAGGAGGGGAAAGAGGGTGTTTAAAAATTATGAGTGTCAATTTAAGTTTTTTCCTAACTGTGTATTGCTACCTGGTAGGACAGTCGCATCAAATTCCAAGACCACAAACAGATACAGAATATTTATTTGATATATAAAAATGAGAATAAATTTGAATATATTTAAAACAAAATAATATTGATACCCGCCAGCAGTTGTGATCCCATCCGTGAAAATGTGAAGTGAATGTAGACGGTTCGTATCCTTGTTTAATTTGAAATAATCTAGTGTTGTCTTCTGTCCTTCCAAATGGGTCCGATGTTAAGTAATTCTGGTAAATATAAAAAACAAACTATAGCGATTAAAACAAAGTATTGAGAAAAAAAATAAAGAATAATTAACATTTCTTTTTTCGGTTTATTGTCAATATTCAAAAAAATATTTATGATAAAAGATTCGAGACAAAAAAAGTATAGACGTTTAATTTTTTTATATACATAATCACAGAATACAACAGAGAAAACCCATATGTTTTGTTATTGTAAAATACTGCAGTCATCGGAATATTTCCAATTCTGATTTTTTTATCTCAAGTTTTTTGACTTATATACCATGTCATCTTAACCAATCAAATTCAGTATACTATGAAAGTTTAATTAAAAATAATGCATGACAAAGCAACATATAGTCTATCGAAGTTGTTGTGGTATCAAGTTAACTTACAAGTGCAGTCTCTAGCGCTTTCTGGCGTTCTAGGCGATTGGCTCCTCTTCCAACCCAAACAAATATCTGAATAACAAAATAATAAACAAAACATTCTTTAAATTATGACTTTGATGGAGAGTTGTCTCATTGGCAATCATACCACATCTTCTTATATCTATTTACAAAATATTTGTCATCTTGCTGCATAGTTTTCTTTACACCTATCTACTCCTTTTGAATGCTGCACTTTGTGAGCCACTGTCTTTGTTTGTGTTCTCGGTCATATATCGCCTTGTTTGACACTGACTAGATTTTTTGGTAAATCATCAGGAATTACAACACTTCTTCAACAAATCAGAGGTTTGGGAAGTAAATGTCGGAATGTCGTAAAGGTTCAATGACATCGTGCAATTCGATTTTTTACAGTTTTAAAAATACCACTTTAATTTATAAGCAATGGGAATTGTTCTGATATAAAAGTTTACGATGTGGGTCTTTCTTTACCCTTTTTCTTTTTGATAATTATTAATATATCACAGATTATTTTTCTGAATTAAATTAATTTGTGGTATTTGTAGACTCTTCCCAAACTGCTTAAATATAAAAAAAATAAAAAAATACCTTGTCAAAAGCGTCTAACAGCATCACATCATCTTCTAACAGATCCTGAATGAATGAATAGTTTATTTTGTGTACCTCAATTATCATTAAAATATAAAATAAGTACACAATATTTTGACTAATTTTTAAAATTTTAATCGTTGAACTATTGGTCCCTTCAATAGTTTCCAACTATTGGACCTCGATGAAACTATTTGAGCGCAAGTGTCATTATATTTCGCGGAATTTTCAATGCAGCTACGTTATATGAGGATTTTAAAACGGGAGTAACGGCGTCGTGTTTTACCTATTGTATCTAGGTTTGACGTCAGTGCTTGACGTAGTCTTAGTATTTGAACATATTTATGAAGTAAACGTTATGGTTGGGTTTCTGCTTTTTATATTACGGTAGTGGATTTATCAACGCCATTTATTGTCAATTTAATGGAATTTGATGCGACTGTCATACAAGAAAAGGTTTAGCTAGCTATAAAACCAGATTCAATCCACCATTTTCTACATAAGAAAATGCATGTGCCAAGTCAGAAATACCAAGTCAGGAATATGACAGTTATCCATTCGTCTGATGTGTTTGAGCTTTAGATGTTGCTATTGGAATAGGGATTTTACGTTTTGAATTCAGTATTTTTGTGAATTTTACTTTTTATAAAAGGAAACATATGAGGATTTCAAGGAGCAATACCTTTTTGTAAATGTATGGCAACACTAGCTTACCTGTTGTGTGAAGTTTGCAATTTCTGTAACTTTGAACATGCCGGTGGTATTTGAACATGAAAATAGTCTGACGAGATTTTGGTCATTTAACTCTTTTATCTAAAGCACAAAAGACATTTATATTCAACATGCTACATATTTGTCATTCCTAAACTGAAACTTGAATCTCTTTTTTGCAAAAAATATAAGAAGAAAAAAGCCAAACTTCAAAAAACAAACACTTATCTCATTATCAATCATTCTTTTTTTTCTGTTTTCAAACTAAGTTTTACGTTGAGGGTTGAAAAAATTTATGAAAAATGAATTGCCTCTGAATAAATTGAAGATAAATAAATAGAGAATAACATCAGAACTTGTCAGTAAAAGTACATTTATCTGTAAGAGTACATTTACCACACCGTATGTAATTGCATATAACCTCCATAGGTTATCATTACAAATTCCAAGTCGACGATAACATCGGAACTATGATAAATATATCAGTTTATCTGCAATTTCATAACTTCTCAATCCTAAAAGACGCTAGAGAAAAAAACCAAGTCTTCTGATATATATTAGATACTGAACCACAGCAAACGTTTATGCGATTTATCAAGGGTTGTTATCGAAGTAGAAGTACCTTATTTCTGGTACTCTGAGCATAAAGGTCTTTTCCACCAAGTACGTCCCAAAACGCATCGGTTTCTTCACCCTCGTGTATGTTATTAATACAACTGATAAAAAAGTTACAAAATAAGTTATCATATGGCTCATATAGTATAACTCTTTGTTTTGAAAGTTTTTATACAACCCCCCCCCCCCCTTTTGAACTTATCTAAAATTTTGATTTAAGTGTTTTTTGTTATTGTTATTTTAGGTTTCTAGTTGTTTTGATGTATTAAGAATCCATTTCCGTATCGTATTATGTATATAATATATGTAAGTCAATGTATACGATATTTATAATATCTTTACGGGGTGTAATCACAAAACCCAATATAGAATTTACAGTGCGGTGTTAAACAATTAAAAAGAATTTAATGTTATTTTTTTTTTGTTGAAAAATATTATTACATCGATAAAAAATGTCGCATAATCCAATTGTAAGCTATATTTACTGCTTCCAGTCCTTACATTAATAGTATTTTTGGTATTTCAGATGACATATTAGGTGTAATCGTTCCTTCCTGGAGGTAAGTATGGTACTAGTGTTATGGTTTCACAGTTGACATTTTAAGTGTAATCGTACATTTTTGAGATAAGTATTATACAAGTGTTTTTGTTTCACAGGTGACAAATAAAGTGCATTCGAACCCTTTTTGAGATAAGTATGAGACTAGTATTATGGTATGTCAGACGAGATGTTAAGTGTTAAAGTTTTTTTTCTAGAGATCGGTATGCTACTGGTGTTATGGTTTCGAAGATGACATATTAAGTTTTATCGTTCATTTCAATAGATAATAAAATTGAGAATGAAAATGAGGAATGTAAGGAAGAGACAACAACCCGACCAAAGAGCAGACAACAGCCGAAGGCTACAAATCGGTCTTTGATGCAGCGAGACACTCCCGCACCTGAAGGAGTGCTTCAGTTGTCCCGTAAACTAAAATGTATATTAGTTCAGTGATAATGGACGTCATACTTAACTCCGAAATATACACAAGAAAACTAAAATTAAAATCATAGAAGAATAACAGAGGCCAGAGGGTCCTGACATTGGGGCAGGCGCAAAAATGCGTTGGGTTAAACATGTTTTTTGGTATCTGAATCCTCCCCTATATCTCTAACAAATGTAAAAGACCAAACACACAACAATATACGCGCAGTAAAACTCAGCTCAAAAGAAGTCCGAGTCCGATGTCAGAACAGGTAACAAAAAAACCTAAACAAAATGACAATGAAACATAAATTAACAAAATGACAATGAAACATAAATTAACAAAATGACAATGAAACATAAATTAACAAAATGACAATAAAACATAAATTAACAAAGGACTACTGCCAGCTCCAGACCTCAATTACACGGATTGAAAGATTATGTCTTCATCATATGAATATGCTACAATTGTTACGATATATTTAATTAAGTCGTACCTTTCTGGAGACAAGTATGTTGCTAGTGTCATAGCTGCGTGAATCTCTGTTCCAATCGAAATCTTAGAAAAATTCAAAGGATTGTAAAATTAAATTTATTTTTGATAAAACAATTGAGGGAGATATGTCAACGAGACAGCAATCAAATTATGAAAAAGAGCAACATACATCTGAATGTTAACTACTGTATTAATAGGTTTGTGAGATAGATAAAATATGAGTTATCGTTCATATTTGATTGATCAGATCATAATGGGTGATCTTTGTTGTGTAAGCTGAGGTAAAGCAGCAAATGTCATAACTATTATGTCATTCATGACGCAATGGGAGGATATATTTAAAACAAAAACTATTTTATTATAAGTTTTCATCAAATTCGGACATTTTCACAGCTAGAAAAAGATTAGATTTTATGGTCAAAATTATGAGTTATTGAACAACTCCTTGTCTTCTATTCAAATGTTGTTGTTTTATCTGTCTATAAAAATTTACTGTAACAGTTAAAATATAGACATGAATACATAAGCAACAAAAGATCAGAATTATCTATTACACAAAATATGGTTTGATCTTACCTCTCCAATCCAAATATATAAAACGGCTTTTGAAATTACTAGAAACACATCGTACGAATTCAGCGACTTGGAACCAAACTCCACCTAAATATTAAACTCATTCCTTAGATATACATGATTTTAGTTTTGATTAGAAAATATGCATGTTTTTTTTTCTCTTTCAATTGAATATACTTTTATGAAACAGTTCATGACAAATGTCATTTCAATATATATAAATCATTTTTTACATGTTTATGTAAAATATTAATTCATCTTTACTTCTGGAGTGGTTAAAGTAAGGTAACTGCATTCACGTTTATGTAAAAGCAACATCCACTTCCAACATTAGAGAACAATTAAAAAAAAATCACAAAAAACAATACATTTCTTGTAAATTCCTTACAACTTTAAAGTATCAATTAAAAATTATTTACAAAACTAATAGTTTAATTCCCTCAGTCAAAGTTGATGAATTTGACTCTTTATGTACCTTTGAGTCATAAAGCTAATTACGTTTCCTTGTTTTATACATCCCGGTGTTTTATTGGTTTTCAATTTGAGCATATCTGATGACGGTAAATACAGGAAAACGCGTCGGACGCACCAATTTCTAAAATGCTTCTATCATATTTGTTTGGCAGCGTAGTTTAAGGCGTGATTTGTAAGGAAATAAGAAGTTACCGAGTTATATTTCTGAGACTAAAAGAAAACAAGACGAAAATTCAATTAAAAAAAAAAAAATAAACATGATACAAGTTGATTAATTGACAAATTAAGGAGAGTTATACATAAACTCTATTCAGATTGAGACAAGATGCTTCGACATATTTGCATCTCCTATGCATGCGCCACACCAATTCCAGTTCACTTTGTATGATCGAATAAACAATTATTTACCTCTATGGCCTTCGTGTTACGAGTATTTGTTCCTCTGATATGATACATTTGTTGGTCTTTATCTGGTGAATCTTTATTCTGTTAATTTCAAATATGTAAAAAAAAAATTGCTGTGTAACCGCACGACTTTGTGGATGGCAAATATAAATGCATCGAAAAAAGTAGAATAACAAAAATACCAAACTTCGAGGAAAATTCAAAACTGAAATTCCGTAATCAAATAGCAAAATCAAAAGCGCAGACAGTGACCACCTCGATCATCGTCCCGTAATTTTCAAATGTAATCGTTTGTATATTTGTATGTAATAATGCATCTGTGAATTGTTGAGATAAGGCATACATAGCATATGATAATAAATAAACATTTCAAATTAAATTCCTTCAAAACAAACGTTCATGTGGAGCAGCATCTGCTGCTTACCCTTTCGGAGCACCTGAGATCACCCCTAGTTTTTTGTGGGGTTCGTGTTGCTTATTCTTTAGTTTTCTATGTTGTGTCATGTGTACTATTGTTTGTCTGTTTGTCTTTTCATTTTTAGCCATGGCGTTGTCAGTGTTTTTTCGATTTATGAGTTTGACTGTATTTTTTGTCCCTTTTTTATAGGTTGCACTGTTTCTCAAACCACGCTTTTTTTGGGAGATATATAATATTCATAGATATGTTAATTTGTTAACGTACTTGTTCCCAGATAGGATCTCGGTATTTCGTCTCGTAGGGAAATGTTACCAGTATCGAAAAACATCGTAGCGCCTAAAATTTAATTCTATGGAGGTTCAAAAGTTGAGGTATGGTTAGTATAGAATTTTAGTATAAGTTTAAACTCTTAAGAAGTTCATGGCATATACATGTTTAAAAAATGCCACACAACCCTATATTTTGACCTTTGAATAAAAAAGTAGTGCATATTAACTTTTCTTTCTGGAATATAATTTTTCACGAAGCTTCATAGTTAAAGTGTCAAAATTTTAATCGCAAAGAGAGTACCTATGGGCAATTGCACTGTCTATATTTACAGAATTGCAACCTATAGTAGTCTTTGCGAAACAGCTAAAATAAAGGAAAAAATCGATGCTTGCAGGATAAAAAATAGTTTATAACATTTGATTTTTGAGTACAATTTCGAAGATGAATTACACGTTAAAACATTGCTACTTAAAGTCATAAGAAACCTCAAATTAAAGAAAAATTAATGCATATGTTTTTTATAACTTAATGGATAGTGTTAATTACTTATGTACATATACTTTTTTCTGAAGAAAATTCTTTAATTTGTTCATATTAAGAAGTTTACTTTATTATAATTGTTTCCTTCCAGGAAGCAATACCCGGACATATTTTCCGTGGGACCCATCTCGTAAAAATCCGGTGATCGCAATACGCATGGATGTCCTTTAAATTAACTATTATCTGATTGTACATGTTAAACACGTTCTCAATATCCATACTTTTTTGTTGATTGTTGACAAACAGGTGACAATCGTTAAACGTCGACTTCAAAACACGAACTTTAATTACTTGCCATATTTTCACAACAACACTGACCGATTGCAAAAAAAAAATTGACGATTATACGAAATTTATGGGAAAAAAATGATAAAATCGTGCACAGGAGACTAAGTTTATGATGTTTGTATGCATTGGTTCAAGAATTGGAATAACATTATTTTTCACCGGTCACTCGTTTATTATGACTTTAAATTACCATTGTTATGACAAGTTTTCCATCGAGAATTTTCATGAAAGTGTCGGGTTCTTTTCCTTGTTCTATTCGTATCTACAAAAGATTTGAAGTTTTATATATTTATAATTAACATCCCACAATACACACGTGAACAAAAATAAAATTCAGAATTGAAATGGGGTAAGTATCAAAGAGATAACTCGATTAAAGAGCAAGGTCACCAATAGGTCTTCAGCACACCGATAAAATCGCTCACCCGGAGGCCACAAAACAGAAAAATGTACTACTTTAGTGAAAATGGTCGTCAAACTTACTCTGAAACAATAAAAAAACTCATCATAGATACTAGGATTGAAATTCTGTATTTACACTAGACGCTCGTTTTGTCTACCAAATACTCATCAGTGACGCATCAGTTGCGAGAAAAGTAAAAATAGCCAAATAAGGTTGAAGTTGAAGAGCATTGAGGACCATACGTTCCTAAACGTTTAGCCAAAATACAGCTAGGTAATCTGTTCCTGAGGTAGAAAAGCCTTAGTATTTCAAAATATAAAGTTGTGTAAGCTGTTAATTTATAATTTTGACCATTCAATGATAAATGAACTAAAAAAAAAAAAAAACTAACACAGGCAAGAGGCTCTTGACTTGGGACAAGCGCAAAAATATGGCGAATGGTTAACATGTTTTGTGAGATCTGAATCCTCCCCATACCTCTAGCCAATGTAGAATAAACGAACACACAGCAACACGCACAGTAAAACTCAGTTTAAAAGAAGTCCGAGTCCGATGTCAGAAATAAATTTATATTGCAGTGTTATATTGCAGGCGGTTAATTTGATTAATATAAAATTTGAAAATTTTAAATTTTATTTTACCTGCCCTATCGTACCATTTTCTGTCTCTTCACAAAGTCTCTTGGTATAAATAGCAGATGCTGTTTTGTCGTCTGTAGAGCTTCGTGTGCCCTTGAAAACGGAAAAGTACTTAAGCTAACAAATACACAAAATAATATGAATAGCAGAGGTGGTTTTGTCGTCTGTAGAGCTACGGTGAAAAAATGTAATTAGTAAATTAACGAAAGAAGTTCATTAAAACTTAACTATATTACTCTAGTAATTTTGAGTCGATCGCATTTCTTGTAGACCATTTTATGAAAAATAAAGTCCTGTGAACTGGTAAAATGTTCAGTTATACAAGATAGCATTTTTCCCCAAATCTTCATCAAATTTTAAAAGCATAAACAATTCTGAATCTAAAACGGTAATGCCTTAATTAATTTTGGTAAAGGATTCGACATCTTCACTGGGGTAAAGCTGATGACCGTAACTGCATTCACGGTCATCCCAAGATGTCGGATGAAAAATTAGGTCAGTTTCTGTATCGTCTGTTAAAGTGTTTCTATATCATTTTCTTTACAAATCATACATTGAAACGATGCAAATTTATAAAAGAATCACTCGGAAATCACTAATTACTTCTGAGAAATGTGCATGAAACGGGAAATTCGATTTGAAAAAATCGTCAAGATGACCGTAAATCACAATCGAGATGACCGTAACAGAATCAGCAATTCATAACAAGGCTGACCGTAACTGCTTTTAAGATGACCGTAATTTGTAAATGATGACCGTAACTTTTAAAGGATGACCCTCAATTCTAAGAAATATCCGATTTATATAACTATCTTTTTGTATCAAATGATTAATCGTGTTGGTATACACATATTAATATGAGAGTTTTATCCTATAGGTAGAAGAAAATAAGACGTGCTTCAAATGCAAAGATTACCATATGTATCTTTTTTACAGTAGAGGGTTTAATTTTTAAAATGAATTTGCCAAAAGACATGCAAATGAACAGGAAGGGAAAACATGCTACAAAAGCGCGATAAAATGACACCTTACAAGCATAATGAAAAAAATGCGGTGCACAGTTCAACTGCTCGACATAAGATTTTTTGTTTGTTTCTGGGATTCCTTTTAATGACATATAATAAATACACATTTTTAAAAATGCCAAAAAATTGCATGTACACCCATTGATATTAAATCGTCTTTCATTTTGTCGTGCAAATAAAATAACAGAAATATTTTGAAAATATCATTCGAATAAACTAGTGAAGGTGAGCTCCAGCAAAGTAGATCCTTAAAATAGTATTGTACGAAAAGCGTATCACAAGGCGGAACGTTGTCATTTTGTATATATAATGTATACAGAAATGTTATTCATACAGTCAGGATTCTACTTCTTCAAAATTATCTCCCCATTACGCCAGTTCATGCTCACAATCGTAGAAACGGAAGCCATTGTAGGGATGACGCTCTGCCAATTTTGCTCTTGAAAACTGATAAATTTATCCACATAGCACCATTACGATCGATCGTTATATGTCAGTTATATTTTAAAAGACAAATGTATCTACTAGCTAATGAGCATTAGTTAATGATCTTGTCTGCATTGATTCAACTTAAAAATATTGTCTGTTCGGATGTCAGATGGAATTTTTGAAAATTCTTAAGCATTTAAAAAAATTCTAATTAAATATTTCGTGGAAGGGCAGACTAAACAATTTTAGTGGTTGGAGATTATAAACCCTAGTTATCACACACAAGAAAATCATATTTTTTCGAAGATATCCATTTTCATCATCCAAATTAAAAGACTGTCGTCAAGTACTTTTAGAAAAAAAATAGCTATTCGAACACACCTACTCTGTTTTTGTGATTCATTAGATAGGTATCTCACTTGACCCATATATTTCATCTTTTCGTACTGTCATTTTTTTACGTTATAAAGTCAACCTGTAGCTTTGATATATAATAATGATAGAATCTGAAGCGATATGCTATATAAAATACTCTTGCTTTGTACGTTTTAAAGACAAAATATACACCCAAACATGCCCTAACATAAAAAGGTGCACTCGATTTTTCTCTTTTCGATACAATCGTTACCTGTTTTGGGGAATTTTTTCTTGATTCACATAATGGAAGGGCAGACACGAAAATTTCTGAACTATAAGATTGATATGTTCTCCGTCCTTGATAAAAAAAAAACGGAGGTTATGCATTTTCTACATCCAACTTATAGATACTACTAGAACACATCCGTGATATCGCGGCTCCGTGACTGAATTAAAGTATATAACTATGCGCAAGCCTTATTTTAGTATTAGTATTGTTATCTGATAAAGTCATGCCGATTATAAGATACACAGTTTTCTCTGCTATCAAATCTTTCTGTTTGAACCCGTCGAACTGGAACTTATCAATTATTGGTAATATTAATTATTTAGAAAAAAAGCTCCTGGAATGGAGTATTTTTTAATCAACAGCATTGTCCTATATGAGTTATAAATACAGTTGAATTCTTTGATTCGCTGTTTTACGTCATGCCCGCTAACAAATTGAAAACTGTACCTATACGCCTTATTTTTAGTCACAGATTTTTAGTATTCGTATTGTTATCTTAGAAAGTCTTACTGATTAAAATACTACAATAGGTAACAATTTGACAATTTAGTAGTGTCAACCCTGTGATTATGACCCGTGTATATAGCATATTAATCCTGAATACACCGTTTGGTGGTGCGCCTGTCAGATGCGGAACGTACAGATAAGGTAATAGGTAACAGGTGAATATACTATTGGTATCGGTATCGGACTCGACCCGGAACTTCTTAATTATTGGCAATATTAATTACGTGGAAAACAAAAGGGCCTGGAGTGGTGTAATTTTTAATCTACACCTTTGTACTATATTAGTTATATATAAAGTTGAATTCTTTGATTCGTCGTTTTTACGTGATGACGGCTGACAAATTGGACCTCGTAATTTTAGTATTATAGATATATAAAAAAGAAGATGTGGTATTATTGCCAATGAGACAACTATCCAGAAAAGACCAAAATGACACAAACATTAACAATTATAGGTAACCATAAGGCCTTCAACAATTAGCAAAGCCCATACCGCATAGTCAGCTATAAAAGGCCCCGATAAGAACCATGTCGTCGACTTGATATCTTATTGTTTTAATAGATACATAGAAAACTTATGCAAATGGTGTTTTTAAAATAAGAAAATTGTCGTTTTATTTGTTTCTATTAACTTTTTAAAATTTTGTTACTATATCAAACATTACAGTTAACATTTATCGCTTTCTCGATACACACAGAGCTTCGATTCTTTTGTTCTATTTAAAAAGTGTTTCCGCCTGCATATACCAAGACAAATTAAGATTTTAATCTGCTTCCTCTGGAACCATACACATGGGCTCGATTACCAAATATTCTTATGTATTATTAATTTTTTTAATGCTCCATTTATTGGCATTATGTTTTTCTGGTCTGTGCGTACGTTCGTCCGTTCGTCTGTTTGTTTGTCCAGCTTCAAGTTAAATAAAATTGAAACTTAGTACACATTTTACCTATAGTATGATCTTTTTAATTCTAATGCCAAATTACAGTTTTATCTCATTTTCATAGTCCACTACACATAGAAAACGATAGTGTAGATGAGGCATCCGTGTACTAGGGACACATTCATGTTTCTTCAAATTTTCGTCGTATCGCTGTCAATTTGTGTTAAAATTTTAACGTCGATATCAATAAATATTTCATTGTTTACGAAAAATATGCAATTTACTATCATTGTTATAAATCCTAAATATGGCCAATTATATTATAGTTTAAAAAAAAGAAATTTATGAAACATATTTATATCCGCTAACCGAGCCCCTATTGAGATTGACAAACTCAACAAAAAAGCTTTGAATACAATACGGATATTTCTTAGAATTGATGGTCATCCTATAAAAGTTACGGTCGTCCTATATATATTACAGTCAGTCTTTACAAATTACGGTCATCCTTTACAAGTTACGGTCATCTTTTTACCAATCACGGTCATCCTTGTTTTATGTTACGGTCATCTTGAAAATATTTTGATTATGATTTACGGTCATCTTAACGATTTTTTCAAATCGAATTTCCCGTTTCATGCACATTTCTCGGAAGTAATTAGTGATTTTCGAGTGATTCTTTTATAAATTTACATCGTTTCAATGTATGATTTGTAAAGAAAATGATATAGAAACACTTAAACAGACAATACAGAAACTGACCTAATTTTTCATCCGACATCTTGGGATGACCGTGAATGCAGTTACGGTCATCAGCTTTACCCCAGTGATCTTGGTGGTAAAAATATACGTTTGTTTGTTAAAGTTTAATATGCTTTTCTCATTTCGTCTTTAAACTGTTGGGCTTCATGTACAAAAGTAAAATTGACTAAATAGTCAGTTTAATGGTTGAAAATTTATATGTAATATGCAATATATGTCAATTAAAGTACAATTTAAATTCATTCTATGTTCACCGGTTTTCGTGTTTTGATTTCAATACCTGCCAGTGGTATTCTTGTTTTCTTGTTTTGTTTATATACATTGTACTTGTCAATAGTATTTTCATTTTCCTGTTTACCTGCCAATAATATGCATGAGTATGCTTTTTCATATTGATGCTGAATGTTGCAATAACTATGTAGCAGAAATTAGATGATAAAACTGTAAAGGGGCAATTCTGTAATAAGCGAACTCCTCCATTCTCTATTTTCCATATCTGAAAATATTAATATGACTATGTAAAAGAGGGATGATATATTTCAAATAAATACTTCTATTAGTCTAAAATGATTATCAAGTATGTTTAAAGCTGATATGACCACAACTTTATGGTAAACTTTCTTCAACCACAAGTTTAACCTAATGTAGTATAGACTCACGGACGGACACAAAGACCGGAACACATAATACTCCGACTACCGTAAGCGGGTCATTCAAGTTGATACCAATAGGAGAATACAATAAATCAAAATAGGACATTAAGACAGGCAAAAATCAAATGCAATGAACCAATTATACAGACCAACAGAAACAGTCCTATATGTATATATAAACAAAATATGGAAAAAATAAGCTCTGGCTACACAAACTTACATAATATCGCGAGAGGTAGGTATTTCTTGCTTCACATTAAACACCGATCAACACTTGGAAGATGTCCGATTAGGTTGATTGATTTATTATTATTGTTTTCTTTCAATGGAAAACGTTTCGTGTATTTTCAAGACGGGACAAATTTGAAATAAATCCAGTACTTAAGTTTTGAAAAGTTAGTAGACCTGTACGAAGGGCGATAATTTCGACTGCAACTATACATAATTGGTATGTTGAAAAGAATCATAAATTTCCCCTCAAACAATTCTTCTACATATCCCTTGGAATCTTGCTCCATTTGTTGTTTAATGTGTAGAGTGCGTCGCCTTCTGCCTACACAAGGAATCGGTTTCTTTCCAGCCAAACCCGTCTGCATAGTCATATAGAGAATATTTTAATACGGAAACCCTGGAATTACAACATGGGTTGTATTGCCGGATGAGAGAAGATCAGAGAAGTTTTTTTCAACTCAACAAATCCTTGAGGTTAGTATTAATATGAAAATTAACACAAGGCAAACAAGATAAACACAGATATCATATACAGGTACTTTACCTTAGTCTGTACATTATCTATGAAATCATTTTCTTCTACCGACTGTTTTCGTTCGTGCAGCTTGCAGTAGTCTATTGCTTCTTGTTCTTTGATTTCTATAGAGGATAAACAAGTAAAAAGATGGAATTGTTTTAGTGGACTAAAATGGATGAAAACCATTCGTGTATATGCATTACTTCGGTAAGGAAAAGCACATTCTCGTACAGGAAAGGTATTGCCATGGTTAATATGGTAAATGGATTCTCTGTTTTCGTTTTCCTCAACACTCAGTGAATGATGTATGGGCGGGGTATGAAATACAAAGCAACACCTGTAGGGTACGCTAGAAAAGACATGTCATGGGCAGTTAGAATATACATTTGAATTTTGGAGGTAGTGATATCTGATCTATCATATCTTAACAAATTATGAAATGAGAACGCAGGCATGATATCTGGGTACAAACTATATGGTACACTCAAAAGGCCCTATGGCAATTTAGAATATCTACGATGTAATGTATGAGATCTGATCAGATTTGATATATCCAACAGTTAATGACACCAGGGATGATATTCGACCCATAGAGATCAAAACTTTATTTGACTACAGACATTGCGATGACAATTAAGAATACATACGGCGTAGGGATTTGGATATTATCAGTTTATATGACATTTAATTCTATGGAAGAAGAATGTTTGGATTATTTAAAAAAAATCAATCAGAAACAAAAAGACAGATAAGGGTTATCGTTCTTTATATTAGAAATTCACTTTATAGAAGAAAAAAACATGACTATTGTCCGTAGCAGTTCGTCTTTTTTTTTTTGTATTTATCAACTTAAAGATGTAAACACAATTAACTCGGGCAGATACTATGTTACTATATGTTACATTCGAATGTGGAAGTGTAAACGGAAAACTGAAATTAGGGTGTTTGTCACAGAAATAAGGGTGTTTGTCACAGATCGTTATTTACAGATGTCAATAAGATCATCATAGAAATCGTTCAAATGCAGCAGCAATTAATTTATGTTTTACACTATCCTTTCAAGTCAATCTATGAGATGCAGACTGGACAGATTATCTTAAAAGAGAAAAACCAAAATCGTGTGATGTCAACTTTGCTCGGGATAGTTGCAACTAATTGTCCCGTGATATTCAAACCACATCCCCGTACGTTTATATAACTCGAACATTCTACTCTCACCTGCTATATTGCCAATATTATAAACATTTCCAAGTCCTTTTTGATCATTGTAATCTATCCATGAGGTAAAATATTGTTTAAACACTGGTGTCTCGCCTCTTTCTACGATACGGGTTATAGCTGTCCAATTTGGATACCCCTTCATTTCTAAAAAATCCTGAAAACAGTAATAAAAATCGGAAAAGTCAATATTGATCATTAAACTTTTAATGTGATTTAATGAAAAATACAACTGAAATAAAAACGAGGCTCGCCGTGGTCGATGTTGAACGACCATTTTTGTAAGTGATAAAATTGCAGGATTCATCTGTTTGGTGTCAGTACCAGTTGGGAACTTCTTCACTGAATATTCCCATTCATGAATGTGACCTAAATCACAAATGATATCGGATATGTTCCTTACGTCGTAACTACAATCCCCTTCCCTTTCATGAATGTGACCTACCAAATTAGACTATTTACCGGATTTGTTATCACATAAGCAACACAACGGGTGCTACACGTGGAGCAGGATCTGCTTACTCTTCCGAAGCACCTGAGGTCACCCTTAGTTTTTGGTGGGGTTCGTGTTGTTTATTCTTTAGTTTTCTATGATGTGTCATGTGTATTATTGTTTGTCTGTTTGTCTTTTTCATTTTTAGCCATGGCGTTGTCAGTTTATTTTCGATTTATGAGTTTGACTGTCCCTTTGGTATATTTCGTCCCTCTGTTATGTTTATGTTAAACAAATATAAGTAAGAATACTAGGAAATGACAGGTAAACGTCCACAACCATTTGCAAACAAAAATAACGAGAAGGCATCATACAGACTTGGAAAAGATCTCTAAATCGTCTCTTATCTAAAACAAATTAAAAATAAATGAAGTAAAGCTACTCTTAAGATCTGGCAGATTCTTAAATGAAAAATAAAAATATAAATATGATAGAAGAAAACTTTTTTCGTATAACAAAAGATGGTTTTAGTGAATTTTCAACCTGTTTTGTGTTTTCCTTTTCGATTTGTTTGGTCTTTATTTTAGATTACTGAAATAGGAAAAAAAAAACAATTTAAAATAATTATTATCACAAACTAAATACTGTAGCATATTTCCAAGCGGATTTCTTTTCTTCGTTTGTACATTTTCTTCCAACCCAAACAAATATACCACTAGGACCAGCATCAAGAATAAAGCAGTCCTGAAAAATAAAAGACTTGTTACAACTGTTTCCTCTTTATTAGAATTTCCAATGATTATATGATTTATATTTATTTTATTTTATTTAATTAAATATTTTCAATTTTTTTTTTTGGGTTAAATAACAAAGAATACAGAATAGTTGCAATGGATATAGTATAAACACTTGAGGCGGCATGTTGTCCTCCAGATGTGCCTGCTTATTTGTCTAGTTGGGTTACTGTCACACTGACATATAACCGAATCTCCTTTTATCATATTAAATCAGATTGAATTTCTGCGAATGTGTAATATTGTAGGGTTTAATTTGGTTAATTTAATTTTCTGGTCACAGAATAGTTAACATTACTATAATGACATGTCCTACATTTGAATCCAGGTCAGTTTGTTGAAATGGTTTTCTCGATTTTTCAGTTATTTCCATTTTTCCAGAAGCGTCTGAAACACTGAAAGCAAACACAGGATATAATTAGCTACTATATTCTATACAAAAAAGAACTGGGTAAAGAATACGTAAATGACGCTTAGACTTGATCTTTAGAACAGAACTCGTTTAGATAGAATTTATGGGCAAAGTTTAAGTTCCACAGAATTTTGACTTTCATTTTTCCCCAAAAAACATGCAGGGAGACTGTGGGTTACCCAAACATATGGTGTTGTTTAGATGTAAGACCACCAATTAAAAATCCCTATCTGTTCAACCAAATTTTGCAATGTTTACAGCTTTCTAAATATTTTACCTTTAGTTTATCTTACCTTTATAGAAACCAGGTATATCCTGGTATAAGAAAAAAAGAAAAACTGACCTCTAACAGGGATACTCCAAAATTAGCCCCTGGTTTTCTGGAAATCTTAAATTAGTATACTATGGAGTGAAATCATCCTCATTTTTAATGCAAACTCATAGACAAGTACAATTTGGCTCAAGGTCGTCGACTTAATATATTTCTCTTACACCCAATGTGTTGGCTAGTTTAAAGTAAACAAGGACATCAAATAAAGCACTATTTTGTTTCAAAGTAAGGCTTCATTTACGTTCTAAATTGGAGGGAGTAATTGGTAGTCGGACACCTTTAACACACTTATATTTTGACATAATCTTACAAAATGATGACTTTAATGTAGAACATTGTATATCAAGATGCATATATGACACTTGAACTAATTAGCATTTATTGTTAGAGTATAATACATAGTTCGACAAAAACAAAGCAACAAAATAAAAGCAAAAAAACACCCCAATAGTTTACCTATACAATTTGATCTCCGAGATAAGTTTCTTTTCAAATTCATGATCATCCCCAGCTGTCGACGATTCAGCAATGTCAGTCTTCGATCCCAAGTCAGCAAAGAATTTGATATCGGAGTTCCATCTGATATCTGTAACACATGATGTTATGTTTACAATGTAATGTAATTTGACTTAAACTCTTAAATGTTGTACAAAAATAAAGAAAAGAATAAATGACGCATATATATATCTGCTAGCCATATTATGTGTTTGATTGTATATTGTTTTCACTTTAAGTTAAAGGTACTTGAGTTACATAAGTAAAAAGCAACCATAATCATTAAACCTGAGTCTCTAAAGGGCATGAATATCAGTGAAAAGGAAACTTTACCATTATAAAAGATGAATCTACACACATATGCGATGGTGTGGGGGTACAGTTTATAGAGTGGATAAAATTGTGATATTAACGTGAAAGAAAAACAAAATCTACGCTTTCAAATAGACAAAAAAAAAATAAAAAAATATGCCATCCAAAATAAAAATAAAATAAAAACTGTATCCATTACAAAGAAAACATATCTAAGCCACCCAAAAATACTTTCACCACTTTAAAATTAAACTTTGTCATATATTTGATAATACATTATTTCAATGTTATAGTAGCACTAGTAAAAAAAATGATTATAACACAATGTAGTTGAACATTTATTTAATAGAGCTGAAACGAGAAAATAGTAAGGAACCATGTTTAGTAAGGTCTTGTAATAACAAGGATGCCAAAACATAGCATGTTCCATGTCGTATAGACGATCATAGTTCGATGTTTTCACGATAAGTATTTTATTTTTAAACAGTACAATACTTTTACTTGTTACTCAAACTGTTTTAAATTTGATAGGTAATTAATGTTCATAGATTTGTTGATACACCGTTTATTTTTTGAAATCAGAATGCCGAAAATAGAAAATATCTATACTGATACACGATGATATCAATTGCACTTACCAATTATTCTAATTTCTGCTTTACCACCTCTTTCTTCATCACGAATATTTTTGGCAACTTGATGGCCCTGAATGATTCAAACTTATTTCATACTACTTTAAATAAGTAATTATATTTAAAATATTATGAAATATTTCAGCTTTTAAAAATTCAATTTGATCAGAAAAAAGTTTGTGTTTTAAAATCTATTAAATGAATTCTTCTTTAATTGTATCTTATATTTTAAACTCATATGCATCATAAGTGCTTGCAGCATAATTTGATAGTGGCTTTATTTAACATGGCTAAACGAATTGTTATTATAAATTAAAAAAACTCATAAAACAATAGCTTTATCGTGTTAAGGATATAGACGTATGATGAACTTAATAAACGCGCGTTGAAATTTGTTGGTTGATAGAAATAACGCTTTTGTTTGTGCTACAATGCGTTGAAACTGACAAAGAAATTATTGAGTAACCTCTGCCGAAGAGCAGTTAAATATGGCTCACCTTCATACGTTCAAATGTACTGCTTTGCGGTCCATTCCAGAGATGAAGAGTTAGTCCACAGTCTAGCAGAAACACATCGCCTTGATTCAGAGACGAACAGGAACATTCAACCTGTCACAACAAATAATAAAACAATATCATAAATGCAAATAGATAGGCGTAAAAAGAAGACACATACAAACTTTTAAATACGCAGGATGATCTTTTATAAACCAGATTTTTTTAAAATACAGAACACGCAGGCTTTATGACAGCCTCTAGTCATTCAAACATTGTTTTACTTTTACACATGTGGAGCAGGATCTGCTTACCCTTCCGGAGCACCTGAGATCACCCCTAGTTTTTAAGTGGGGTTCGTGTTGTTTATTCTTTAGTTTTGCATGTTGTGTCATGTGTGCTGTTGTTTGTTTGTCTTTTTCGTTTTTAGCCATGGCGTTGTCAGTTTGTTTTAGATTTATGAGTTTGACTGTCCCTTTGGTATCTTTCGTCCCTCTTTTACAAATATGCAGGCAAACTGATGTTTCCTTCAACATTTTTGAATTTATCGGTTTGTTCAACATTGTTTTTATTTTTTTACCTGCTTAACGCGAACATTTTTCTTTCCTTTTATTTGAAACAAACGTTTTTCAAATTTTCCTCTTTGTACTTGTCTAAATCCTGAGTCAACACCTCCTGTGAGATATCTGAAAAATAACAGATACAATGAGATTTTAAGAAATAGTATTTATATGCTATTTATAAAATGCCAATGATATAATGGTCAAAATAACTGTATCAAGTTCAGGACTATTTGACAAATGACGAATATGATGTATACGAAAGTAACCACCGATAATTGAAACATACCGTTTCTAAACACAGAATTCAAAATTATTTCATATCAATTTATATCTCGTTTATTTTGTGATCTAAAAATCAACACATGATGCACAATTTCAGAAAAATTAATACACAACTTGTATTATAAACTGACAATTTCACTTCGTAAAGATGACATTACAATGTTGTAAAACGTGTTGGTCATCGTACAACCGTCTACCCTTAACACAAACAAAACTGCGTGGTTAGTCATAAAAGGCTTCGAGGTAACAAAAATATGGACCAGCTCAAAGGAGAAAATCTATTGCCTGAACAAATATACTAATTGCAGACTTAATCAACGGCAAGCATGGTTTTATATTTTACTAGCTCTTCACGAACACATAAAACTTGGACAAGTAAAATATGTATAAAGCTTTACTACAACTATCACTTAAACTTAACATGATCCAAGAAAATGAGGTCAAAGTCATATAAACCAAACGAGAAATACTTGTACACGTTAAAATAATTCAATAAACTAGATATAATTGACATACACACGTATTGACTGTTGGTCAAAACCCATTCCTTATAGTCAGTTATAAAAGGCTCCAAGAAACCACATGTTAAATATATAACAAAAAACAAAGAAAAAACCTGACCGGTGAAGCCAAACTCATTCAAACGAAACTGAACAATAACGAAAGGACTACTTGAGACAGGCTAACTAATAATGTGGAGTAATTTGTTATTAGTTGTACATGCAAGATATCTTACCGAATTCCTTTTGTAAAGTAGGAGAGAAACAGTTTTGATTCGTGGTCCTGGACCTGAAAGTATTAGACAACATCTGTCAGTAATAATCATATAACTCTCATTCTATTGTTAAAACATGTAATGCAAATGTATAATGATTATTGGTACATAAGGATTGATATTTTATTTACGCATGGAAGCATTCAACATTAAATTTTGTTACTAAATAATAAAGGCGCTGAAGTACGTCCATTATTCAATAATTCAGCGCGGTTAAATAATTTCACGAAAAACTAAGCACGTAAAATGTAAAATATATAAACAAGTTAACGTAAAAGACCAGCGAATAACAGCAATAAGGGGAACTGACTTGACATAGTATAATTTAAAATATTAAAACAACGTCAGTTGATTTTTTCTGATGGCAGCTACACAATAGTGGGTTTGAAAGATAACTTAGAAGGAAAAAAACAGTGATTACTTCTCTATGCTGGACTGGTGCACCACCAAGGTAATCATCCAGTTCAACTGTTTTATATGCTGCTACACCCATCTCATCCTAAAAATATCACGATTTCTTAATGTATATCAAAGAAAAGACAATACGGAAAAAAACCATAATCTGGCTTTAATCATAGGCATAGTCCATTGAAGACATTGACAGTGGGGTCTATTTTCCCTGTATTTGTTTCTCAATAGCATATAAATGAAAATAATAATTAATGAATTGCTTATGTTCGAAGCGCTTTTCTTGGTTTACCTTCACCAGGAATGCTCGTACCCAATAGTTAGAAAGCCAAGGAAAGATATGACAAAACAAATGAAGAGCTTTGTGGTCTAAAGGGAGGCTGAATCAATAGCCAAATTAAACTAGGTAATTTTAAATACATAAAACAATGATTAATAATTTTACATCTTTCCATTAAACCAAAATGATATCCATCGGTACATATTGATGTTTTAAGTAATATTTTATACAAAACTGCCAAATTACATGTTTTAGTCAATTGCTGCAGCAAAGGACGTGTTTAAATAAAATGAATGTATGTATATCGTTAAGACAATAAAAGAAAGCTTGACTCCAAATGATTTTGGTTTAAAAAAGAGGTGTTCGTATACAATTTTTTGGATAAATACTCAATATTGCCAAAAATATGTCAAATTACGGTTAATGATCTGTATAGAAATTAGCCATCCTATTGACATACCCAAACGCACCTTGGGATTTAATACTATTTAAAATTTAGAGTGATAAACTTGAAAATGGCCATAGTGAGAAATTAATTCAGGAGAACCTGGCTAACATTAACGCTAGTCGAAAAATAGTCTCTTTGACTTTTTTTTATTTCATAATTATTAGCACTGCGAAAAAAGTTGACAAAACTATTTACCTAAAAATAACCAAATATAATAAATAGATCTTCGATTAACATAAACATTAAATTTAACATATCAAATCCAGAGAAAATACTAATATACTAAGTCAGTTAGTGTTCTATATCAATTCACCTGAGATGTATCATTCCCTAACCAAAAATGAATATTCCATTCCAACTTTTCACTCTTTATATTTTTCTTTGTCTAAAATAAAATTAGAAATAATATATAAGAGGATGTGTAATAAACATTTGATATGTAAGTAGATTGTATGAGAAAAATACAGTTTATTTTATGTACACCACAATATTTTAATGCAGGAAATTATAACAAACCAAATATTAGATATGTATTGATATTTATTTTTTAGTTAAGGAATATATTTCATAAAATCGTTGTTAAAACACAACTGCTCATTAAGTGTCAATATTTTTTATGTTTTGTTAAATATCACATTACATAAATTCAAATGATTGTTTTTTTATCGTTTAAGAACACCATATGGATTCGCAATAAAACGATCATAATTATGACTAATAACTATCAACAGGTGCCATTGTTGGGTATATCTATTATGCCCTTAATGTGAAAGAGAAAAATCGACAGTATTTAATATAACAAACAAGAAGTATACTTTTGAAGAGGGAGAAGAAGATGAAGTAGTGGCTGGTGATGTAATGAAAATGAAAAAAATATTTTCTGTGAATTTGAATTAGGTACCGACCATGCAATAGAATTATGGGTATTCTAGGTTGTAAAACGCCCCCGTAGTAATAATAAAATGTAACTATAATAATCATAAAACCTACATGTAAAAGGATGTATGAATCGCCGGTGTAGAATTCTCCATACGTTTTTGGTTCTTGTAGAATTACCTTCATTTTCTAGAATACAAAAGAGTAACATCCTAATATTTTAACGATCGGAGTTTTTCCCTTTTACATACCTTTTAAGAAAGGTTGAATTAATTGATATGCAAACTATTTAAAAGTTGTACATGGGTAAATTGTAATATTGGTCATGTGATTTTGATTTTCTTTAGTATCTTCTTAATATTTTGTCTTTTTCAGTTGGTAACTTGGATTGATTATAATGTTTAGCACATGGGGGATATTATGATTTAACTTTGAATTTCTCATGTTTGAAACAAAATTTTAAATCAATCGAAAAAACATTAATGACGAATCACTGAATTAAGTTTCTGTCTACATGTGTAATGGCCTTTTGCTTGATTGATTGAAATCAGTTTTAAGCGAATAATTGTGGCGAGTTCTATAACATTTATAAGTCACAGATGTACTGACTTAGAGATTGTCTATAACTATAATATTTCAGTTATTTTACAAGAAGGTCCATTTTCTATCTCTTTTATAGAAGCTGCTTGTTACCCTTTATAATCTGCATATCACGTTTCTGAGTAAGACGCTGCCATAAACGAATGCTGACATTTTGAACTTGAGTCAAATAATATTTCTGTCTTTATGTTGAATCACTCATAACTGACTCATATTCCTGCACGTACATATAGTAAATTATACTTGGGCGTCTCACATCAAGCGATATAACATAATTTTCATATTCAAGAAAATGTACATTTACGATATTTTCATGACCAGTTTCATGTTTTGAAAAAGGTTTTAATCCACATAATGATAATGTATATAACTTAACATTCAGAATGAAACATACAAAGACAACAATACATTTTTAACACTTTATAAAGATATTAACAAAGACCTTGAAAAAAAATGTTGCATACTTTTTATAATACCGGTAAAATATAAATAAATGTCTTACTTCTATCCTCCATATCTGTAGGCCTGGACCTTGACCTGCCTTAAGAAAAGCTTTGTCTACAGTCCCCATGCTTACTTTTTCATTTCTATAGATCTGCAGTTAACGTGATCTAGTACTGATGACAATCAATATCGTACAACACATGTTACAGATAAATATATACAAATGTATTTTATTGACATTCATTTTATTTATCGGATTTGACATGTATGGTAATATTAATTTCATGCTGGTTTTATTAATTGTACGTTATACACGCAAAAATCAAAGAAAGGCCATTTTAAGTATGTATTAATTGTGTTGGTCTATAAACAAAACAGGTTATGTTTCAGTGTGGTCCACAGATTGACGGTTACAATTGAACATATTTGTTTTACCTTATCGTTTCATACGATTGAAGTATAAAATGGCTTAATTTACGATGATAGTTTTTAAAGTTTTTAAATTCATCATATTTCAAATTTCGTTTATATAATTGCAATACAAGGAAATAAAACCAAAACCGTGTTGGTTATATATTTTTGAAATAATTTTTCTAGTGCCGGTTTAAGGGGGTAGACCGTGGTTCAGGGAGATAACTCTTTAAATCAGTTAAGCGTTTGTAAAAGTCAAGTTCATCCATGTATTTTAAGCATTTACATGAAACAGATTGAAAATAATCTATGTAACCTAGAAGCTTAGAATATATTCTTAAAAAATGGTTGACATAAACGTACTGATGATTTTAAGAGTTATTTCCCTTAACCTAGGTCTACCTCCTTAATACATGTAAGTAAGTATCCTTCCCGAATTTCCTGCTAAGTTATTGTCATAAGTCATATATATCTGTAAATGTACAGTTACTACCTTTACTACTCAAATTTCCATTAGAAGAAAGTTAATTTCTTACCTGACCGTGAATTTGAATTTGATCAAATGAAGGACATATGTTGCGAGATTTATAACCGAACCGAACAGAACCTCAATTTTGTTTTAATAGAAAATTTAAAATCACAAAAATACTAAACTCCGATGAAAATTCGGAAAACGGAAAGTCCATAATCAAATGGCAAAATCAAAAGCTCAAACACATCAAACGAATGGATACAACTGTCATATTCCTTACTTGGTACAGGGATTTTCTTATGTAAAAAATGGTGGATTAAAAATGGTTTTAAAGCTAGCCAAATTTTTCACTTGTGTGACAGTTGCATCACATTCTATTATATTGACAACGATGTGTGAACAAAAGAAACAGACATAATATTTATGCATGTGCCTGTCCCAAGTCAGGAGCCTATAATTCAGTGGTTGTCGTTTGTTCATGTGTTGCATATTTGTTTTTCGTTCACTTTTTGTACATAAATAAGGCCGTTAGTTTTCTTGTTTGAAATGTTTTACATTGTCATTTCGGGACTCTTTACAGCTTACTATGCGGCATGGGCTTTGCTCATTGTTGAAGGCCGTATTCTAACCTATAGTTGTGTCATTTTTGTCTCTTGTATCATAGTTGTCTCATTGGCAATCATACCACATCTTCTTTTTTATATAATAGGTAAAAAAGTCCCAAATAGGGGTACAGCAGTCAACATTGGATTATAATCTTAATCACTATAAAAACAAACAAATATGTAACAAAGAAATATAAAATAGGTTATCTCGGTCACTATATATACAATCAGTAATTTACACGACCACTATATGATTAGTAATTTACAAAACGATTTATATTTCTTTCTTTCTTTCTTTTATAGTTTTTATCCTGGTTTGCATAACATGAGAATGATACAAAATATCTCACATAGCAACGTCCTAATTTGTATAAGAAAAATATAATCTAGCGAATGTTTTATCCTCAAATTTAATTTGACAAAGATTTATGACACATGAGTCAATTTATCTTTGAATATTCGATGAATCCGAACATACATTCTGTAAGGAATGAATATGTGCATTCTTCGGTGAAACTCATGATAAAAGACAGAAATATACGTACAAAACGTATATTTTATATGTATCCAACATCCATATGAAAAGTTACACAAATATGGACTCTAATGCAATTTCAAAAAAAAAAGAAAATCAATAATAACTGACAAAATCAAACGCTATCAATCAACGAAATAAATGGAAAACAACAACCATATTCCTGACTTGCTGAATCTCCAACTTGTTTGATTTTTTAAAAGTCTTATTTATGGTGTATTTTTTAAAATTCGTAGGGTACTTCTCAAGAGGCAAAGATCTTTATTCTCTCTTATATTTTACATCTCTTAAAACTAAATGTAAAATATAAAAGTTATCAAAGGTACCAGGATTATAATTTAATACGCCAGACGCGCGTTTCGTCTACATAAGACTCATCAGTGACGCTCAGATCGAAACCGTTAAAAAGCCAAACAAGTACAAAGTTGAAGAGCATTGAGGACCCAACCGACTAAAGATGATACCCGCTATACGAAGGTATGCAATTCAGCAGGCATTAGGTTTAGCAAACTGCGTTGCAAACGAGCTAGTTAAATATTTGTACCTTAACACACATTTGATGTTCCGACATACTATTCCACAACAGAGGTAAATTTGATTGGTTTACATTTCAGAATTCAGAACTGTGTAAGTGTTTCAAAGTGAAGGAGAAGCATATACATGACTTAGTTCAACATCCTTCCATTTGTGAGTATTCAAAGAAAGCCAAAATCCTGACACTATAAACAGCCTGAGTATTTGTACTGATAAAATCCATGGTATAAAGTGTTGGCTTGTGAAATGTTTGAGCAGATTTCGCCGAACAAACCACGTACCAAGTATGCATAATGTTACCACAAAAGGACAAAAGTTGTCATGCATTGACTTTTTAATAAAATAAAATAAAAAATTCTGACTATATGAAATATAGCTGGAGAATTTGCAGGGCATACCATGGTACATGTAGTTTTCAATCAAACAATGAGAAAATAAGACCTGATCATGTAATTAATGGTAAGCTTAAAGACAATCTAAATCTTGACAGTATGCGCACAATTGCATTGGTATATATACTTACACCCTACAGAATATTAAAGTTTTAGCTTGAAACCGTAAAAAGCTGTCAATCATTGTTCCAAATTTGGAACGGGCAGGGGTTAAATAATATGTCCAACATTTTGTCGTGGATGTTATAAAGGAAAAGGTCAATGTTTCATGTGTCATTTACTTCACTGAATATACACGACATTAAAAGAAGCAAAACAATTATAACATTGGCTTAATGACCTTGTGCAAGTCATATCACCAGCGTTAAGAAGGCAGTATTAATTTCGAAGCATCAGTCGCACGCAATTGCCGATAAGGGTTTTCAGTGTACGACTTAATGACAGCTTTACAATTAATTTTAACCGGCTGATTTATTTAGAATAGTTTTATTATTAACAAATGCATCTAACATATATTAAATTGATACATTTCATTCGTAACATGAGAAATAGATTATACAAGAGTTATTCTAATTTGCCATTTTAGCTCCCTTTTCATTGCAAAAAAGAGGATATTGAATATGTATGTTTTAATTTAATGACAATGAGATGAGACAACAGAAAGTCGAGATCAAAATGAATACAAAATAAAACCGGTGTAAAAAGGTTGTAAAATATTATGAGTAATATTACAAAATATTCTAAACAAAACCAACCCTTTTAAGCTAATTTTTGTGGCATGTGTTTTCAGTTACATAGTAACAATTCTTTAAATTTACAGAAAAAAGCACTTTTCAAAATAGTGATAACTGAGCAAATATTTCCTTTTTGTTATTTGTTTATTGTATTGTTCAGTTGCGCTGACCAGTTTCCTAAATCTAATCTTATTCATGTCCATCAAGTATACATACAATATTTGCCACCAGAATTAAACAGAAAAATATGCATATTAACCAGCAAAAATTTATCTACATCTTTAGAGGTAAATGAGGTAGTTGGTAAGATCTAAAGAAGTTCATAATCTAACGCCCTTTTGTTGGAGGTAGAGAGCCTACTTTCAAATGTTGCAGGTGATTTAAAAAAGAAATATCATTTTCGTTTTTTTCTTCTTTTCTTATTTCCTTGGCCCCGTTTACTGTCCCCTGTAGAACACACTGTAGTCTGCCGGAGGCTATTTTCCTTTGATGTATCTTCGGGTTTAGTCAATTGATTTTTGCTTTGTTTGACTGTACAGGAACGATTATCTGAAATGTTTTCAGTATTTCCAACTGAACATTCCCCATGTATTTTTCTTTGTTCTTCGAAAAACACGTTTTGTAGAATTGAACAATGATCTGACTGATTCGAACTTGACATGCGTGTGCTCTTTATTTTTTTATTAGAATCGTGATCTTTGACGGGATCTTTGTTACTGAACATAGATTTTTTGGAACGTTGATTGGTTGTTACAATAGCAGACTTTGGTTTGTCGGTCTTTGACAAATAAATTGTACCTATCTCACTTAAGCTTTCTGCTGGTCTATCTATTGATGTGTTTTTGTTTCTTCTTGGTGTTACATGAGGTTTTGGTTGACCTTTTTTCGTCGCAGTATCGAACATACCACAAGAAGACTTTTTTGTAAATGCAGTTTCTGATGTGCACGACTTTTTCGACACCACACTTGCATACGATAAAGGTGTAACAGTTGAAGATATATCATCTTTCCCATAGACAGTACATTTATCTATCCTTTCATGATTTTCCAAGGCAGATGAACTTTTACTTTCCAAGTCATAATCAATTTCTATATTTCCCGTTTTACTAACGGAATCCATGTCAATCGAGAAAATTGACCGGTTTTCATTTACAATTTCATCCACAACATCTGAAATGTCATTGTTAACCTCCGTGAATTGATCATTAGGGATTGATTCAAGCCATGCTACAGTGCTTGGAATATTACTAAAGTCGATCTGTGTAGAGTTATCACTTTTTGCAGAACTTAATGACTCCCGTGTTTGGTTTTGATGAGTACTACTTGGAAACATTTTACAGTCAGATGTTGTGCTCACGTCACCAAGACTTCCAGTGGTGTCCGAATTTAGACTTGCTGGAATAAACAATAATTTCTTGTTGATATTTCTGCATTGACACATAATTTCAGGAAAGTGGGTTTTATTTATTCGTGCTGATATATGTTCATATTTCTTTGACAATGCTTCTTGCAAAACCTGTCTAGCCTTTCGAGGATCACGTGATCGCTTAAGCTGAGTTAATATTATTTCCCAATTCATCTTATTATCAAGCTCAACTTGATCTATAACAAGTTCAAATGTTTCCATAGATACTAAACCATTACTGTATAGTTTGTCAATAACATCCTTTACAAACACGTCTTGCTTCAAAACGCAGACAAGACATTTTGGAACAGAAGATAAATTAGTCACCCGATTCTTCCTTCTGTTGTATGACTGCATTAAATTTTCTGCTAGATGTGGATAGTTCGATGTTTTCTGAATATTTTCTAAAAATACAGAAAATCTTTCACTACTTTTCCTTCCTAAATGTATTACAAGTTTGCGGACTTGATCTCGTCTAGATGGTTTGCGTATGATTTCGACAGCTTCGTCACTCGTTAGACATTCTGCTGTTTGCAGATCATCTAAAAGATCCGTATTTTCAAGGTCGATATCTTTAACCATTTGTTCTAGGCAATCCTGCAGAACTTCTTTGTGCATTGCAAAATTATCATGGTTGGAATGGCGATTGCCTTTATATGTTTCTTGAAAATCTAAAATATGAAGGCACAATATGGTAATTATTAGAGGCGAGAACTAGCGAGCTACAATCATTCATTATATAACTACAATGAAAACATTGTATCACAAAGGGGTTTAAATACTGCAGAAATGTTTTTTTCATAAAACACACGCAAGTGCTAGAGATAGAGAAATTAATGACATTTGATGTTTATTTATATCTTTGGTGAGTTGTTTTCAAACATAGATAACGAAAATAACAAATTTGCATAACTCATTATAAAATGGAAATACATATGGAAAAAAAAAGTAAATACCTACGGTCAAATTTGGGAGTGTTTAGCTTAGTTTTAGAACAATGATTGGATTTACAGAAAAATGTGTAAATACACTCATCATAGACACCAGGATTACAATTTTATATTTGCGCCAGACCCTCGTTTTTCGTCATCAAAAGACTCATTAGTGACGCTCGAATATTTGTTTTTAAAAAGCCAAATAAAGTTAGTAATTGAGAACCATTGGGAACCAATATTCATCATGCAAGTTTCCAATGTTGACAACAAGAAGGGTTACATTGGTATTCGACAGCAGCAGTAAAACACAAGACTATTAAAAATCAATATTTTTTAATTGAAAACATGATTAACTATAAGATGCGTCCGTATCTGGATATCTTAGTGTTTCAATTAACTTACGTCGTCTCTGCTCCAGTGATGAAGCTGTTTTCATTCTTGCTATTTGTTGATGTAAAACGTCAATGCTATATTTTAAATGCAAAAATTGATCTTCATTTTCAGTTTGCAGTTTTCCTATTTTCTAAAAAAAAGTTAAAAATAATAGAGGATTATATAAATCAAAGACGTCAACAAGATAACAACCCAACATAGTCATGAATTCAGTAACAGTCGGCCGATTTTAATCTCTCTCTCTAAACGTTATATCTGAAATATATAAATTGTTGAATCAGACTTAGAGATTTGCAGAAAGATAGGCATTTTCGAACATATCTATTCTGAGCCGTGTGAAAGATTTAATTCACTTGTTTATATTTGATTAACGTTACTGGGCGTGCATGATGATCTAGGACTATGTCGAAATCGTAGATTATCGTATCTAAAGGTTAACAAAAATCACAAACTCCAAGGTAAATTTAAAAGGTGAAGTCCATAAAAAAAGACTTTGTTACACCTGGGAAACGAATTGAATAAGTCCATTCTGTTCGGATGACCTAATTACATAAACAGGAAGACAAAATGACATACACGTTTGGTATTTCTTTACATAGACTAAAAAAGTTTAACCAATTATTTATAAAGGGTAGATAATTCGTCTGTTTGTTTGATTGTTTGTTATGTATTATTTAGGAGCATACATTTAGTCAATGACTGATTTGTCTGTCTTGTACAATCTGTGACATATGGCTATTGTGTTATTTATGTAGGTAATTATTAGACAAAAGGCAATATTCATTAGCAATCACACTATTATAATTATAACACTCCCAAATGATTCAATATAAAGAACATTGTAAAATCATACATACAATATTATGATCATATATGATTGGCAACTATTATACAAATAAACTTTGTTAAAACAATCATTATCCTTTTTAACTTGAGTTATCACAGATGAAATATTGTAAATGTACCTGTAAAATAGTAGCAATTGGTGAATCCGCAATATTTGTTGATGGCGTACCTTCCATATTTTACGTGACTTCTAAAAATAGGTATTGGGATTCCCCAAGTTTTCCCAACAAATAGATATCTAAATACATTGATTTTTCAATAATTTCACGCTCCAGAAACTTCATGCATTTTGACACTTATTTTGTTTACATTTGATTGGAACAATGAATTTAATATTTCCAATAAATACTTTCATCCGTTTGCATTTGATTGTTATTCTATATCAATAGCTTTTTTCATAGAACATTTCTAATCCGGACTTTATTGTCATCACTTATTTGCATTACCACTCAAAAGGAGAGGTTAGTATAACGTATAACGTACCAGGAAGCAAATTTGGGTTTTTTCTGTTTGACATTATTTTCAGTTAATATCTCTATTTTTAGACACTATCGAAAATAATTTTCTTATTTGTGTTTAAGCATGTATTTATTTTTTTGGACCTAATCATGCTAATGTTTCACTTTTTGAGATTTCATTTTCCAACTAATAAAGTCACGTTTCCTTAAGCGAGCAAATCATTTGTTTGTTATTCCAATTGAAATACCATGATATTATTCATAGTGAAAACAAGTACGTCGATTTCAATATAGATTTTATTTTGCATGATCGTATTTTTTCCAAAGAATATCACATAGAAAGTATAAAAGAAAATGTACAGAAATAAGAGAAGGTACAAATATGGGGGCACTCAAATAGTATAAAAGAACGGTTAATAACATGGCCAGGAAGAAAATGGACGAAAAGACTAACAACAAGAAAAACGTTTAAAATGGAAAGTCCTTAATCAAATGGTAAAATCAAAAGATTAAACACATCTAACGAATGGAAAACAACTGTCATATACATGGTTTGGTACAAACATTTCTGTATGTAGGAAAATTGTGAATTAATCCGGTTTTTATAGCGTCCTATAATCTCATTATATTGACAACAATGCTAGGGAAAACAAACAGACTTAATAGATAAAAACGTCAACTATTGGGGTACAGCAGTCATTGTAATATAATCCTAATCACTATAAAAAAAAAAAAAAATAAAAAAAAAAATAAGACATATCTCCATATTGAAAAAAAAAGTTGTCAATGAGAAACTCCAGCATATTGCAAGTAAAATACAATGAAAAGTCGAATTCAGTTATGTCACAAGTGTTAACAAGAAGTAAAATCACAAAAATATTGAACTCAGAGGAAAATCTAATCGGAAGTCCATAATCACATGGCAAAATCAAATGACAAAACACATAAAAAACGAATGGACAAGAACTGTCATATTCCTGACTTGGTACAGGCATTTTCAAATATAGAAAATGGTGGACCAAACCTGCCTTCACAGCGCAAGAAGACACTATTAAGGCAAAGATAAGTCTAACACAAGAATGGTTATTTCACAATGGCTAGTCAACTAATCTAATGTTTAGTAATGTATCTACCCTCATTGTCATTAACTAGAAGGGAATCAACATATGAAGACTGTAATTTTACGGTACCCTTTATTCGAAGTTTAGTAGAATAGATGAAGTCAACAAAGTAAACAACAATATATAATTCAGTGAAAAGACATCATCCATAAAATGGAACAAGAAGGTTAAGACCAATGCCAGGTTCATTTCTGTTCTTTGTTCATGAAAGGCTATTTAGTAACTCTGCCTCATGCAAATAAAGGAATAAGTCGACAGGTAGAGTGTTGGTTTCCAAAATTTGAAATGCCGAATTGTTTTTGACACGTCATCCAAACATACATAACATGTTGGCAATGATAAAAAATAATTGGATTAATAATGAAGTTTTACCCTTACCCTGCAGGAGCACATGAGAGCACCCCTAGTCTCTCGTTGAGTTGGTGTTGTTGAGAATTTAGTATTGCTATGTTTTGTGTTGTGTACTATTGTTTGTCGATATGATTTTTTACTTTTTTAGCCATGGCGTTGTCAGTTTAATTTCGATCTATGAGTTTGATACCGTAAAAGAATTTGAACTGTTAGGTAGATCGGATGTCTTCCAATATCTTGGATTGTAAAAAAGCAGAAAACAAGCGATCTAGATCTGAATAGAAATATGAGAAATATATTTTCATAATATTTAAAAACAATCAATTATTAGAATATTTCTCGATATTAATATACCTTAGCTGCATGTTTACAGTCTTTATGTGTACAGACAATTTCGAGCTCCCAGTATTCTACATAATTATGTTATAGATAATGCATATTTTAAGGTTTTTCTTGTCGTAGAACACCCCGAGGTGTGTTCTACGACAAGAAAAAAACTTAAAATATGCATTATCTGACTTATATACCGTCAACAAAATATTAATTTTATAAAGATTTGTAAAATTTAGTATCCTATTTTACCGACAACACTAAAGTGGGATACTCCTTTCTAATGCGTTAAGGTTTTAATACGCCCTGCGGCTCATTTAGAATGTGAAATAAAACTCACTAAATAATTTAGATATAAACCTTTTAAAAATTATTATCCATACACAATAAAAATATTACTATAACTGCATGAAATAAGACACAGATGTATAGTTACCATCCGATAACGGTGTATGACAAATACAAGACACAATGTAAGTAATTTATTGTACCACTTAGCTTATGGAAAAGGGGGAGGGGGTATGTTTTTTTTCTATTTGTTATGCTATTTCAATCGCGGAAAAGTGGTTATTTTTTTTAACAATTTTACTTAAATCGAATGAAAAATTCAGAAAGATTGTCTTTTGAATAGCAATACATTTTATTAAAAGATAATCCGGATATAATCATATACCCTCCGCACCCGATCCTTTCGTGAGTTACGTTAATGTTATTCAATAGAATATAAGATTATCTTATTAGTTGATCATTTGAAAGAGTAAAAGGTATACATAAATTTTAAAAAGTTAACATTGACACGAAGACGAATATAAATACATGTAGGTCACAGTATGATTTCCTATTCCACGGTGGGTATGGTTGTCCTGCGAGAGAACGTACTGTGCTGGTGAATTGGTCCTGACGGGTGCTGGTGGGTCCTGATTCTGTGCTGGTGGGTTTGTTTACATTGTATCAGAACGGCAATAAAACGACTGTTTTGTTGCTTAATTTTTCTCTGATGTGTCATAAGTACCATGCAAAGTATATTACAACAATATTATATTGCAAAAGTCGTGCAAGTTCGTTAAACGGAATTGTCCTGACGCTGTGCTGGTGATAAGAAAAACGGTCCTGGTTCTGTGCTCCTATGTCCTGGTTCTGTGCTTTTATATTTTAGTTAAAAGTGGCATATATTCAAGAGCATTGATGCTGTACTGTTGTTGACTAATTAGCTGTTGTCTGCTTTCTTGAAATTGACATTGTTGTGAATCTGTTTACTGTTATTATGAGAGAAAAAATACCCCTATTTAAAAAAAAAAAAAATGAAATTAACTGTAATCTTATTTATTGGCCTGTTAATGGAACCCTTCTTGCCCCCTTTTAAGATAAGAAAATATGTTTACGATTTTCGGGATTACGATCATTTTGCAAGATCACCAAAATACGTTGTATTTTATACAATACTTAATATAATGTAGATGATGTGGTATGTTTGTTGTCAATGGACAAATTTCCATAAGAAACCAAAGGAAGTATGTGTTAACAACCATACGTCATCGTACGACCTTCAACAATAACCCATAAAATAAAAATGTGAAAGGTTTTGCATAAATATAGAACAAAGGACTGTCTGAGCGTTTGAATCATGTCTTTAGCAGCTTAAAACACATTTGTTTGTGAACAATTGAGTGTTGACTATAAGAATGACAATAGTATTGCGGGTTTGTTTGTTTGGTGTTTTTTTTGGGGGAGGGTGGGGGAGGGAGGGGGATAAGTTAGAGCGAGGTTACAGTGAAAGCTTGGAATAGTTTCCCGTAAAATTTTATAGGTGGATTGTAAAAGAAAAATGTATCTTATATTAGCCTTGGTCACACCTTACCGGATAGCTCGAACGGACGCCTAACGGATAACTTTTTCTCAATCCGTTCATGTCCGTTGGACGTCCGTTCTTATCCATTAGGCGTCCGTCCATATCCGTTGCATGTCCGTTTAAGCGTCTGTTTTATCCGTTGACGTCCGTTCTGTCCGGTGGAAAATTTTGAGCATGTTCAAAACTTTGAACGGACGTCCAACGGATAAAATGTCCGTTGAACGTCCGTTAGGCATCCGTTTTTGTACGGTACTCGTCCGTTTTGTATCCGTTACGTATCCGTTATGCATCCGTTGGAGATCCGGTAGACCAATTCACCAACGGATGTCTACCGGACGCCTAACGGATAAAACGGATGTTAAAACGGATATTAACGGAAGGATAACGAATAAAACGGATGACTACCGGATGTAAAATGGACAAATGCCAATTGAAATTTCTCATGGTTTATTGCCTTTAATTTTTAGATGGTTTATTGCCTTTAATTTTCAGATTATTTTGTTCATCCGTTTTATCCGTTACGCTTCCATAGCGGTGTCTGTTTTATCCGGTACTCGTCCGTTGGATGTACGTTCGACGTCCATTCTGTCCGGTACGTATCCGTTTCACGTACGTTCAGTGTCCGTTGTGTGTCCGTTTGGCATTCGTTACATGT